>NC_091979.1:93542688-93847593 GCF_044704955.1 Pristiophorus japonicus
CGGCGGAAGGAGCATGCGGCAAACCAGGCTCCCCACCCACCCTTTTCTTCAACGATTGTCTGCCTCACCTGTGACAGAGACTTTAATTCTCACAATGGACTGTACAGCCACCTGAGAACTCACTTTTAGAATGGAAGCAAGTCTTCCTCAATTTCGAGGGTCTGCCTATGATGATGATGATATCCTTTTTATAATATGGCAAGCAGTACTCCACAAGTGTGGTCTAACCAAGTTTCGATACAAGTTTAGTATAACTTCCCTAGTTTTCAATTCTATACCTCTAGAAATAAACCCGAGTGCTTGGTTTGCTTTTTTTTGCGGCCTTGCTAACCTGTGTCGCAACTTTTAGTGTTTTGTGTATTTGTACTCTGAGATCCCTTTGTTCCTCTACCCCACCTAGACTTGCACCCTCCAAGTATAAGTGACCTTTCTATTCTTCCTACCAAAATGTAATATCTCCATTTATCTATGTTGAACTTCATTTGCCAATTATATGCCCATTTTGCAAGTTTATTAATGTCCTCCTGTAATTTGTTGCAGTCCTCCTCAGTATTGACTATCGCCCCCAATTTGGTGTCATTTGTAAATTTAGAAATTGTGTTTTTGATTCCAAAGTCTAAATCATTAATATAAATTGTGAAAAACAGTGGTCCCAGCACTGATCCTTGTGGAACACCACTACCCACCTTCTGCCACTCTGAATAGCTACATTTTACGCCTACTCTGCTTTCTCTCTTGAAGCCAGCTAGCTATCCATTCTGCTACTTGTCCCCTGACTCCACATTCTCTGACCTTGTTTATCAGTCTATTATGGGGTATCTTATCGAAGGCGTTTTGAAAATCTAGATAAATTACACCTACTGCATTACCATTGTATACTCTGTTACCTCTTCAAAAAATTCAATGAGATTGGTCAAGCAAGACTTTCCCTTTTGAAATCCATGCTGACTATTCATTATTATATTTTTGGTTTCTAGATGTTCTTTTATTTTCTCCTTTAGTCGGGATTCCATTATTTTTCCTACCACCGATGTTAAGCCGACTGGTCTATAATTCCCTGGACATGTTCCATCTCCCTTCTTAAATATAGATATTATGTTAGCTATCCACAAGTCCTCCTGACACACCTTTTACTGATGAATTATTAAATATGTGTAGTAATATCTCTGCCAAGTCTTCCCTAAATTTTTTTAAAATGCGTGGATGCAATCCATGGGTTTTATCCTCTTTGAGTTTGATTAGTTTATTTAATATATCCCCTCTTTTTATTTTAAATGTACTTGTCTCATTACTAACCTCATCATCCAATGCCATGTTTACCTGTTCTATCTCCCTGGTAAATACTGAAGCAAAATAATTATTTAGGGCTGGATTTTCATAATTTAACCTTACCATTTCCAGCAGTATCTCAATGGTATTTAAAGATCCCGTTTTTTTTTAACCACCGAAATACCGCTATGACCGAAGGCTGCTATTTTCATCAAAATATGACCGGTGGTGGAGCTAATGGTATTTGGATCTTATTTCTGATTGTGCAAGACTTGAACTTAAATGGGCAGTATTTCTGTGCATGCTGTTGCTCTTGTTATTGTTACTTATTTGTTGCTAGTGTTATTTTTATTGTTACTGTTCCTTCATTGAAAAATTTTATTACTAATTGTTAATTGTTAAAAATATTTGATGACGTGAATTGCACAAAGTTTTGAAAGTTTACAAATTTTAGATACATTTTTTATTCAACGAAATCATTGTTGTACAGAGTCTTAACTTTTAGAAACACAGGGGTAACAGTACTTATTGGTACCATATAGTTGCCAGGCAAAGCTTAAATGCAACTCGCACCGTTCAAGCGAAACCTTCATTTATGAGCTGCTGTCGTAACAATTTTGCAGTGGCGAAAGCTCCACGAAGCCTCTGCCTGCCGTTGGGGGTGGTGGTGGTGGCATGGTTTAATCGCCAGGCTCCACATTCTCCTCTTCCTCCTCCTCCTCCACTCTCTCTTCAGGTGGTCCTGCAACCTTCTAACGCGCTGTGTATCAGTCAGGTGGTATGAGCGCTTCTCCCTGAAAATTCGTTGGAGGTACGGCCTCCTCCTCCTCCTCATAAGTCTACGACCTCTTTGATTACCCTAATAATGCTCTGCAATAAACCTTCTTCAACCTCTATTCTGCATTAGATAATTAGTCAGCAATACAGGCTGAGATATTGCAGGTGCAATTCATTTAAATCACCACAAATGTTTTCCAATATCTTCAAATCCCCTTCAATAAACACATGTTCATTCCATTTTGTAAAATGGCTTCAAATTTCCTGAAAATAATTCAAAATATTAAAATCCCTTAAAAATCCTTTAAATACCCATAAATTCCTACTCCATAACCGTAAAGCTATAACTAATGCTAATCAGCCTTCTGTCAAATCATCCTTTAAATCAAAATGGCGTCGATAAGGCCGGCTTAAGATCAAGTAAGATGTGTGTTTTCATGGCAGTATTTCAGTCCAGCTGTAAAATGGATCTTATTGATGAATTTACCGCCGGCGTTATTTTTGGGCCTTATTTGGGCGTTGCACGACTAATGACCTCAAAATAACATCGAAAAAGATGGGTGGGCGGTATTTTATAAGGCCGGTGTTAAATGAATGATGAATTTACCGCCACGCGTTATTTGGGCGGTATATAGGTGGTAAATGATGATTTTCATCAATTTTCTATTCATGGGTGATAATATGATGAACTTCTAGCCCTTAATCTTTCTGCCATCTCTCTATCGTTACCTGAGGTATTATCCTGTCTATCCCTTAATGGCCCTATTCCCATCCTAACCTACCTTTTTTTATTGATGTGCCTGTAAAATATTTTACTACTTTGGTTTATGTTCTTTGATAATTTAATTTCATAGTTCCTCTTTGACTTTTGAATTTTTTTTTGACTTCTCTCCAAATCTTTTCATATTTTCCTTTATCATGCACTCCCCTGCTGTCTATGTACTTAATGGGCTGGATTTTTGGTTTTGCTGATTTCGGGGAGGCAATGGCGGCGGGGCGGTAAAGTTTGTGCCCAAGATACAGTTTGCGCTTCAGTCAATAGAATTGGGCAGCTGGGCGTGATAATCACACATCTATGTTCAAGATGCTGCTGTTTGAGGTGAATGTTTTTAGTGCAGGCATGCTTTGCCATAACAGTTAACTTGATAAACTTTCTCAGAGTCTGTGCAGCTGTCCTCATAAGGGACAGTACATTGAGCTGCTCGAACACCTCCTCCTATGAGTGCCACTCAAACTCAAAATAGCAACTGTATTTTGCTGAGCTTCCTTTAATGTCAACTCCAGAGCACTCTCAATGAAGGGAGCAACGAGGAAAAGTCAAAGATGACAGAAACATAGAAACATAGAAAATAGGTGCAGGAGTAGGCCATTCGGCCCTTCGAGCCTGCACCGCCATTCAATAAGATCATGGCTGCTCATTCCCTCAGTACCCCTTTCCTGCTTTCTCTCCATACTCATTGATCTCTTTAGCCGTAAGGGCCATATCTAACTCCCTCTTGAATATATCTAACGAACTGGTCTCAACAACTTTCTGTGGTAGAGAATTCCACAGGTTCACAATTCTCTGAGTGAAGAAGTTTCTCTTCATCTCGGTCCTAAATGGCTTACCCCTTATCTTTAGACTGTGACCCCTGGTTCTGGACTTCCCGAACATCGGGAACATTCTTCCCGCATCTAACCTGTCCAGTCCCGTCAGAATTTTATACGTTTCTATGAGATCCCCTCTCATCCTTCTAAACTCCAATGAATAAAGGCCCAGTTGATCCAGTCTCTCCTCATATGTCAGTCCAGCCATCCCTGGAATCAGGCTGGAGAACCTTCGCTGTACTCCCTCAATAGCAAGACTGTCCTTCCTCAGATTAGGAGACCAAAACTGAACACAATATTCCAGGTGAGGCCACACCAAGGCCCTGTACAACTGCAGTAAGACCTCTCTGCTCCTATACTCAAATCCCCTAGCTATGAAGGCCAACATACCATTTGCCTTCTTCACCACCTGCTGTACCTTTATGCCAACTTTCAATGACTGATGAACCATTACACCCAGGTCTCGTTGCACCTCCCCTTTTCCTAATCTGCCACCATTCAGATAATATTCTGCCTTCGTGTTTTGCATCCAAAATGGATAACCTCACATTTATCCACATTATACTGCATCTTGCCATGCGTTTGCCCACTCACCTAACCTGTCCAAGTCACCCTGCAGCCTCTTAGTGTCCCCCTCACAGCTCACACCGCCACCCAGTTTAGTGTCATCTGCAAACTTGGAGATATTCCACTCAATTCCTTCATCCAAATCGTTAATGTATATTATAAAGAGCTGGGGTCCCAGCACTGAGCCCTGCGGCACTCCACTAGTCACTGCCTGCCATTCTGAAAAGGACCTGTTTATCCCGACTCTCTGCTTCCTGTCTGCCAACCAATTCTCTATCCACATCTGCACACTACCCCCAATACCATGCGCTTTGACTTTACACACCGATCACTTGTGCGGGACCTTGTCAAAAAACTTTTGAAAGTCCGAATACACCACATCCACTGGTTCTCCCTTGTCCACTCTGCTAGTTACATCCTCAAAAAATTCCAGAAGATTCGTCAAGCATGATTTCCCTTTCATAAATCCATGCTGACTTGGACCAATCCTGTCACTGCTTTCCAAATGCACTGCTATTTCATCCTTAATGATTGATTCCAACATTTCCCCCACTACTGATGTCAGGCTAACCGGTCTATAATTACCCGTTTTCTCTCTCCCACCTTTTTAAAAAAGTGGTGTGACATTAGCTACCCTCCAGTCCATAGGAACTGATCCAGAGTCAATAGACTTTGGAAAATGATCACCAATGCATCCACTATTTCTAGGGCCACTTCCTTAAGTACTCTGGGATGCAGACTATCTGGCCCAGGGGACTTATCGGCCATCAATCCCATCAATTTCCCTCACACAATTTCCTGCTTTTTAAGGATATCCTTCAGTTCCTCCTTCTCACTAGACCCACTGTCCCCTAGTACATTCGGAAGGTTATTTTGTCTTCCTTCTTGAAGATAGAACCAAAGTATTTGTTCAATTGGTCTGCCATTTCTTTGTTCCCTATTATAAATTCACCTGAATCCGACTGCAAGGGACCTACGTTTGTCTTCAGTAATCTTTTTCTCTTCACATATTTATAGAAGCTTTTGCAGTCAGTTTTTATGTTCCCTGCAAGCTTCCTCTCATACTCTATTTCCCCCCTCTTAATTAAACCCTTAGTCCTCATCTGTTGAATTTTAAATTTCTCCCAGTCCTCAGATTTGTTGCTTTTTCTCGCCAATTTATATGCTTCTTCCTTGGTTTCAATACTATCCTTGATTTCCCTTGTTAGCCATGGTTGAGCCACCTTCCCTGTTTTATTTTTACTCCAGACAGGGATGTGCAATTGCTGAAGTTCATCCATGTGATCTTTAAATATTTGCCATTGCTTATCCACCGTCAACCCTTTAAGTATCCTTTACCAGTCTATTCTAGCCAATTCACGCCTCATACCATCGAAGTTACCTTTCCTTAAGTTCAGGACCCTAGTTTCCAAAGTAACCGTGTCACTCTCCATCTTAATAAAGAATTCTACCATATTATGGTCACTCTTCCCTAAGGGGCCTCGCAAAACAAGATTGCTAATTAGTCCTTTCTCATTACACATCAGCCAGTCTAGGATGGCCAGCTCTCTAGTTGGTTCCTCGACATATTGGTCTAGAAAACCATCCCTAATACACTCTAGGAAATCCTCCTTCACTGCATTGCTACCAGTTTGGTTAGCCCAATCAATATGTAAATTAAAGTCGCCCATGATAACTGCTGTACCTTTATTGTGTACATCCCTTATTTGTTGTTTGATGCTGTCCCCAACCTCACTACTACTGTTTGGTGGTCTGTACACAACTCCCACTAGCGTTTTCTGCCCTTTGATATTCCGCAGCTCCACCCATACCGATTCCACATCATCCAGGCTAATGTCCCTCCTTACTATTGCATTAATTTCCCCTTTAACCAGCAGCGCCACCCCGCCTCCTTTTCCTCTCTGTCTATCCTTCCTAAATGTTGAATGTCCCTGGATGTTGAGTTCCCAGCCTTAGTCACCCTGGAGCCATGTCTCCGTGATGCCAATTACATCATATCCGTTAACTGCTATCTGCACAGTTAATTCGTCCACCTTATTCAGAATACTCCTTGCATTGAGGCACAGAGCCTTCAGGCTTGTCTTTTTAACACACTTTGCCCCTTTAGAATTTTGCTGTAATGTGGCCCTTTTTGTTTTTGCTTTTTGCCTTGGGTTTCTCTGCCCTCCACTTTTACTATTCTCCTTTCTATCTTTTGCTTCTGCCTCCATTTTATTTCCCTCTGCCTCCCTGCATTGGTTCCCATCCCCCTGCCATGTTAGTTTAACTCCTCCCCAACAGCACTAGCAAACACTCCCCCAAGGACATTGGTTCCGGTCCTGCCCAGCTGCAGACGTCCGGTTTGTACTGGTCCCACCTCCCCCAGAACCGGTTGCAATGTCCCAGGAATTTGAATCCCTCCCTCTTGCACCACTCCTCAAGCCATGTATTCATCTGAGCTATCCTGCAATTCCTACTCTGACTAGCACATGGTACTGGTAGCAATCCTGAGATTACTACTTTTGAGGTCCTACTTTTTAATTTAACTCCTAGCTCCCTAAATTCGTCTCGTAGGACCTCATCCCATTTTTTACCTATATCGTTGGTACCTATATGCACCACGACAACTGGCTGTTCACCCTCCTTTTTCAGAATGTCCTGCACCCGCTCCGTGACATCCTTGATCCTTGCACCAGGGAGGCAACATACTCTTTTTCCTGCTCTCCCATTCTTTTTCCTGCCCTTCTGTGAAGCAGAGCCACCCACGGTGCCATGAACTTGGCTGCTGTTGCTCTCCCCTGATGAGTCATCCCCCTCAACAGTACCCAAAGCGGTGTAGCTGTTTTGCAGGGGGATGACCGCAGGGGACCCCTACACTACCTACCTTCCACTGCTCTTCCTGTTGGTCATCCATCCCCTATTTGGCTGTGTACCCTTTACCTGCGGTAAGACCAACTCACTAAACATGCTATTCATGTCATTCTCAGCATTGTGGATGCTCCAGAGTGAATCCACCCGCAGCTCCAGTGCCGCAATGCGATATGTATTAGCACAGATACCGTACAGTGTGTAGTGAGAATCATGGCCCTCATCCTTACTGGAATAATTACAGTGTGCTAAAGTTTCAGGTAAATGTTAAGAAATGGCACTTGAAATTAAATAACCTGATTACTCTGAAAATGTTCAATATTAATAAAATTATATCCTTAGAATCATCGAATAGTTCAGCACAGAAGGAGGCCATTCAGACCACCGTGTCCAGGCCAGCTCGTTTGAAGTCTCACTTCTCTGCTCTTTCCTTGTATCCCTGCAATTTTTTTCTCCTTCAAGTTTTTATCCAATTTCATTTTGAAGGCTACTATTGAATCAGTATCCACCACCCTAACGGGCAGTGCATTCCAAATCCTAACCACTTGCTGTGTAAAGACATTTTTCCTCATGTCGCCTCTGGTTCTTTTGCCCATCATATTAAATCTGTGCCCTCTGGTTATTGACCCATCAGCCATTGGATCCTCATTTGATTCTCATATGTATGTATATATACATGTGTATGAGGGAAAATTTAATAGAGGTGTTGAAGATGATAAAGGGTTTTGATATAGTAGATGGGGAGAAACTATTTCCAGTGGCAGAAGGGTCGGTAATCAGAGGCCAAAGATTTAAGATAATTGGCAAATGAACCAGGGAGAGATAAGAATTTTTTAATGCAGCGAGTTGTTATGATCAGTAATGCACTACATGAAAGGGCGGTGGAAGCAGATATATACTTAAAAAGGAAAAAATTACAGGGCGGTGAGGAAATTGCAGGGGAGTGGATCTAATTTGATAACTCTTTCAAAAGAGCCGGCACAGGCGTTAGGGGCCGAGTGACTTCTTTCTGTGCTGTATGATTCTATGCTCTTGAGATTCAGATCACAGAAATATAGTAGGTATGATATTTAGGTGTAGAATCAAAATAGCATAATTTAAGTAACATTTTGGTGATGCTTGTATTTTCTGTCCTCTTCAGATTTCCACTGTACATGGTAAATGTAAGATTAAGATATAAGCTAAAGTACCGTCTCCAATCCCAGTTTTAATGAGTTAAGGGTACAATACACTGCATTAACCTGGTAAAGCTGAGACAAGTTTAGTTGTTCAGTCAAATTTATGTCAACTTTTCTTTTCTGAAATAAAGCTTTGGATAGATTTGTCCATTCCAACTGAAGGCAGGACAAAGAGTAACAGGAACACAGATGAAGGAGTATGTAATGTTGTATTTTTGCAATGTGCGCTCAAAAAGAAACGGTTGTTTGCTCAGCTGTGAAGATTATGCCATTTTGTACTACACAGATTGAACAGGCATCACAGGAAAAGGAAATAGGATCCACTGTTTTCAAGATCCAGTTGCATTAAGCCTTGAGTTATAATGTTGAAGTGCTGCATAATTTGTAGAGTACTCCATATTTCTAATGGGAATTTTGGTTTATTCCCTTTGCCGTGCATTGCCACTGAATGTTTTACCTTTCCCTTATCAACTGATTTTTCTTTTAAAATCTTATTTTTACCCTCCATCTACGTGGTAGTTTCAGATTATGATTTTAAAGTTACATTTTGCCACATTATTTGTAAACTTAAAGAAGTGTACTTGCTGTTTTTTTGTTCCTCTGTCATCGCTTGACAACTCCACCAAAAAACATGGATACTTACTTCACATGTTAATTCCATAACAAATTTGTGTGATGTGCATTGTAAGCAATATTCTCCCTCGTGGACCTTAAGAGATTGAGATGTATGATTTAAACTGGCTAGTGATTTATAGTATTTTAAATCATCATCTTAGTTACACTGATAATTGAGATGACTTAATTAGAATCAAAAGCATATATTTTTTCCTCATCTTTCTTTGCTATGTGTTTATGAACAAAATATGCATCTTAAGAACATAAGAAATAGGAGCAGGAGTAGGCCATTTGGCCCCTTGAGCCTGCTCCGCCATTCAATATCATGGCTGATCTGATCATGGACTCAGCTCCACTTCCCCACCCGCTCCCCATAACCTTTTATTCCCTTATCGCTCAAAAATCTGTCTATCTCCGCCTTCAATATATTTAATGATGCACACAGCTCTCTGGGGCAGAGAATTTCATCGATTTACAATCCTCTGAGAGATAAAATTTCTCTTCATCTCAGTTTTAAATGGGCGGCCCCTTATTCTAAGACTATGTCCCCTAATTTTAGTTTCCCCTATGAGTGGCAATATCCTCTCTGCATGCACCTTGTCGAGCCCCATCATTATCTTATAAGTTTCAATAAGATCACCTCTCATTCTTCTTCTTGTGTATCTGTAAAGCATGCACTCCCATGTACCGCCACCAGGGAGTGCATCCCCTGAAGTCCCAAGAGATCCCAGCATCCTTTGGGAGCACTGTACAGAAGCCGGCCCCTGAGGCCTGTTCCTCACTCTGGAGTGTCTTAATAAAGACTGAGGTCACTGTTACTTTAATCTCCCTGTGTGCAGTCTCATCTGTGTTAGGAACGCAATACTTCTGAATTCCAATGAGTAGGCCCAACCTATCTTCATTTGTCAACCCTCTCATCTCTAGAATCAACCTAGTGAACCTTCTCTGAACAGTCTCCAATGCAAATATATCCTTCCTTAAATACGGAGACCAAAACTGTATGCAGTATTCCAGGTGTGGCCTCACCAATATCCTGTACAGTTGTAGCAGGACTTCTCTGCTTTTATATTCTATCCCTCTATCCCCCTTGCAATAAAGGTCAACATTCCATTTGCCTTCCTGATTACTTGCTTTACTGTATACTAACATTTTTGTGTTTCATGCACAATGACCCCCAGGTCTCTCTGTACTGCAACACTTTATAATTTTTCTCCATTTAAATTATAATTTACTTTTCTATTATTTCTGTCAAAGTGGATAACCTCTCATTTTCCCACATTATACTGCATCTGCCAAATGTTTGCCCACTCACTTAGCCTGTCTATATCCCTTTACAGATATTTTATGACCTTCTCACAATTTGCTTTCCCACCCATCTTTGTATCATCAGCAAACTTAGCTACATTACACTCGATCCAAGTCATTAATATAGATTGTAAACAGTTGAGGACCCAGCACCGATCCCTGCGGCACCCCACTAGTTACTCTTTGCCAACCGTAAAATTACCCATTTATCCCGACTCTCTGTTTTCTGTTAGTTAGCCAATCCTCTATCCATGCTAATATATTACCCTCAACCCCAGGGTCCACCTTCAGTCAATACTTTTATCTTCTCGTCTATTCATGCTGTTGGTTGCTTTCTTTCATCTGTATATACAGTAAAAACATATTTATTCGTTTGGTCAATAAATGACTTAATAGACTTGTCTCTCCTGTCTGATTTAAATATATATATATTTTTAGCCTACAACTGGCCCATCGTCATTCCTTTTAATTATACTGTAATCCTGCTTGTAAAAAGGTTTGCCTGTGTGATTTGATAGGCTAGTCTGACACTGCCTTTTGCAGCACAGGAAGATCTGATGGTTAGTATTTGGAATGCGAAGCATTTATGTTGGAGCCAACCATTTTATTTAAAGGATAGGCTGGTTTCCATTTACAAAGCTAAGAATTGGAAGTAACTAAACAAAATGTAGATTGTAAGTTCGGTTTTACTGACTAGTAGTTAGCTAAAGAGAAATAAACGGAATTATAAAATTGTACAAAGTAAAAATGTTGGAGATTTGCTTAGTATTTTGACACCCCTATCTTTAAACTTTTAGTAGACGAGGCCACAGTAGGTGGGAACGTTGCTGCAGGGAACCATAAGCCAGATCAATGAAGTGAACTGAATAAACTGGCTGAATCGTTGAAGTTGCATTTGAAACGACGTTATATTGTCATAAAGCTTAGCAGTGTGCTGATTTGAGAGGCAACAAGTAACTACAACAAGGTGCACGCTCGTCAAGGAGACCAGGGTTTCCCTCCGTTCGTTGATTTTGTACTTCAAATGGTTTAACTTTCCGTGTTGTTGAAACATTTGGGATAAAGGAGTACTTTTGCTGTTTGTTGCCCAACAACTTTGGAGAATTGTTACGTTTCTAAGAATGATCTTTCCAAACAATCCTGTGAGGAATCTATCTCACAAACAGGTGGGCTTTAAATTTTTCTGTTTAGAAAAATATACCTTTTTTAGGGTTGCAGATTTACTTGACTGGTGTATGCTATTTCATATAGGTCTGCACTTAAACTATGTGGATACTAGTGATCCAATAGCAGAAATGTAAGTTGTTATTATAATGGATTTGGCTGTTCTATTTCCAGTTTAATACTTAGCAACATAAATAATATTACATGTTAACGCATAAAATGAACCGTTCCTGGCATCAAACATAGTACAAGGTGAGAAAGGTCTGGATTGTGTTTTCATCATCTACTTTATGACTATAGCACTAATATATCTTACCATAAGGCTGAACACTTGTAAAAGCATGAGATGTACAATGCTGTGAAATGCCTCTTTCTGTTAACCCTTTGATTACGAGAACAAAACTTCCATTAAAGGAAATGACACTTGTTGGTGAAAAAAGCTTCCCAGTAAGGGCAAAGAGTTCATTTTAATGAGTAGTATATAATATCTGTTGCGCACAGTGCAAATATTCGACATACACTTTGGAAGTGACCAGAGAAAAGGAAATCTAAAACAGTGCACACCATATGTTTTGTCATTTGTAACAAAAAAACTCCACAGAAATAAAATGGCAGTCTGAACATAAAGCACTGTACATCTGGAATCAAGTTTCAGTGATCCTAATATAGTGTTGAGTCATAGCTTTAAATGCTGGGAAAGCACTCGTTACATCTTCAAACTTTCAGCTTAAAACAAAAGAAATGTTGTTGATCTTGCAAAACGCCGGGAGAGCTCTTTTTAAAAAAAAAAGTTTCTCTTGTGAGAAAACAAGATATTGAGTTCGATGTGTTGGTAACATAAATTAAAAATCCAGTATTTGCCAGACTTTCAATTTTCTTTTTTATTTGTTTATTGTGAAGAATTTATATGTAGAGGTTTTTTTTGAAGTTTAGACTTGTTGGTACTTAATAGCTTTTTCCTGCCCCTGAAAATTCTTACCTTCTTACCTGAAGAAATGTAGCTTTAATCCCCAGTGGTGACCCTCAGTTGGGCCTTTCAATTTAGAAATGGCTTTCTAGTTCAATAAATGAAAGAAAATTTAGAAGTACCTTAAAATATAAAAGTAGCCATGAAAAAGTAATAGAAATTAAATAGAGATAAAACAGATGAGTAAGTGTGATTATTTTTAAAGTAAGAGTAAATTAAATCAATTGACTTGATCAAGCACATATTAAATGGCCTTGTCATATTGTGGTGATAGATAATATTGTGATGATAGATAATCATGGATCTTATGGTTTCATGGAATAATTAATGTGTTTTACACTACAGTTTGAAATTTAACAACAATGTCATGTATCTCTGCATACTTAGATAACATCTGTTCTTTTTTTAAAAAATCATCATTAGTAGCTACTTTTAACGAGCTACTGCATGAATTTAGCAACGTAATGAAAAGGATCACTTTAAGATATTAGGATGGAGCTAGTCACGCCTAATTTAAAGTAGTATTGTGATCAGGAATTTAGGGCTGGTAAAACAGAAATTCCCGTAGTGTTTTGCACTGCCCATGATAATGGTGAATATTGAACCTATTGCCATCATCATCATAGGCAGTCCCTCGGAATCGAGGAAGACTTGCTTCCACTCCTAAAGTGAGTCCTTTGGTGGCTGAACAGTCCAATGCGAGAGCCACAGACCCTGTCACAGGTGGGACAGACATTCGTCGGGGGAAGGGGGGGTGGTGGGGACTGATTTGTCGCACGCTCCTTCCACTGCCTGCACCTGACCTCTTCACACTTGCGGCGTTGAGATTCGAAGAGCTCAGCATCCTCCCGGATGCACTTTCTCCAACTAGGGCAGTCTTCGGCTAGGGACTCCCAGGTGTCAGTGGTGATGTCGCACTTTACCAGGGAGGCTTTGAGAGTGTCCTTGTAACTTTTCTGCTGCCCACCTTTGACTTGTTTGTCGTGAAGGAGCTCTGCATAGAGCAATTGTTTAGGGAGCCTCGTGTCTGGCATGCGAACTATGTGGTCTGCCCAACGAAGCTGATCGAGTGTGGTCAGTACTTCAATGCTCGGGATGTTAGCCTGGGCGAGGACACTGATGTTGGAGTGCCTGTACTCCCAGGGGATTTGCAGGATCTTGTGGAGACATCGTTGGTGATATATCTCCAGTGACTTGAGGTGTCTTCTGTACATTGTCCATGCTTCTGATCCATACAGGAGGGCGGGTATTACTACAGCCCTGTAGACCATGAGCTTGGTGGTCGATTTGAGGGCCTGGTCTTCGAACACTCTTTTCCTCAGGCGGCCAAAGGCTGCACTGGCGCACTGGAGTCAATGTTGAATCTCCACACCAATGTCTGCTATTGTTGATAAAAGGCTCCTGAGATACGGGAAGTGGTCCACGTTGTCGAGGGCCGAACCATGAATCTTGATGACTGGGGGACAGTGCTGTGCGGTGAGGACAGGCTGATGGAGAACCTTTGTCTTATGGATGTTAAGCGTAAGGCCCATGCTTTCATATGCCTCGGAGAATACATCGACTATATCTTGGAGTTCAGCCTCAGAATGTGCACAGATGCAGGTGCCGTCTGCGTACTGCAGCTCAACAACAGGTTGGGGTGATCTTGGACCTGGCCTGGAGGCGGCGTAGGTTAAACAGCTTCCCACTGGTTCTGTTGCAGTCTTTTTAATAATGTCGTTTTTTAAAGAAGTAACATGATCTGTATTTAGAAAGAAATCTGTAGAAGCTGTGCTGTTCAGAGTTTTCAAGCACATTACTTTTCAATGTCACGGTGAATTTACAGTTGGGCACAATCTTCATGAAGCCATTGCTATTGCAAGCACTTGAATTGATTATAAATGGGCACTCTACTTGCTCAGTGGAATAGTCCACCATTAAATTAATTTCTATATAGAACTGTGCAGGGTAAAGTGGAAATGTAAATTTTTGGTAACACAAAATGGAATTGCAATTCCAAGTAGGTTCAGCTTGATTATTAAATGATTGGCTCAATTTAACACGAATACAAAAGCAAAATACTGCGGATGCTGGACATCTGAAATAAAAACAGAAAATGCTGGAAATACTCAGCAGGTCAGGCAGCACCTGTGGAGAGAGAAACAGTCAACATTTCAGGTCGATGACCTTTCATCAGAACTGTAAAAAGTTAGAGATACAACAGATTGTGGCTGTGTTCTCTCCAATACTGACTTGACAAAATATTATTTTCAGAAATTGTACATTTCAAAACTACATTCCTGTACTTTCATTAGTGAATTATTAATAGTTCAATTTAACTATTATTCAAATGAAGAACAAATCATTTTTTGGATTCACACTACTGCAAGTCGACTTTAATCCGTTTCTTTGCATTTCAGTTTTAACACTTGAGATCCAGAATTCTCCTTTTGATGAAAAGCAGGAGAAAAGGCTGTGTTCTCTCTTATACTGACTTGTTAACAAAATAGAGTTTTGAGAAATTGTACATTTCAAAACTACATTCCAATAATTTCATTCGTGAAGTAAAACATGCATTTGCCCATTTTTCATCCGAGGAATTTCATTCTCCTAACATACATGAGACAATAGTTGACAACAACACATGCCTCTGTGTCCTACATGTTTGCTGTCACAACAGCATAGGGTGTTTGCATTGAGATGAGTAAAGCTTTGTGGGTGAGGCCTATAACTGGACTGGCTATGTATTTTGTTTGCGGATGCGACTATCTTTACTGGTCTGGAGCATGCTGATAAGATGCTCCTTTTTCACGCTGCAATCTTTAGACTGAAAGGCCTGAATAGGCTGACAGAGCCAGGAAAACAAACAGGCTTTCAGTACTCAAATGACAAGGGAAGCAGTCAATGTGTGGGCACTACACTGACATGAAACCCAGGGCATGCATTGGCATTTCACTCAAAGGTTTCTTTTGTCCACATTTAAACCTCAGAGGGTGAATTGCTTCATACATAGGATTTGTTACACCATTGGGCAACCAGATGATTCATTTCAGCTCTTTTATGAAGCCAAAATTACAGCTTTAGCCCATTATGTCATATGCACTCTGCATTTTATGCTTTAATACTTTAGTGCTTTAATTTATTCAGTGCTATGAACAATGCAATTTTCATTTCCGTTACTTTATATTGTTTGGTGGCTAAACATGTATAAAAATGAATTAATCAAAATTGTGATAGGGTGTTACGAAAAAGTTACCAGCATTTAATTGACTAAACAAATTCCCTCATAACTCAAAGATACAACTATTTCTGAACTTGTCTGCACTTGTGCTTGTTGCGCTCTCGAATGAAACCGTGTCCATTTGATGCTCTGCATTCCAGCCTACCAAACTGAGAAATAGATAATGTAAAAGAAGCATTTAATTCTTGAGCAATTAAAAAAAAATACAAGTTGGGATTTGTTAAAACAAATTCTGTTTAATTCCTTTGTTTTGGAAAATTCTAGGTTTTTCAAAGTATCAGAAAGGGCTTTGTTCTAAATCTGCCAAGTAGTTTACTGGTGTGAACCAGCTGTAGTTTGGTACTACCCATCCAGCATGTTTTTACATGAGCTAAATCTGCATTTCAAACAACTGAGCTGGCTACCAGGGCCAATGAGGAATTTAGCAGCGTGACTAGATGAACAGGAAACTAATGTGCATACTTTTGTGTCAAAGTCCATGTTTTCTTATGGAATTGATTGGACACAAAATTTAGGAAACTGTTTTAGATCTTCCTATTATTCATGAGTCTGGAATGTTGAATCATCTCATGAAAGATGGTTGATGTAAAAGGTTTTTACTTGAGAATTTTTCAATATCATAATTCCAATATTTCTTACATTACAGCTTTATACAATATCACAATTTTAACAGAGACTGTTCTGGTGGCATTATTTAGGTTGGAGTGTTCTTACTCTTGCTACAAGTACAGTGATTAATATCAAGAATGGTTTTCTATATAGTGTAGTTGAGGCACAAACTAGAATTGGTCCACAGGGAATTGGATACTGTGATGAAGGATCCATAAGTTTCTATGGGCCCAAGTTTTCACCCTCTGGAAAAACGGCACATCTCGATAAGGTGTGCCAACTTTCTGGAAGAAAAAGGGCACCGAAAACTTAGCTTGTGATTCTGCGAGTTCTTCAGGACGTCTTCGTGCTCGGCGTGGCGCAGCACAAGGGGTCGCGTGCGGAGCCAGATCCCGGCGCTGAAAACAGTGCCTGGACCTCTGCACGTGCGCGCTAGACTGTGTGCGCATGTGCAGTAGCTCCAGAACCTTGAGGCTGTGTGGGCGGGGCCTGAAGCACACCGCCCCTAGCCCTGGGCGAATGGGCTCACTGGGGCGGCGAAGATCTGACTCTGGCCTCCACTTCAGCTTCAGATCCCGCTCTGGCTCCCCGCCCCCCACCCTGTACAAATCCCACTCCGGCTCTCCTCCCTTCCCCCCCCCCCGGTTCAAGTCCCGCTCTGGCTCCCCCTCCTCTCTCCTCGCTTCCCACTCCGCCCCCCCCCTCTCTCCTCGCTTCCCCCTCCCCCCTCCCCCCTCCTCTCTCTGTCAGAAACACAGAGAGACACTCTCACTCTGTGTCTCTCTCTCTCTGTCAGAGACACCTGTGGGGGGTGGGGGGTGGGGGGCGTCCCAGCATGCTGTTGGAGGGCTCCCGGTGCTGCAGTCGGTGAGTAGAAACTTAATTTTTTTTTAAATGTTTTTTGATTTATTGGTTGGTTGATTTATCATTTATTATTGATGATGGCTCTTTATTTGTAAAAGTGAAGTGTTTAATGTTTGTAAACGCCCCACACCTCCCACCCCCCCCCCCCCATCTCTCGTTCCCTACGCCTGATTTCTAAGTGTAGGCAAGGTTTTTGTGAGTGTACAAAAATCTACACTTACTCCATTTTAAGTTAGTTTGGAGTAAGTTTTTATTGCCTAAACTTGCAAAACAGGCCTAAGTGGCTGGACACGCCCCCTTTTGAAAAAAAATCTGTTCTAAAATGGAACTATTCTAACTCACTAGAACTGGAGCAAACTAAATGCCGAGAATTGCAATTTCTAAGATGCTCCATTCTAAACTAGTTGCTCAAAAAAAAAGGAGCAACTCAGGACAAAACTTGAGCCCGATAGATGGATGAGCTAGATCGGTCACACAGCCTCCCTCATCTGCTATTTTTGTGATACATAAAAAATCAAGAGTACTTTACGAAATAGCATTCATGATTCTCCCTCATTAATTATATTTTGTGATCATGGGCTCAAACCCCAGTGATCCTGCTTACCAACCAGTTTGAGTAAACTCTTATCTTTTCAGGCAGCTGGAGCAGTTCACTTTTAGGTCTTGTGAACTACAAAAATGATTCAACTTCTCAGCTCCTAAGTAACGCTTATCACTTTATCCTTCCGAGTTATTGTTCCTTCCCTGTTTCCTTGTTGTTTTCATGAGCAGTTCCAAAAGGATGCTAAATATAGGCATAGTTGCCAACTGTTCACATTTTATGTGGACAGCCCAAGTTCTTGGAATGCTGTGCACAGGTCAACACTTTGCGATCAATGTCCGCTTTTACAATCCCTGCAACAATTGTGACCGATTCACCTCAAAGTCCAGAAAGTTGTATGTGCACATGGCTGGACATCCAAGAGCTTGTGCACTGAGGTTGTGGGCACCACGCTGGTTTAAACGTGCCAAAAAAAAGCATCTAAATTCTAAGTCCTGTTTTATTTTTTTTGGCTGTGAATAAAATGTTCCTTGAATCATAGAATCCTACAGCACAGAAGGAGCCCATTTGGCCCAACATGCCCATGAGTGATCTTTGAAAGGGCTGTCCAATTAGTCCCACTTCTCTGCCCTTTCCCCATAGCTCTGCAGATATTTTCCTTTTTGTATATACAGGTGCAGTGTCGAGAATCCGGAATCCTCGGGACCGAGGCTGTTCTGGATTCCAGTCATTTCCTGACTTTTGATCGTCTTTCTGATGTCATGAATCCGGAAGCACCCGAGCCCAGGTTTGGGTATTTCTGGACTTTGGAATGTCAGAAAAGGGGGTGGGGTGGAGGGCGAGGAGCTGTTCATGCCACCAGTCCCGTCAAAGAGGTCATCGGGCGGGGCCCCGCTGCCGAAGAGCTGATCGGGCAGGCCTCGCTGTGGTGGAGCTGATCGGGCAGGCCCCGCTGTGGTGGAGCTGATCGGGCGGGCCCCGCCTCAGTCCCGAGGATTCCGGATTCTCGACACTGCACCTGTATATACAAAAAGGAAAATATCTGCAGAGCTATGGGGAAAGAGCAGGGAAGTGGGACTAATTGGACAGCCCTTTCAAAGATCACTCATGGGCATGTTGGGCCGAATGGGCTCCTTCTATGCTGTAGGATTCTATGATTCAAGGAACATTTTATTCACAGCCAAAAAAAATAAAACAGGACTTAAAATTTCGATGCTTTTTTTTGGGGCGGGGTCTGCTGCCAAGTAGCTGTTCGGGTGGGGCTGCGCCGCCGCCAAGGAGCTGTTTGGGTGAGCCGGCGAAGAGGCCCCGAGGTAAGGGCAGCGGCGGCGGTGGGCGAGGCCCAAGGTCGGGCAGCGGCAGGACCGCGAGGTTGACAGGGTCGGCGGTTCCGGATTCCAGAACATTTTACGGATTCTAGATGACCCTGCCACCGATCGGTCCGGATTCCGGAACTCCAGATTCTCGACACTGCACCTGTATCAAATTTCCTTTTGAAAGTTATTATTGAATCTGCTTTCACTGCCCTTTCAGGCATTGCATTCCAGATCATAACAGCTTGCTGCATAAAAAATTCCTCCTCATCTCCTCCCTGGTTTACTTGGGATTACATTGGAAATATGGCACAGAAACAGGCCATTTGCCCAATCAGTCCTTGCCGGTGTTTATGCTCTACTCGAACCTACTCCTGTCTTTCCTCATCGAAATTTAGCAGTATAACCCACTTTTCCCTTCTCCCTCATGCTTGTCCAGCCTCCCCTTAAATGCATCTATACTATTTGCTTCAACCACTCACTGTGGTAGCGAGTTCCACATTCTCGCCATTCTTTGGGTAAAAAAGATTCTTCTGAATTCCCTATTGGATTCCTTGGTGACTACCTTGTACTGATGGCCTCTAGTTATGCTCTTCCCCACGTGGAAACATTCTCTGCATCCACTCTATCAAAAACTTCCATAATTTTAAAGACCTCTATTCAATCACTCCTCAGTCTTTTTTCCCTCCTAGAGAAAAGGGATCCAGCCTGTTCATCTTTTCCTGATGTGTATACCCTTGCAGTTCTGGTATCATCCTTGTAAATCTTCTTTGTACCCTCTCTGTTGTCTCCTTTTTATAATATGGCAACCAGAACTGTACACTCAAGTTCAATACAGCATAACTTCCCTACTTCTCAATTCTATACCTCTGGAAATAAACCCTAGTGCTCGGTTTGCCTTTTTAATGCCTTGCTAACCTGTGTCGCAACTTTTAGTGATTTGTGTATTTGTACTTCCAAGCTCCCTTTGTCAATTTTCTTTGTCAATTATGTCCAATCTGTATCCTATGTTATCCATATAGCTAACTTCTGGCCACATTTATAACTATACCATAGTTATGTTCAACTGCTTATTTCACAGTAATCACTTGGAATTTGTCCCCAAGTTATAACCATTACTGGCAATAGATTTGTGCGGTCAGAAAGCAAAGTCATGACTTGTATACATCACTGATAAAGGTATACATGCCAACCATCAGTGTTTCACTGACCTATAGAGTTTGGGGAGTCCTGAGAGTGTATCCGTGATTGCTGACAAAAATCAGCAAAGAATGGGTCCTCCTTCCACCTTCCAATGGCTAATTAACTGGAACAAGTTCTTTCTGTCTCTGTCTCTGTCTCTGTCTCCCTCTCTCTCTCTTTCCTCAATGCCATTCCCTGTGCTAATGGCAGTGACTGTGGCCTCTGCAGACTGTTGACCGGATCTCTTATGCTTGTGATGCAACCAGACTTGGGTAGGAGCAGGACTGAGGTGGGGGGAAGAAAAGTGGAAAGGGAGCCTGGGGGGAAAGTGAAGGGGCGAATGAATGGCAGTGACAATTATAGATTAAATGGATGGTAATGAAATAAAGCGGGATGTGGGGTGAAGCTGGGAACTTGGGGTTAAGGAGCAGGAGAGGGCCAGTGTTACCTGAGTGATAGTGGGGGGAGAGAAACTGCCAGCATGAATTTTGGGAGGTAGTATAGGAGTAGTAGCAGATTAACAGTTGAAGAGGGAGAAGGGTGGAACTGGATAAGAGAACTAGTTTGAATTAAGAAGGAGGTGGAAACATAGAAACATAGAAAATAGGTGCAGGAGTAGGCCATTCGGCCCTTCGAGCCTGCACCGCCATTCAATGAGTTCATGCTGAACATGCTACTTCAGTATCCCATTCCTGCTTTCTCGCCATACCCCTTGATCCCCCTAGTAGTAAGGACTACATCTAACTCCTTTTTGAATATATTTAGTGAATTGGCCTCAACAACTTCCTGTGGTAGAGAATTCCACAGGTTCATCACTCTCTGGGTGAAGAAGTTTCTCCTCATCTCGGTCCTAAATGGCTTACCCCTTATCCTTAGACTGTGACCCCTGGTTCTGGACTTCCCCAACATTGGGAACATTCTTCCTGCATCCATCCTGTCTAAACCGATCAGAATTTTAAACATTTCTACGAGATCCCCTCTCATTTTTCTGAACTCCAGTGAATACAAGTCCAGTTGATCCAGTCTTTCTTGATATGTCAGTCCTGCCATCCCAGGAATCAGTCTGGTGAACCTTCGCTGCACTCCCTCAATAGCAAGAATGTCCTTCCTCAAGTTAGGAGAGCAAAACTGTACACAATACTCCAGGTGTGGCCTCACCAAGGCCCTGTACAACTGTAGTAACACCTCCCTGCCCCTGTACTCAAATCCCCTCGCTATGGAGGCCAACATGCCATTTGCTTTCTTAACCGCCTGCTGTACCTGCATGCCAACCTTCAATGACTGATGTACCATGACACCCAGGTCTCTTTGCACCTCCCCTTTTCCTAATCTGTCACCATTCAGATAATAGTCTGTCTCTCTGTTTTCACCACCAAAGTGGATAACCTCACATTTATCCACATTATACTTCGTCTGCCATGCATTTGCCCACTCATCTAACCTAACCAGCCTCATAGCATCCTCCTCGTAGCTCACACTGCCACCCAACTTAGTGTCATCCGCAAATTTTGAGATACTACATTTAATCTCCTTGTCTAAATCATTAATGTACAATGTAAACAGCTGGGGCCCCAGCACAGAACCTTGTGGTACCCTACTAGTTACTGCCTGCCATTCTGAAAAGTACCCATTTACTCCTACTCTTTGCTTCCTGTATGCCAACCAGTTCTCAATCCACATCAGCACACTAGCCCCAATCCCATGTGCTTTAACTTTGCACATTAATCTCTTGTGTGGGACCTTGTCGAAAGCCTTCTGAAAGTCCAAATACACCACATCAACTGGTTCTCCCTTGTCCACTCTACTGGAAACATCCTCACAAAATTCCAGAAGATTTGTCAAGCATGATTTCCCTTTCACAAATCCATGCTGACTTGGACCTATCATGTCACCTCTTTCCAAATGCGCTGCTATGACATCCTTAATTAATTCCATCATTTTACCCACTACCGATGTCAGGCTGACCGGTCTATAATTCCCTGTTTTCTCTCTTCCCTCCCTTTTTAAAAAGTGGGATTACATTGGCTACCCTCCACTCCATAGGAACTGATCCAGAGTCTATGGAATGTTGGAAAATGACTGTCAATGCATCCGCTATTTCTAAGGCCACCTCCTTAAGTACTCTGGGATGCAGACCATCAGGCCCTCAGGATTTATCGGCCTTCAATCCCATCAATTTCCCCAACACAATTTCCTGACTAATAAGGATTTCCCTCAGTTCCTCCTCCTTACTCGACCCTCTGACCCCTTTTATATCCGGAAGGTTGTTTGTGTCCTCCTTAGTGAATACCGAACCAAAGTACTTGTTCAATTGGTCTGCCATTTCTTTGATCCCTGTTATGACTTCCCCTGATTCTGAATGCAGGGGACTTACGTTTGTCTTTACTTAACCTTTTTCTCTTTACATATCTATAGAAGCATTTGCAGTCCATTTTAATGTTCCCTGCAAGCTTCCTCTCTTACTCTATTTTCCCTGCCCTAATCAAACCCTTTGTCCTCCTCTGCTGAGTTCTAAATTTCTCCCAGTCCCTGGGTTCGTTGCTATTTCTAGCCAATTTGTCTGCCACTTCCTTGGCTTTAATACTATCCCTGATTTCCCTTGATAGCCACGGTTGAGCCACCTTCCCTTTTTTTATTTTTACGCCAGACAGGGATGTACAATTGTTGTAGTTCATCCATGCGGTCTCTAAATGTCTGCCATTGCCCATCCACTGTCAATCCCTTAAGTATCATTCGCCAATCTATCCGAGCCAATTCACGCCTCATACCTTCAAAGTTACCCTTCTTTAAGTTCTGGACCATGGTCTCTGAATTAACAGTTTCATTCTCCATCCTAATGTAGAATTCCACCATATTATGGTCACTCTTCCCCAAGGGGCCTTGCACAACGAGATTGCTAATTAATCCCCTCTCATTACACAACACCCAGTCTAAGATGGCTCTACCCTAGTTGGTTCCTCAACATATTGGTCTAGAAAACCATCCCTTATGCACTCCAGGTAGATGTTAAGAAGGGCCTTAAAGGATGCGAGGAAGGTGAGGAGGCAGAGGCATTTGGGGAGGGAATTCCAGAGTGTGGGGCTTAGATGGACGAAGGCACGGCCGCCAGTGCTGATGTGAGGGGAGACGATTTCATAACGGGTCAGGCTCTGACGAACTGAGAAGTCGGATAGGTTGTAATGGTGGAGGTGGGTACCGAGAAAGGGATGGGCAGGGCAATGAAGGAATGTAAACAAAAGGGCAATCATGTTAAATTTGAGACATTTGAGGACTGAGAGCCAACGCAGGTCAGCAAGGACAGGTGTCATATCAACATCCTTCGTGAGTTGGCACCTCCAAAACCAGTAACATCATGGCAGCTATGTAAATACTGTCTCCAATGATGTCCATCACCATTTTTCCTGCAGGCTGGGTGAGTGCTCAGCCCTCCCATTGACAGGTAATACCTATTTCGCATTGCTGACCTGTGTGGACCTTTCCCATCTATTTAGTAAGGGCCAGAGACAACTGTATATGCATCTAGATGCTTGCACTATTTGCAGTTGTTCATTATTGCCAGGACTGTGGAATCTGCCTTCAGCATAAATAGGACAGCACTCAAGGCTATTTAATAATTGTTACTAATTGAATCAGTTTTGTAATTTAAACCTGAATTAACCATCTTTCTGTCCATATCAAAACAGGTATGTATTTCATTTTGAGAATTTATTTCTTTGGACAAGGATCAGTTTTTGGCAACTTTTTAAACATTTGGTTCTACAAATGCCTTTGCCTACAAAGGCATGGAGAAGAACATTGAAGGCTTCCACTGATGCAAGATCATGTACCTGATTACTTTGTGATAACATGGGTAGAATACCAGTATAAAATCCATGGTTTAATGCGTGCATTTAATTGGGTGGGGGAATGTTGCTGTCTCATTGGGTCTATGCTGGAGTCACTCCAGCACTGATGTGACAGTGTATTCAATTTATTTCTTTGAAATGCACCTTTGATCAGCCAGCTCTCGATAATTTATATTTTATTTGTTGAGAAATCTCTGCCTCACAATATACTCTTATTTATAGCCTTGGAAACAAGCAATTGTAGAAGTTATTAAATTATAGAATAGAAAGCATAGAACTCTTCTGATGACTTACATATTTAGTGAGTAGCTGAAATAATTAGACATTAATCTTGCTTCAATTTCATGTAAAACAATGAAATTAATTATCAGGGTAAATTTGAGGAATATTTCTGCATTAATAACCTATTAAACATCAGTCAACATGGCTTCAGAAGGGGGAGATCCTACCTGACCAACTTCCGTTAACTTCTTGAAGAAAGTAACAGTACAACTGGACTATGCAGAGCCCTACAACATGGTGGGCCTAGACTTCCAAAAGGTAATTAATAAAGTTGTGTATACAAAGATATTCATTAAGCTCAAAGCTGTAGGGATCCATCGTAAATTCTGGACACAAATAAGAAATTGGCTGAAGGGTAACAACAGGTACTTAGAGGAGTTATGTTGAGGTGGGAGGGGTACTTTGTGAAGTGCCCCAGGGACTCTTGCTGGGACCACGACTGTTTCTAATTTATATATTTGTGACTTTGATTCAGAAATTCAATGCAAATTGGTTAAAATTGCAGATGATACTAAACAAGGAAGGGCAGTAGAATTGAAGGAGGCAGCTCAAAGTATAAAATTAGATGGACAAAATATGGAAGTTTCTCTTTCTCTCTCTCTCTCTCTCTCTCTCTCTCTCTCTCTCTCGCTCTCTCACGGCAGACAAAAACCCTCCTCCCCACATCTGGTTCTGATAATGGATGATTGAAATCAAATCTGTACTAGAATACACACACAATACTCTGAGCTTTTGAAATGGCAAAGCTATAATTGAAATTTTTTCTCTATATACTATATATATTATACATATTTATATGGTAAAAGTTTCTTGAATATTGCAATATAGATCTATTCTTGCAGCTTCTGAATTCAGTTGATATCCAACTGAAAGGGACTTTTGTGCTAAAGGAAATGTTCTGGCTTAAAACTGTTTTATATATTTTTTTATGAATGAGTAACAGGAAGGAAATGGTATACCACCATGGGTTAAGACATTTATAATTGTAAGAAAGTAGTGGTGAGAGTGGGGTTTGGACAAGGTATGACCTTTAACGGTAGAATAAATGCTTAGCTTAATGTTTTGCTTTGGAATATGTCTTGCTGCATTTAAAGCATATGAACAATGATTTCCATGATTAATACTTGAGTTTTATGTGTCAAACTACAAAAGAGTCTGAATAATGAATTGCATTCAGCCTTATCTTGCTTGAAATATAAAATTATTGTAAAATTAGTTGATCACTCGCTCTTAAATTAATTGATTTACATTTTTAAATAATTCATACAAAACTGTTTGCGTCAAACTCTCTTCAGGAATTGTGCCCTTGGATAAATAGGAAAGTTAACAAGTGGCTAAAGGATTGTTGCGGGAAAGAGGGTTTCCATTTCGTGACGTAGCATTTCACGTAGCATTTGTAACAAAATAGATGAGTTGAAGGCACAAATTGAGACAAATGAGTATGATCTGATAGCCATTACAGAGATGTGGTTGCAGGACTGGGAATTAAATATTCACGGGTACTTGACAATCCGGAAGGACAGACAGAAAGGAAAAGGAGGTGGGGTAGCTCTACTGATAAAAGGATGGAATCACTGCAATAGTAAGAAACAATATTGGCTCAAATGATAAGGGTGTTGAAACAGTTTGGGTGGAGATAAGGGACAATAAGGGGAAAAAGTCACTGGTGGGCATAGTCTATTGGCCCCCTAACAGTAGCAACTCTGTTGGTTGGAGCATAAACCAGGAAATAGTGGGGGCTTGCAAAAAGGGAACAGCAATAATCATGGCTAAAGTAAATGTTGGTCCCTTAGAGGACAAGACCGGGGAATTAGTAATGGGGAACATGGAGATGGCAGAAATTCTCAATAAATATTTTGTATCAGTCTTTACTTTAGAGGACACTAACAATATTCCGACAGTGGATAGTCTAGGGGCTATAGGGGAGGAGGAACGTATCACAATCACTAAGGAGATGGTACTCAGTAAGATAATGGGATTAAAGGCAGATAAATCCCCTGGACCTGATAGCTTGCATCCTAGGGTCTTGAGAAGTAGCGGCAGGGATTGTGGATGCATTGGTTGTAATTTACCAAAGGTCCCAGCAGATTGGAAAACTACAAATATAACACCCCTATTTAAAAAAGGAGGCAGACAAAAATCAGGAAACTATAGACCAGTTAGCCTAACATCTGTGGTTGGGAAAATGTTGGAGTCCATTATTAAAGAAGCAGTAGCAGGACATTTGGAAAAGCAAAATTCGGTCAGAGATAGTCAGTATGGATTTATGAAGGGGAAGTTGTGTTTGACAAATTTGCTGGAGTTCTTTGAGGATGTAACGAACAGGGTGGATAAAGGAGAACCAGTGGATGTGGTGTATTTGGACTTCCAGAAGGCATTTGACAAGGTGCCACATAAAAGGTTACTGCACAAGATAAAAGATCACGGGGTTGGGGGTAATATACTAGCATGCATAGAGGATTGGCTAACTAACAGAGAACAGAGAGTCGGGATAAATGGTTCATTCTCAGGTTGGCAACCAGTAACTAGTGGGATGCCGCAGGGATCAGTGCTCGGACCCCAACTATTTACAATCTATATTAATGACTTGGAAATAGGGACTGAGTGTAACGTAGCCAAGTTTGCTGACAATACAAAGATGGGAGGAAAAGCAATGTGTGAGGAGGACACAAATAATCTGCAAAAGGACATAGACAGGCTATTTGAGTGGGCAAAAATTTGGCAGATGGAGTATAATGTTGGAAAGTGTGAGGTCATGCACTTTGGCAGAAAAAAATCAAAGAGCAAGTTATTATTTAAATGGAGAAAGATTGCCAAGTGCCGCAGTACAGCGGGACCTGGGGGTACTTGTGCATGAAACACAAAAGGATAGTATGCAGGTACAGCAAGTGATGAGGAAGGCCAATGGTATCTTGGCCTTTATTGCAAAGTGATGGAGTACAAAAACAGGGAAGTCTTGCTACAGTTGTACAGGGTATTGGTGAAGCCACACCTTGAATACTGCGTGCAGTTTTGGTTTCCATATTTACGAAAGGATATACTTGCATTGGAGGCAGTTCAAAGAAGGTTCATTAGGTTGATTCCGGGGATGAGGGGAGGTTGAGTAGGTTCAAACATAGAAACATAGAAAACATAGGTTCGGCCTCTATTCATGAGAATTCAGAAGAATGAGAGGTGATCTTATCGAAACGTATAAGATTCTGAGGGGGCTTGACAAGGTGGATGCAGAGAGGACATTTCCATTGATGGGGGAGACTAGAACTAGAGGGCGCGATCTTAGAATAAGGGGCCGCCCATTTAAAACATAAAAACATAGAAATTTACAGCGCAGAAGGAGGCCATTACGGCCCATTGTGTCCATGCCGGCCGACAAAGAGCTACACTGCCCTTCGTCAGCAGCCCTAAAGGTTACATATAAACCCATGAACAATGACGGAAAGGCAAAGAGCACCCAGCCCAACCCGCCCCACACCACTGCAACACACTTATACTAAAAACATCTACACTCCACCCCAACCGGAGCCATGTGATCTCCTGGGAGAGGCAAAAACCAGATTTAAAAACCAGGCCAATTTAGGGAGAAAAAATCTGGAAAAATTCCTCTCCGACCCATCCAGGCAATCGAAACTAGTCCAGGAGATCACCCTGGCCGTATTCTATTCCCTTCAGTACTTACCATTATATCTGCGCCGACCAACAAAAGATCATCTAGTCTAATCCTAATTACCAGCTCTAGGTCCATAACCCTACAGGTTACGGCACTTTAAGTGCCCATCCAGCCATCTCTTAAAAGTGGTGAGGGTTTCTGTATCCACCACTCTTCCAGGCAACGAGTTCCAGATACCCACAACCCTCTGTGTAAAGAAGCCTCCCCTCAAATCCCCCCTAAATCTTCCACCAACCACCTTAAAACTATGCCCCCTCGTAATAGCCCCCTCCACCAATGGAAATAGACTCTTACTATCCACTATACCCTCAATATTTTGTACACTTTGATGAGGTCTCTCAACTTCCTCTGTTCCAATGAGAACAAACCCAGCCTATCCAATCTGTCCTCATAGCTCAGATTCTCCATTCCAGGCAGCATCCTAGGAAATCTCCTCTGCACCCTCTCTCTAGTGCAATCACATCCTTCCTATAATACGGCAAGCAGAACTGCACACATTAATCCAGCTGTGGCCTAACCAAAGTATTATACAATTTAAGCATAACCGCCCTGTTCTTATATTCTGTGCCTTGGCCAAGAAAGGCAAGCATTCGTATGCCTTCTTAACCACCTTATCCACCTGGCCTGCAATTTCATGGATCTGTGGACAAGCACTCCAAGGTCCAACTACACTATTAAGTGGCCCACTGCTTAATGTGTATAGCCTTTCTTTATTAGCCCTCCCAAAGTGCATCGCCTTCACACTTCTCTGAATTAAATTCCATTTGCCACTGCTTTGCCCACCTGACCAGTAGATTGATACCTTTCTGCAGCCCATGACTTTCCTCTTCATTATTAACCACACAGCCAATTTTAGTATCATCTGCAAACTTCTTAATCATGCTCCATATTTTCAAATCTAAATCGTTGATATATACCACAAAAAGCAAGTGACCCACTGGAAACATCTTTCCAGTCACAAAAACATCCATCAATCATTACCCTTTGCTTCCTACCTACAAGCCAATTTTGGATCCAACTTGCCACTTTGCCCTGGATCCCATGGGCTTTAATCTTCATGACCAGTCTACCATGTGGGAAATTATCAAAAGCCTTGCTAAAGTCCATATATACTACATCGTATGCACTACCCTCATTGACATAGAAACATAGAAAATAGGTGCAGGAGTAGGCCATTCGGCCCTTCAAGCCTGCACCACCATTCAATAAGATCATGGCTGATCATCACCTCAGTACCCCTTTCCTGCTTTCTGTCCATACCCCTTGATCCCTTTAGCCGTAAGGGCCATATCTAACTCCCTCTTGAATATATTCAACGAACTGGTATCAACAACTCTCTGCGGTAGAGAATTCCACAGGTTAACAACTCTGAGTGAAGTTTCTCCTCATCTCGGTCCTAAATGGCCTACCCCTTATCTTTAGACTCTGTCCCCTGGTTCTGGACTTCCCCAACATTGGGACCATTCTTCCTGCATCTAACCTGCCATCCCGGGAATCAGTCTGGTGAACCTTCGCTGCTCTCAACCCTCTTGGTTACCTCCTCAAAAAATTCAATCAGGTTAGTCAAACACAATCTTCCCTTAACAAATCCGTGCTGACTGTCCCTAATTAATCCTTGCCTATCCAAATGCAGATTTATCCTGTCTTTCAGGATTTTTTCCAATAATTTTCCCACCGTTAACGTTAGGCTGACAGGCCTGTAGTTACTCGGCCTATCCCTTTTTCTCTCCTTAAACAAGGGTTAGCAGTCCACCAATCCTCCGGCACCATGCCCATATCCAAAGAGGACTGGAAAATGATGGTCAAGGCCTCTGCTATTTCCTCTTTTATTTCATTCAACAACCTGGGATGCATTTCATCCGGGCCTGGGGACTTATCTACTTTCAAAGCTGCTAAACCCTTTAATACTTCCTCTCTCAGTATATTTATTCCCTCCAGAATATATCACTTCTCCTCTATAACAGTATCTGCATTACCTCTTTCCTTTGTGAAAACAGATGCAAAATATTCGTTAAGAACCCTACCAACATCTTCCGCTTCCACACAAAGATTACCTTCATGGTCTCTAATAGGCCCTACCCTTTCCTTAGTTACCCTCTTACTCTTAATATATTTATAGAACATCTTTGGGTTTTCCTTAATTTTACTGGCCAAGAATTTCTCGTGCTCGCTCAGCATTCCTAATGTCCTTTTTAATTTTGCCTCTTAACTTTCTATATTCCCCTAAAGACTCGATAGTATTTTGCCATTGATGTGTGACATAAGCATCCCTTTTTTTCTTAATCCTCCCCTGTAAGTCCCTCGACATCCAGGGGGCTCTAAAATTATTTTTCCCAGCCTTTTTCTTTAAGGGCATGTGTTTGGCCTGAACCTTTTGGATCTCCTCCTTGAATGCCTCCCACTATTCCGACACCAATTTACCCACAAGTAGCTGTTTCCAGTCCACTATGGCCAAATCACTCCTTAGCAAAATTAGCTTTTCCCCAATTCGGAACTTTTATTCCAGGCCTATTGTCCTTATCCATAACCAACTTGAATCCGACTGAATTATGGTCACTGGCACCCTAATGCTCCCCCACTAATACCCCTTCAACTTTCCCAGCTTCATTCCCCAAAACTAAATCCAAGACCGCCCCCTCTCATGTTGGGCTTGCTACATACTGACTAAAAAAGTTCTCTTGAATGCATTTCAAGAATTCCGCACCCTTTATACCCTTCAAACTAAATTTGTCCCAATCAATATTTGGATAGTTAAAATCCTCTACTATTACTACCCTATGGTTTTTTAGACTTCTCAGTAATTTGCCTATATATTTGCTCCTCTATCTCCCTCCCACTGTTTGGGGGTCTATAATACACTCTCAGCAGTGTGATCGCCCCTTTTTTATTTTTCACTTCGACCCATATGGCCTCAGTTGATGATCCCTCTAACATATCATCCCTCCTTACTGCTGTAATAGTTTCTTTAATCAGTACGGCTACCCCCCTCTCTATCTTGTCTAAAAATCCTGTAGCCAGGAATATTGATCTGCCAAACCTGCCCCTCTTTCAGGCATGTTTCTGTAATGGCTATAATGTCATACTCCCAAGTGTCTACCTGTGCTCTTAGCCCATCCACCTTATTCGCTGTACTCCTTGCATTAAAGTATATACCCTTCAGCACAGGAAGACCTCCTTGCTTACTACATACTAAGCCCTGTTTCCTCTGTCTTAGAGTCACTTTCTAGATTCTTGCTATCCAACTTCTGCTTTACTTCCTTCCCTTTTGAATTTGTTCTCGGGTTCCCATCCCCCTGCCAAGCTGGTTTAAACTCTCCCCAACAGCACTAGCAAAACTCCCCAGGAGGATATTGGTCCCGGCGCTGTTGAGGTGCAACCCGTCTGATTTGTACAGGTCCCATCTCCCCCAGAAGCGGTCCCAATGCCTCAAGAATTTAAAGCCCTCCCTCCTACACCAATTTTCCAGCCACATGTTCATCCTCTCTATCCTTCTATTCTTATTCTCATTAGCACGTGGCACCGGTAGTAACCCGGAGATTACTACCTTTTTGAGGCCCTTCCCTTTAATTTTCTTTCTAGCTCCCTAAATTCTTCCTGTAGGACCTCATCCCTCATTTTACCTATGTCGTTGGTCCCGATATGGACCACTACTTCTAGCTGTTTACCCTCCTCCCCCCACCCCCGCGCCCAACCCCAGGATGCCCTGCGTCCACTCTGACATCCTTGACTCTGGCACCAGGGAGGCACAAAACCATTCGGAAGTCACGTCGATGGTCGCAGAAACGCCTGTCTGTTCCGCTAACTGGAGAATCCCTTATCACTCGGGCTTTTTTGTTCTTCCTCCCTACCCCCTGTGCAGCTGAGCCACCCGTGGTGCCTTGGAATTGGCTCTGGCTTCACTCCCCAGAGACATCATCGTCCTTACCGATACTCAATTGAATATTGGTTTGAAAGCAAGATGGACTCACGTGGGGACTCCTGCGCTACCTGCCTAGCACACTAACTATGTCTGGTAGTCACCCATTTCCCCATCACTTGCACGCCTTTAAGCTGCGGGGTAACCATCTCCTGAAGTGTGCTATCCACGTAATTCTCAGCCTCGCGGATGCACCTTATTGACTCCATCCGCTGCTCCAGCTCCGAAACGCGGAGCTCGAGCAGTTGAAGCTGGAGACACCTCCTGTACACATGGTTGTCTAGGCTGCACGAAGCGTCCAGGACTTCTCACATGCCGCAGGATGTGCACTCCACGGGGCTATCCCTCTAGTTAGACTTATCTAGTTTAAAATCTCCTTCAAAAGAAATAAAGAAAAGAGAGCTACTCACCAACTCACCTCACCAACCTCTGGCTTCCCGAACTCACCGGCCTCTCAGCCTCCAAACTCCCGGCCTCTCGGCCTATGAACTCCTGACCGACTTAAAAAGAAATCGAGAAAAGAGGGCTACTTACCAACTCGCATCAATAACCTCCTGGCCTCAGGGCCTACCGAGTTGCCGACCTCGGGGCCTACCGAGTTGCCGACCTCCTGAACTCAGACTCTCCCGCTCTTGTCATGGACAAACAGAGATGAGGAGAAATTTCTTTTCAGAAGGTTGTAAATCTGTGGAATTCGTTGCCTCAGAGAGCTGTGGAAGCTGGGACATTGAATAAATTTAAGACGGAAATAGACAGTTTCTTGATCGATAAGGGGTTATGGGGAGCGGGCGGGGAAGTGGAGCTGAGTCCATGATCAGATCAGCCATGATCTTTCTGAATGGCGGAGCAGGCTCGAGGGGCCGTATGGCCTACTCCTGTTCTTAGTTCTTATGTTCTTATACTGGCACCAGTACTGGGAGAGGAAGGACCTGTACTGCTGCGATGGGCTTCACCTGACGCAGGCTGGGACCAAGGTCCTAGCTGATGGGATAAAATGGCTGTAGATAGGACTATACCAATAAAGGAGGGGAGGGCTCAGGCAGAAATAAAAATAGATAAATAACCGCAGCACAGGTGGCTTACTAACTACAAGAAGATTTGGACCAAACATAGCGATGTTACCGAAGTGGAGGAGTTTCTGGAGAATGTGTGGCTGCAGGAGCAGACGGTCAATGGGCTTGTGTCTGAAAAGACACCTATAAAAGGCTCGTCGAGGAGGAGTTCGAGCAGCGGGAGTCCGGGGTCGGAGGACTATAAAAGGCTCGTCGAGGAGGAGTTCGGGCAGTCGAGCAGCGGTCATCTGGGGTCGGAGGCCTATAAAAGGCTCGTTGAGGAGGTGTCCGGGCAATTGAGCTGCCAGCCGGTGCAGCTGGAGGGGCAGAAGGTAAACAAAGTAGAAAGAAATCGAAAGGTGACGTCACAGCCAAGGGGGTAAGTGATTGGCTGGTGATTGATGAGTAGTTTTTCTTTTTCTTTTCCAAATCAGTAGGTAATCTTTATCATTGTTGTTGCCAAATTAAGTTAATCTAAGGGTTAAGTCATGACAGGAAAGCTCGGACACGTGTCATGCTCCTCCTGCGCTATGTGAGAAGCCAGGGACGCTTCCAGTGTCCCTGACGACTAAATGTGAAGGAAGTGTATCCGTCTGCAGCACCTGACGGACTGCATTGCAGCGTTGGAGCTGCGGGTGGATTTACTCCAGAGCATCCGCGATGCTGAGGATGTCGTGAATAGCATGTTTAGTGAGTTGGCCACACCGCAGGTAAAGGTTACACAGCCAGATAGGGGATGGGTGACCAACAGGAAGAGCAGTGGAAGGAAGGTAGTGCAGGGTCCCCTGCGGTCATCCCCCTGCAAAACAGTTACACCGCTTTGGGTACTGTTGAGTGGGATGACGCATCAGGAGAGAGCAACAGCAGCCAAGTTCATGGCACCGTGGGTGGCTCTGCTTCACAGGAGGGCAGGAAAAAGAATGGGAGAGTTATAGTGGTAGAGGATTCTATTGTAAGGGGAATAGATAGATGTTTCTGCAGCAGCAATCGAGACTTCAGGATGGTATGTTGCAAGGTCGAGGATGTCTCTGGGCAGCTGCAGGACATTTTGAAGGGGGAGGGTGAACAGCCAGTTGTCGTGGTGCATATAGGTACCAATGATATCGGTAAAAAATGGGATGAGGTCCCACAAGACGAATTTAGGGAGGTTGGAGCTAAATTTAAAAAGTAGGACCTGAAAGGTAGTAATCTCAGGATTGCTACCAGTGCCACGTGCTAGTCAGAGTAGGAATCGCAGGATAGCTCAGATGAATACGTGGCTTGAGGAGTGGTGCAGAAGGGGGGGATTCAAATTCCTGGGACATTGGAACCGGTTCTGGGGGAGGTGGGACCAGTACAAACCGGATGGTCTGCACCTGGGCAGGACTGGAAGCAATGTCCTAGGGGGGAGTGTTTGCTAGTGCTGTTGGGGAGGGGTTAAACTAATATGGCAGGGGGATGGGAACCTATACAGGGAGACAGAGCAGTAGTATGGGGGCAGAAGCAAAAGATTGAAAGAAGAAAAGTAAAAGTGGAGGGCAGAGAAACCCATGGTAAAAAGCAAAAAGGGCCACATTACAGCAAAAGTCTAAAAGGCCAAAGTGTGTTAAAAAGACAAGCCTGAAGGCTCTGCCTCAATGCGAGGAGTATTTGTAATAAGGTGGACGAATTAACAGCGCAGATAGCTGTTAACGGATATGATGTAATTGGCATCACAGACATGGCTCCAGGGTGACCAAGGCTGGGAACTCAACATCCAGGGCTATTCAACATTCAAGAAGGATAGACAGAAAAGAAAAAGAGGTGGGGTGGCGTTGCTGGTTAAAGAGGAAATTAATGCAATAGTAAGGAAAGACATTAGCTTGAATGATGTGGAATCGGTATGGGTAGAGCTACGGAATACCAAAGGGCAGAAAACGCTAGTGGGAGTTGTGTACAGACCACTACACAGTGGTAGTGAAGTTGGGGACAGCATCCAACAAAAAATTAGGGATGTGTGCAATAAAGGTACAGCAGTTATCATGGACGACTTTAATCTACATATTGATTGGGCTAACCAAACTGGTAGCAATGCGGTGGAGGAGGATTTCCTGGAGTGTATTAGGGATGGTTTTCCAGACCAATATGTCGAGGAACCAACTAGAGGGCTAGCCATCCTAGACTGGGTGATGTGTAATGAGAAAAGACTAATTAGCAATCTTGTTGTGCGAGGCCCCTTGGGAAAGAGTGATCATAATATGGTAGAATTCTTTATTAAGTTGGAGAGTGACACAGTTAATTCAGAGACTTGGGTCCTGAACTTAAGGAAAGGTAACTTTGATGGTATGAGGCGTGAATTGGTTAGAATAGACTGACGAATGATACTGAAAAGGGTTGACAGTAAATAGGCAATGGCAAACATTTAAGATCCCTGTCCGGAGTAAAAATAAAACTGGGAAGGTGGCTCAACCGTGGCTAACAAGGGAAATTAAGGATAGTGTTAAATCCAAGGAAGAGGCATATAAATTGGCCAAAAAAAGCAGCAAACCTGAGGACTGGGAGAATTTTATAATTCAGCAGAGGAGGACAAAGGGTTTAATTAGGAGGGGGAAAATAGAGTATGAGAGGAAGCTTGCTGGGAACATAAAAACTGACTGCAAAAGCTTCGATAGATATGCAGTCAGCTTCAGGTGATTTTATAATGGTGAACAAAGAAATGGCAGACCAGTTGAATGAATACTTTGGTTTTGTCTTCACGAAGGAAGACGCAAATAACCTTCCGGAAATACAAAGGGACTGAGGGTCTAGTGAGAAGGAGGAACTGAAGGAAATCCTTTTTAGGCGGGCAATTGTGTTTGGGAAATTGATGGGATTGAAGGCTGATAAATCCTCGGGGCCTGATAGTCTGCACCCCAGAGTACTTAACGAAGTGGCCCTAGAAATAGTAGATGCATTGGTGATCATTTCCAACAGTCTATCGATTCTAGATCGGTTCCTATGGGTAGCTAATGTAACACCACTTTTTAAGAAAGGAGGGAGAGAGAAAACGGGTAATTATAGACCGGTTAGCCTGACATCAGTATTGGGGAAAATGTTGGAATCAATTATTAAAGATGAAATAGCAGCGCATTTGGAAAGCAGTGACAGGATCAGTCCAAGTCAGCATGGATTTATGAAAGGGAAATCATGCTTGACAAATCTTCTGGAATTTTTTGAGGATGTAACTAGTAGAGTGGACAAGGGAGAACCAGTGTAAGTGTTGTATTTGGACTTTCAAAAGGCTTTTGACTAGGTGCCACACAAGAGATTGGTGTGCCAAAATTAAAGCGCATGGTATTGGGGTAATGTACTGACGTGAATAGAGAACTGGTTGGCAGACAGGAAGCAGAGAGTTGGGATAAACTGGTCCTTTTCAGAATGGCAGGCAGTGACTCGTGGGGTGCCGCAGGGCTCAGTGCTGGGACCCCAGCTCTTTACAATATATATTAATTTAGATGAAGGAATTGAGTGTTATATTTCTAAGTTTGCAGATGACACTAAGCTGGGTGGCAGTGTGAGCTGTGAGGAGGACGCTAAGAGGCTGCAGGGTGACTTGGACAGGTTAGATGAGTGGGCAAATGCATGGCAAATGCAGTATAATGTGGATAAATTTGAGGTTATCCGCTTTGGTGACAAAACCACAAAGGCAGAATATTATCTGAATGGCAGCAGATTAGGAAAAGGGGAGGTGCAACGAGACCTGGGTGTCATAGAAACATAGAATATAGAAACAGAAACATAGAAATTAGGTGCAGGAGCAGGCCATTCGGCCCTTCGAGCCTGCACCGCCATTCAATAAGATCATGGCTGATCATTCAACCTCAGTATCCCTTTCCTGCTTTCTCTCCATATCCCTTGATCCCTTTGGCCGTAAGTGCCATATCTAACTCCCTTTTAAATATATCGAAGGAACTGGCTTCAACAACTTTCTGCGGGAGAGAATTCCATAGGCTAACCACTCTCTGAGTGAAGAAGTTTCTCCTGATCTCGGTCCTAAATGGCTTTCCCCTTATTCTTAGACTGTGACCCCTGGTTCTGGAACTCCCCAGCTTCGGGAACATTCTTCCTGCCTCTAACCTGTCCAATCCCGTCAGAATTTTATGTTTCTATGAGATCCCCTCTTATTCTTCTAAACTCCAGTGGATGTCTCTCCTCATATGTCAGTCCTGCCATCCCGGCAATCAATCTGGTGAACCTTCGCTGTACTCCCTCAATAGCAAGAATGTCCTTCCTCGGATTAGGAGACCAGAATTGAATGCAATATTCCAGGTGTGGCCTCACCAAGGCAATGTACAACTGCAGTAGGACCTCCCTGCTCCTATACTCAAATTCTCTAGCTATGAAGGCCAACATGCCATTTGCCTTCTTCACCGCCTACTGTACCTGCATGCCAAACTTCAATGACTGATGTACCATGACACCCAGGTCTCGTTGCACCTCCCGTTTTCCTAATCTGTCACAATTTAGATAATAATCTGTCGTCCTGTTTTTGCCACCAAACTGGATAACCTCACATTTATCCACATTATACTGCATTTGTCATGCATTTGTCCACTCACCTAACCTGTCCAATTCACCCTGCAGCCTCTTAGCATCCTCCTCACAGCTCACACTGCCATCCAGCTTCGTGTCATCTGCAAACTTGGAGAAATTACATTCAATTCCTTCATCTAAATCATTGATGTATATTGTAAATAGCTGAGGTCCCAGCACTGAACCCTGCGGCACTCCACTGGTCACTGCCTGCCATTCTGAAAAGGACCCGTTTATTCCGACTCTCTGCTTCCTGTCTGCCAACGAGTTCTCTATCCACGTCAGTACATTACCCCCAATACCATGTGCTTTAATTTGACACACGAATCCCTTGTGTGGGACCTTGTCAAAAGCCTTTTGAAAGTCCAAATACACCACATCCACTGGTTCTCCCTTGTCCACTCTACTAGTTTTATCCTCAAAATTCTAGGAGATTTGTCAAGCATGATTTCCCTTTCATAAATCCATGCTGACTTGGACCGATCCTGTCACTGCTTTTCAAATGCGCTGCTATTTCATCTTTAATAATTGATTCCAACATTTTCCCCACCACCGATGTCAGGCTAACCGGTCAATAATTCCCTGTTTTCTCTCTCCTCCCTTTTTTAAAAAAAAAAGTGGTGTTACATTAGCTACCCTCCAATCCATAGGAACTGATCCAGAGTCAATAGAATGTTGGAAAATGATCACCAATGCATCCATTATTTCTACTCTGGGATGCAGCCTATCAGACCCTGGGGATTTATCGGCCTTCAATCCCATCAATTTCCCTAACACAATTTCCTGACTCATAAGGATTTCCTTCAGTTCCTCCTTTTCGCTAGAACCTCGAACTCCTAGTATCTCCGGAAGGTTATTTGTGTCTTCCTTAATGAAGACAGATCCAAGGTATTTGTTCAATTGGTCTGCCATTTCTTTGTTCACAAATATAAATTCACCTGGTTCTGACTGTAAAGGACCTACGTTTGACATATCGGTCTAGAAAGCCGTCCCTAATATACTCCAGGAAATCCTCCTTCACCGCATTGCTACCAGCTTGGTTAGCCCAATTTTTATGTGGATTAAAGTCGCCCATGATAACTGCTGTACCTTTATTGCACGCATCCCTAATTTCCTGTTTGATGCCATCCCCAACCTCACTACTACTGTTTGGTGGTCTGTACACAACTCCCACTAGTGTTTTCTGCCCTTTGCTGCTCTACCCATACCGATTCCACATCATCCATGCTAATGTCCTTTCGTACTATTGCATTAATTTCCTCTTTAACCAGCAATGTCACCCCGCCTCCTTTTCCTTTCTGCCTATCCTTCCTAAATGTTGAATACCCCTGGATGTTGAATTCCCAGCATCGGTCACCCTGGAGCCATGTCTCCATAATCCCAATTATATCATAATTGTTAATAGCTGCCTGCGCAGTTAATTCATCCACCTTATTACGAATACTCCTCACATTGAGGCCCGGAGCCTTCAAGCTTGTCTTTTTAGCACTCTTTGTCCCTTTGGAATTTTGCTGTAATGTGGCCCTTTTTGATTTTTGCCTTGGGTTTCTCTGCCCTCCACCTTTACTATTCTCCTTTCTATCTTTTGCTTCTGCCCCCATTTTATTTTCCTCTGTCTCCCTGCATAGGTTCCCATCCCCCTGCCATATTAGTTTAACCCCTCCCCAACAGCACGAGTAAACACCCCCCCTAGGACATTGGTTCTGGTCTTGCCCAGGTGCAGACCATCTGGTTTGTACTGGTCCCAGCTCCCCCTAGCTCCCTAAATTCAGCTTGTAGGACCTCGTCCCGCTTTTTACCTATATCGTTACCTATATGCACACGACAACTGGCTGTTCAGCCTTCCGTTCCAGAATGCCCTGCAGCTGCTCCGAGACATCCTTGACGCTTGCACCAGGGAGACAACATACCATCCTGGTGTCTCGGTTGCAACTGCAGAAACGCCTGTCTATCCCCCTTACAATCGAATCCCCCACCACTATCGCTCTCTCTCTTTTTCCTGTCCTCCTGTGCAGCAGAGCCACCCACGGTGCCATGAACTTGGCTGCTGCTGTCCTCCCCTGGTGAGCCATCTCCCCCCAACAATATCCAAAGCGGTGTATCTGTTTTGGAGGGAGATGACTGCAGGGGACTCCTGCACTGCCTTCCTACTCCTGCTCTGCCTGGTGGTCACCCATCTCCTATCTGCCTTTGTAACCTTTACCTGCAATGCGACCAACTACTGAACGTACTATCCACAACATCCTCAGCATCGCGGATGCTCCAGAGTGATTCGATCCACAGCTCCAATGCCGTCATGTGGTCTAACAGGAGCTGCAGCTGGATACACTTCCCGCATGCATAGTCGTCAGGGACACTGGAAGCATCCCTGATTTCCCACATGGCACAGGAGGAGCATGACACGGGTCTGGGCTCTCCTGCCATGACTTAACCTTTAAAATAACCTCATTTGGCAACAATCCAAAGGTTTCTTACTGACAAGATAAGGAAAAACGAAAAACGAAAAACTACTCACCAATCACTTACCCTCTTGGCTGTGATGTCACACTTCGTTTTCTTTTCCTCCCAGGTCGGGGAGTCAGCACTAGTACATCAGTCATTGAAAGTTGGCATGCAGGTACAGCAGGCAGTGAAAAAGGCAAATGGTATGTTGGCCTTCATAGCTAGGGGATTTGAGTATAGGAGCAGGGAGGTCTTACTGCAGTTGTACAGGGCCTTAGTGAGGCCTCACCTGGAATATTGCGTTCACTTTTAGTCTCCTAATCTGAAGAAGGATGTTCTTGCTATTGAAGGAGTGCAGTGAAGGTTCACCAGACTGATTCCCAGGATGGCAGGACTGATATGAGGAGAGACTGGATCGACTGGGTCTGTAGTCACTGGAGTTTAGACGGATGAGAGGGGATCTCATAGAAACACACAAAATTCTGATGGGACTGGACAGGTTAGATGCAGGAAGAATGTTGCCGATGTTGGGGAAGTCCAGAACCAGGGGACATAGTCTAAGGATAAGGGAAAAGCCATTTAGGACTGAGATGAGGAGAATCTTCTTCAGTCAGGGAGTTGTTAACCTGTGGAATTCCCTGCCGCAGAGAGTTGATGCTAGTTTATTGGATATATTCAAGAGGGAGTTAGATATGGCCCTTACGGCTATAGGGATCAAGGGGTATGGAGAGAAAGCAGGAAAGGGATACTGAGGTGAATGATCAGCCATGATCTTATTGAATGGTGGTGCAGGCTTGAAGGGCGGAATGGCCTACTCCTGCACCTATTTTCTATGTAACTAAGACAGATGACAGCATATACTTCATTGACACAGGAGACGAGAAGAAAGATCTGCTCCAGAATAAAGGAGAATTGAAGCCTCTGTGGATCAACCTAATTTTGCATTCTACATAATAAGGGTGCAGATTCACCAGAATGATACTGGGGCTAAAATGGTTAAATTATGAGGACAGGTTGCATAATCTCGGCTTTGTATTCCTGTGAATATTATAGGAAGAACTAATTGAGGTGTTTAAGATGATCAAAGGAGTTGATAGGGTAGCTAGAGAGAAACTCTGGTGGGGCCGTCCAGAACAATTAGAGCTGCTAGTTCGCCGTTATCCTGACCGCAATTCTGAGCCGATAACTTTGTTACATAGTCTACATAGAGCACCTTTACGATGCAGTTTATTGCTGCACTTATACAACAGCTACCAATGGAGGCAGCCCAATTTTGGTGACCATGCTGTAATATAAATACGCGTAATCCAAAATGTAGAGATCTACCTCGATGTGGTTCTCCCCTCCTCCCACTATTCTAGTGCCAGCAGCACAATAAAAAAACAGTGACAAGGGCACTGGCTACCGTAAGCTGCCTTTTGCTCTCAGTGGTGGTTGGTAGTACAGTTTTAACCTCGCCCTGTGTGGTACTTCCTCAATATCAGAGAAAATCCAGAAATGTCAAGTCATGATGACTTTTGAACAATCTGCATGTCTCTGGCACCAGCAGCACAAGTGTAGAAAGGGACTGTGTTGTAAATATTCTGTATGGAGACAAGGTAGTACAGTGAGTTTATACACTGGCCTTTCATCTCTGGTACATGAGATTGAATGCTACCGAAACTGATGGATGAAATTTTCCACTGTATCAGCTGTAAAGATCCAATGTAAATAAGTTTGGCAGTCTGAACCTGCTTCTTAGTGGGCAAGGGCTTACAGTACAAAAAACACTAATTGAAAATCTTACTTAGTCCATCGGATGGCTGATACGCAGAATGAAGAAGTGGCATGTTAGTGCAGAAGCTAATCATTTTCTGAGGTTGAGACTACGATATATTGTTCAAGTGGATTAGAGGGAAGTTTATTCTGAAACTATCCTTGCTAGCGTGAACTTGGAGTGCTTGATACTGACACTGGGGGCCCGAAATGAAAAAGCCCAAAGCTTGCCATTTCCCAACATCAGGTTGATGACCTTTCGTCAGGACATCGACCTGAAAATCTTCACTCTGTTTCTCTCTCCACAGATGTAGCCTGACCTGCTGAGTATTTCCAGCATTTTCTGTTTTTCTTTCAGATTTCCAGCATCTGCAGTAGTTTGCTTTTGAATTGATCAAACCTGTCAGAATACCAACTGCCCCAGGAGGATCAATTTTGTCCATCAGATTTGGTATTCTCTTAATATAGGTTGTGCTGAAAGCTCACTTTGCCTTGCTCCATCCGTTGCATCTAAGGAGGTTTTGTAAATACTCTTATCGTCTTTGATATATTCTCAATAATCTTTGCAGGAATATCATTTTAGAAGTAATTAATGTGCAACATTTTAGAAAACAAATCATGTATTGATTAATCATGGCTGTTAGTATTTGTTTTGTGGCAGCCAATTATTTCTGTGAATATGGATGCTTCAGAAATAAATGGTGCTGAAATTAACATTGAAACATAGAAAATAGGTGCAGGAGTAGGCTATTCGGCCCTTCGAGCCTGCACCACCATTCAACATGATCATGGCTGATCATGCAACTTTAGTACCCCATTCCTGCTTTCTCTCCATACCCCTTGATCCCTTTAGTCGTAAGGGTCACATCTAACACCCTTTTGAATATATCCCCAGGAATGGGGTACTAATGAACTGGCCTCAACAACTTTCTGTAGTAGAGAATTCCACAGATTCACAATTCTCTGAGTGAAGAAGTTTCACCTCATCTCGGTTCTAAATGGCTTACCCCTTATCCTTAGACTGTGATCCCCGGTTCTGGACTTCCCCAATATCAGGAATATTCTTCCTGCATCTAACCTGCCCAATCCCATCAGAATTTTATGTGTTTCTGTGAGACCCCCTCTCATTCTTCTAAATTCCAGTGAATATAAGCCTAGTTGATCCAGTCTTTCTTCATATGTCAGTCCTGCCATCCCGGGAATCAGTCTGGTGAATCTTCGCTGCACTCCCTGAATAGCAAGAATGTCCTTCCTCAGATTAGGAGACCAAAACTGTACACAATATTCAAGGTATGGCCTCACCAAGGCCCTGTACAACAGCATTAAGACTTCCCTGCTCCTATACTCTCATCCTCTCGCTATGAAGGCCAACATCTCACTTGCCTCCTTCACCGCCTGCTGTACCTGCATGCCAACTTTCAATGACTGATGTACCATGCCACCCAGGTCTCATTGCATCTCACCTTTTCCTAATCTGTCACCATTCAGATAATATTCTGCCTTCCTGTTTTTGCCACCAAAGTGGATAACCTCACATTTATCCACATTATACTGCATTGCCATGCATTTGCCCACTCACCTAACCTGTCCAAGTCCCCCTGCAGCCTCTTGGCATCCTCCTCGCAGCTCGCACTGCCACTCAGCTTAGTGCCATCTGAAAACTTGGAGATATTACGTTCAATTCCTTCGTCTAAATCATTAATGTATATTGTAAATAGCCGGGGCCCCAGCACTGAACCTTGCGGTACCCCACTAGTCACTGCCTGCCATTCTGAAAAGGACCTGTTTATTCCTACTCTTTGCTTCCTTTCTGCCAACCAGTTCTCTATCCACGTCAATACATTACCCCCAATCTCATGTGCTTTAAGTTTTAAATTAAGTTTATATTTGGTGTCGTAGAATAAATTACCCTTTCCTTCAGGGATCTTTTCTGATGTTTATTGAGGCCCATGTTTCCAGATTGATCAGATCTGGTTTTTGGATATGAAGAAATCCTGCTAGGGAGAAATACTACATATTCTGATGATGCACAGTTTCATATCTAAAAGACACGGTTGATCGTATTTCTACCTTTTTGTATGGTTCATCCCCCAATATGCTTTGCACAGCTCCTTTTCTAAATGTTCCAATATACTCTTTATATTCATGCAGCAAGAATTGTGGAATGCTGCTGGGAATTGTTAATCTGATCTATTCTCATTATAAGCAGTACAATTATCTCGAGTGATGAGGGTGACGGGGCTAGTCTGTCCTTCCAATAATGTTCCCTCATTCTCACTGCATGAGCAGGACGAAGGCCAGGACAGAGCACTTGAGTATATCAGTTGGATGGGAGGGACAATTTTTGACAGGAATGAGGGGGCAGCAAGGGAGTGACAGCAGACATACTCTGAGAAGTTAGCATTGTGTTCATATTTTCCAGCACAAAAGCATGTTACGGCTTACTGTCTTTTTTAGCTTGGCAATTAAATTGAAAACAATGGATAGGAAGAGTAATTAGAAAGCAGTTGTATAATCAAGTCATTTAATAAATATTGTAATTGGTGCGAATGAAAATGTTTACAATCATCATCTGAACCCAAGACCAGATTGTAGGCTTACGTTGGTATTTGCATTTATTTACAATATACACTTTCAGTTTTTGTGCTAGCAGCAGTGAGTACACACAACAGCAGGGTCTGTGTTTTTGATCGTTGTCATTCATGCATGCAACATTATCACTGAAGGATTATTAAGAAACACTCGCGATTGAAATTCTATGTCCAGTATATATTACAAATATGCAATTTGCCTATTGGGTTTAATAAATAATCTGAATAAAGTTCAATGCATTAAAATTAAGTATACTTTTTTTTACAGCAACCCTGTGCACCCACCTCCCATCCAATGGCTCCACCCAGTCCCCTCAGCAACAACAACAGTAGTGGCAGCAATAATGCAGGATGGGAACAGCTCAGTAAGACAAACCTTTACATCAGAGGACTGCCACCAGGCACCACTGACCAAGATTTGGTGAAACTCTGCCAGCCGTAAGTAATCTAAACATCCTATTCTAAGCAGTCAGTTCCATTGGTTGTTATGGTTCAATTAAATTTCAGCATTATTAGAATAGGTTTTTTGATATTTAAATAATCTGTATAATTACGCATACTAGAATTGACTCAAATGAGAGCAGTTGGGGTCATTTTGTAAATGACAGAAATGCTTCTACTTTAGTTGTGTATGCCATTTAGACAGTCTTAGAGCTCCAAACCACTATCGACTAAATGTATCAAGCTGCAGAATGGTATCACTGAATAATTTGATTTCCTTGGATTATAATTTAGAAACTATTAATACAAGAAAAAATAATTCCCTGTAAAATAATCAATCGATATTGAACAATTAACAACTGAATTTGTCAGGAAATAGTGCCATTTTACACACAGGCTGCTGATTGGTTGGTTGTAACACTGATGCACAACTAAAATTATCATAAAACATTAAACAAATTAAAATGGTTTTTCAGTGACCACCTGTTGCTTAAAAGGAGATAACTTTAGGGAGAAGTATTTTCAATGTAAAATACTCTTATTTTTAAAAAGTCTTCTATCCTGTAGGATAAATTAAACATATTGCTGCAGCTCTATGAACAATTTCATGTCTCAAATTCAAAGCAGAGCTGCTTTGGTGACGTAAACAAGCAACTTCACCGAATCCAATGATGAGTGACCTTTTTGGTACCATTAAAAGGCTTCAGCATTGAATAAGTATGTAGCGGTTTGAAGTTTCCATTCTCTAATGTGTCATAATCTCCCCTCCAAAAACGGATATACTTTGAATGCAGCAGCAATGATGTGTCGCACCAGAAGATTCAAGGAAGGAAAGCAAAAAAGTGGAAGTACAGTATTGATATAGAAAAGTTGCCATTGTAACTTTTTTTTAGTCAAAATTTATTTCATGTTCTAGATCCAAACTGTTGTACTGCTTAGTGCATGATCCATTTGTGACATTCATTTCTGTAGATCACTCACGAGTATGGGGCTTTTACAGTAATATTACTAACGATGGGGTCCCAAATATTGCTTTGAACATCTAGTTGTAAATGCCTGCTATCAACATTTCAAAAAGAAACCATTAGGATCTGTTTAGCTGTAAAGAAAAGAAGACTTCTATGGAGCATCAGTTAATTGTTTACAGGTTACAAGATACCTTCATGGTTTTCTTTGTATAACAAACTTTTCCAGAAGATTAATCCTCCTGACTTGAAAAGTCTGTCTCTGCCTGTATGTTTTGTCTGTGTATATACCTCTGCAGGGGTCCTGCAAGTTGTTAATATGTTTGTTGGGAATGGGAGGTGGGGGGCGGGGGGGGGGGGGGATGGCGACAAGGAAGGGAGTAAATTAGCTACCAGATGTCCTTGGGTTTTGAGCTCAGGTTAAATCCACATAGAAACATAGAAATGTACAGCGCAGAAGGAGGCCATTTCGGCCTATCGTGTCCGCACTGGCGGACAAAGAGCCACATGGACCACGGTCAGCAGCCCTGAAGGTTACATATAAACCAATGAACAATGGCGGAAAGGTAAAGAGCATCTGGTCCAACCAGTCTGCCCCACACAACTGTGATACTGCATCGCAACATTTTATACTCCACCCCAAACTCATCTCCAGTCTGGCTGGACTCAACCTCAAGTCCTCCAACAACATTTGTATTTATATAGCACCTCTTAACATAATAAGACATCCCGAGGTACTTCACAGAAGCATAATCAGACAATAATTGACACCGAGCCAAAGAAAGAAAGACTTGCATTTATATAGTGCCTTTCACGACCACCAGACGTTCCAAAGCGTTTTACACCCAATTAAGTACTTTTTGAAGTGTAGTCACTGTTGTAATGTAGGAAATGCGGCAGCCAATTTCTGCACAGCAAGCTCTCACAAACAGCAATGTGATAACGACCACATAATCTGTTTGTGATGTTGATTGAAGGATAAATATTGGCTAGGACACCGGGGATAACTCCCTTGTAATTTGAAATAGTGCCATAGGATCTTTTACATCCACTGAGCAAGCTGATGGGGCCTCGGTTTAACGTCTCATCCGAAAGATGGCACCTCCGACAGTGTAGCACTCCCTCAGTACTGCACTAGTGTGTCAGACTAGATTTTTGTGCTCAAGTCCCTGGAGTGGGTCTTGAACCCACAAGCTTCTGACTGAGAGGCAAGGGTGCTAGCAACTTGAGCCATGGCTGACACAGACTGGAAGAAGGAGACAGTAGGACAGGTGACCAAAAGCTTGGTCAAAGAGGTAGGTTTTAATGAGCGTCTTCGGAGGAGAGGTGAAGAGGCAATGGGGTTTAGGGAGGTTAGGGCCTAGACATCTGAAGACATGGCCGCCAGTGGTGGGAAGAGGCCAGAATTGGAGGACACAGTCCTCGTAGATTTGTAGGGCTGGAGGAGACTACAGAAATAATGAAGGATTTGAACACAAGAGAAAGCTTAATGCTGTAAAGCAGTATGCAACATCATCTGCAAACTATGCAGATGACATCCAGCTCTACTTCTCCTCTACCTCTTTCAACTCCATTGTCTCTTTGTTGTCAAACTATGTTTCCAACACCCAGTCTTTGATAAGCCTAAATTTCCATCAGCTAAACATTGTTAAGACCTAAACCAATGTTTTTGACACCACAAACTCCATACCCTTCCCACCAATTCCATTGCCCTCCTTGGCCACTGCCTCAGGCTGAACAGACTGTTAGCAACCTCAACATCCTTCTCAACTCTGAGCTGAGTTTCAGACCCCATATACTCTCCATCACAAAGATAGCTTACTTCCACCTCTAACATTTCCTTCCTCAGCCTGCTTCTGAAACCCTCCTTTGTCACCTCCAGACTATGATTCCAATGCTCTGCTCATCTGCCTCACATCCTCCACCCTCTCCAAACTTCAGCTCATCCAAAACTGTGTTGCCCATACCCTATCCTACATTGCCCCTGTCCTCACTGACCTACACTGGCTCCAGTACTCCAACATTTCAAATTTAAAATGATTGTGCTTGTGTTTAAATCCTTGTGTTTAAATCCTATCACAGCCTTCCACCTCCCTCGTCTGTAAACTCCTCCAACTCTACACCCCACACCCCCTCCAAACTTTCCATTCCTCTAATTCGCCTCTTGAGAATCTCCCCCCTCCTTTGCCTCACTTGGCCATGCTTTCAACTGCCTAGAACCCGAGCTCTGGATTCCTTCCCTAAGCTTCACTACTTCTCTCTCCTCTTTTAACACCCTTCCTAAAACCCACCCCTTTGACCAAGCTGTTGGTCTCCCCTCCTAATATCTTCTTCTTTGGCTTGACATCCATTTCTGCCTGATTACGCCACTTGAGATTTTTTTTTCAACGTTAAAGACCATATATAAATGCCGTTGTAGTTGTGTTACCCGAAACTTACCAAATTAGCTACTTAAATTCTGAGACAACTCCCTTTCAAGACATAATGGGAATTTCACTTCAAAATCCAGTTGGAACTGCACAAGATAAAAGTTCACGGGGTTGGGGCTAATATATTAGCATGGATAGAGGATTAGCTAACTAGCAGAAAACAGAGAGTCGGAACTAGCAGAAAACAGAGAGTCGGGATAAATGGATCATTTTCCAGTTGGCTAACAGTGACTAGTGGGGTGTCGCAGGGATCGGTGTTGGGGCCTCAACTATTTACAATCTATATTAATGACTTGGATGAAAGGACCGAGTGTAATGTAGCCAAGTTTGCTGATGATACAAAACTGGGTGGGAAAGCAAATTGTGAGGAGGACACAGAAAATGTGCAAAGGGATATAGACAGGCTCAGTAAGTGGGCAAAAATTTGGCAGATGGAGTATAATGTGGGAAAATGTGAGGTTATCCACTTTGGCAGAAAAAATAGAAAAGCAAATTATAATTTAAATGGAGAAAAATTGCAAAGTGCTGCAGTACAGAGGAACCTGTGGGTCCTTGTGCATGAAACACAAAAAGCTAGTATGCAGGTACAGCATGTAATCAGGAAGGCAAATGGAATGTTGGCCTTAATTGTAAGGGGGATAGAGTATAAAAGTAGAGATATCCTGCTACAACTGTACAGGGTATTGGTGAGGCCACACCCAGAGTACTGCATACAGTTTTGGTCTCCGTACTTAAGGAAGGATATACTTGCATTGGAGGCAGTTCAGAGAAGGTTCACTCGGTTGATTCTGCCGATGAGGTGGTTGTCTTATGAAGATAGGTTGAGTAGATTGGGCCTGTACTCATTGGAGTTCAGAAGAATGAGCAGTGATCTTATCGAAACATATAAGATAATGAGGAGGCTTGACAAGGTATATACAGAGAGGATATTTCCACTCATAGGGGAAACTAAAACTAGGGGACATAGTCTCAGAATAAGGGGCTGTCCATTTAAAACTGAGATGAGGAGAAATTTTTTCTGAGGGTTGTAAATCTGTGGAATCCTCTGCCCCAGAGAGCTGTAGAGGCTTGGTTATTGAATATATTTAAGGTGGAGATAGACAGATTTTTGAGCAATAAGGCAAAAACACCAAGGCAGAATATTATCTGAATTGTGGCAGATTAGGAAAAGGGGAGGTGCAATGAGACCTGGGTGTCATGGTACATCAGTCATTGAAAGTTGGCATGCAGGTACAGCAGATGGAGAAGAAGGCAAATGGTATGTTGACCTTCATAGCTAGGGGATTTGAGTTTTGGAGCAGGGAGGTCTTACTGCAGCTGTATAGGGCCTTAGTGAGGCCTCACCTGGAATATTGTGTTGAGTTTTGGTCTCCTAATCTGAGGAAGGACGTTCTTGCTATTGAGGGAATGCAGCGAAGGTTCACCAGACTGATTCCCGGGGAATCTGGAGTTTAGAAGGATGAGAAGGGATCTCAGAAAAATATAAAATTCTGACGGGACTGAACAGGTTAGATGCAGGAAGAATGTTCCCGATGATGGGGAATCCAGAACCATGGGACACAGTCCTAGGATAAGGGGTAGGCCATTTAGGACTGATATGAGGAGAAACTTCTTCACTCAGAGAGTTGTTAACCTGTGGAATTGTTGATGCCAGGAGTTGTTGATGCCAAATCATTGGATATATTCAGGAGGGAGTTAGATATGCCCTTGCGGCTAAAGGGATCAACAGGTATGGAGAGAAAGCAGGAAAGGGGTACTGAGGTGAATGATCAGCTATGATGTTATTGAATGGTGGTGCAGGCTCGAAAGGCCGAATGGCCTACTCCTGCACCTATTTTCTATGTTTCTATGTTTAAAGGGTTATGAGGAGCGGGCAGGAAAGTGGAGCTGAGTCCATGATCAGATCAGCCATCATCTTATTAAATGGAGGAACAGGCTCGAGGGGTCAAATAGCCTACTCTGCTCCTATTTCTTATGTTTCTTGTGGAACAAGAAACTTCACCTGGTGTATTCATCACCAGTTGCAGTGATTGTGTTGCTAATTAACAACAAATAAATAATTTATTATCGTGTTGTCGTCTCTGCCCCCATGTCCATTTTTCTGCCCTCTCTTTCTCACTGACTCTCCTTGTTTTTCTTGTCTGTTTTCCCTCGTTCTTTTCTGTCAAACATACACTTTCCCTCATCTCTTCTCTTTGTTTAGCTTCTCTGTCTGAACCAATTTCCCTCACACTTTCTCTCTCAGGTTCTACTGTAAAATGTATAATTTCCTGTTGTATTTTCTCCTGGCTCAACAGGTAAGCAGGCCTGCAACTTTCCCACAAATAGAAACATAGCAAATAGGTGCAGGAGTAGGCCATTCGGCCCTTCGAACCTGCACCGCCATTCAATAAGATCATGGCTGATCATTCCCACAGTACCCCTTTCCTGCTTTCTCTCCATACCCCTTGATCCCTTTAGCTGTAAGGACCATATCCAACTCCCTCTTGAATATATCCAATGAACTGGCATCAACAACTCTCTGCGGCAGGGAATTCCACAGGTTAACATATCTCTGAGTGAAGAAGTTTCTCCTCATCTCAGTCCTAAATGGCCTATCCCTTATCCTAAGACTGTGTCCCCTGGTTCTGGACTTTCACAACATTGGGAATATTCTTCCCGCATCTAACCTGTCCAGTCCCGTCAGAATCTTATACGTTTCTATGAGATTCCCCTCTCATCCTTCTAAACTCCAATGTATAAAGGCCCAGTTGATCCAGTCTCTCCTCATATGTCAATCCAGCCATCCCAGGAATCAGTCTGGTGAACCTTCGCTGCACTCCCTCAAAAGCAAGAACGTCCTTCCTCAGATAAGGAGAACAAAACTGAACACACTATTTCAGGTGAGGTCTCACCAAGGCCCTGTACCACTGCAGTAAGACCTCCCTGCTCCTGTACTCAAATCCCCTAGCTATGAAGGCCAATATACCATTTGCCTCCTTCACCGCCTGCTGTACCTGCATGCCAACTTTCAATGACTGATGAACCATGACATCCAGGTCTCGTTGCACCTCCCCCTTTCCTAATCTGCCGTCATTCAGATAATATTCTGCCTTCGTGTTTTTGCCCCCAAAGTGGATAACCTCACATTTATCCACATTATACTGCATCTGCCTTGCATTTGCCCACTCACCTAACCTGTCCAAGTCACCCTGCAGCCTCTTTACGTCCTCCTCACGGCTCACATCACCACCCAGTTTAGTGTCATCTGCAAACTTGGAGATATTACACTCAATTCCTTCATCTAAATTAATATATATTGTAAAGAGCTGGGGTCCCAGCACTGAGCTCTGCGGCACTCCACTAGTCACTGCCTGCCATTCTGAAAAGGACCCGTTTATCCCGACTCTGCTTCGTGTCTGCCAACCAGTTCTCTATCCACGTCAGTACATTATCCCCAATACCATGTGCTTTGATTTTGCACACCAATCTCTTGTGTGGGACCTTGTCAAAAGCCTTTTGAAAGTCCAAATACACCACATCCACTGGTTCTCCCTTGTCCACTCTGCTAGTTACATCCTCAAAAAATTCCAGAAGATTTGTCAAGCATGATTTCCCTTTCATAAATCCATGCTGACTTGGACCGGTCCTGTCACTGCTTTCCAAATGCACTGCTATTTCATAATGATTGATTCCAACATTTTCCCCACTACTGATGTCAGGCTAACTGGTCTATAATTACCCGTTTTCATTCTCCCTCCTTTTTTAGAGTCCTTGTAATCTGCACTGCAGTTATGTCAAGTTAACATTTATTATAATGTTATTAAAAATTGAAAGAAATGTACCCGATTTTATCAATAAAATTCAATCGCACTTTAGGTAGAAAAGCATCAATTCTAACAGACTTTGATGGCAAGAAGAACAAAGTGAGCATTTCTGCTGCATCTGTGTGGGTTACTCACTAAAATAACACAGGAGTTCTTATCTATTTTTCAGAAGTGTTCTTTTTGTTTTCTTGTATCTATTTTTAGTCCGCTCCCCATACCTGCATAGATCCAGTCTCTTGTCTTCCACGTATAAGTCATCGGTCCCAGTTGAATATTTCTCTTCGTCCATGCTATTTCCAGCACATCTTAATTCAGTTTTCCTCTTTTGTCTTAGAAGTTTATGGTGAGCTCCGGTTCAAGCAGGTTCTCCTTGTGGCTGTATTTTCTGCCCTTTCCTTGTGTCCTTGTTCGCAATTAGGGCCATCTCAGCTGAGTGTGTGAAAGTAGTGGTTAAGAGAACACAAGCTCACAAATAAAGCAATGAGGACCTGAAGAATGAGCAACATAAAACTGAGAGTTTGAGTACAACAGTAAATGTACAAAATAGAATATTAAAAGTGTATAAAACTTGCATTAAAGGACAAAAAATAGGATGAAGCAAGAAAATAAACCATGAAAATTGATTTTAAAAAAAAAGAAAACTTCTGTTGGTCTACTCAGCGAGTTTTATATGATTGAGTGATCTACAGTATAGCACTCAGTGTAGTTGCAGGTTCAACGACCCCCCCACTCCCCCAGGTCTGTGCTGAGTTTGCTTACTTCAGTTATAGTTGGGGTGGGGGGAGGGTGTAGTCATATATTTGGTCTCCGTACCCATTTACTAGGGAGAAGGCTAAATAATCAGCTGCTGTTCTTACTCCTCATCACTTGCTGGTAAGTGCAATATGTAGACATCAGATAAGAACACGAGCAGACAGAGTTGTGATTCCATGCACAATTAAATAGCCTGCTGACAGTTACTGTGGGTAACTTTCAACCTTGGCATGGTGGAATCAGATCAATCATTGAAGTCATGGAAAGGAAAATTGGGTGGGGTGTATAACGGGCAGAAGATCCGATGGGACAGTTTCTGTTCACTCTATTGAGTGGAATGATGCATGAAAAATAGCTGGAGGACTGCTAGCGCCATTGGAATTGTAGCCCAGTGAGAACTAGCTCTTCAGGAGAGGAGGGGACTGAAAGAAATGCACAAGAAAGACACCTCCAAAATCAAATTGCTTTGTGTTGTCTTCAAACACCCAGTTCAGTACTAGCAACTCATTACAGCAAACCACTCTTCTACTGGCTCTCTACTTGGCTTATTCACTAATTCTTTGTCTCCCTTTGGCTATTGGGTACTAACCCGCAGACCTAGGGGCCAAAATTACTCCTATTTTGGGTCTCTGGGAAGTGCTAAGGGGGTGCGATGGCCTTTTCTCCCAGGGGCGAGTGGCGGTGGCGCCTCAATCGAAATTGCCACTGAGATTTTGTTAGCGATTTGCTGGTAGCGTTGTGCCCCGTGGTTTGCGCCTCATGAGGCAAATTGCTCCGCGAGCCATGACGCCTCTTATCCTTCTCCCTCAAATTTGCCATCATCATCCCTCTCCTCAAAAAAAACAACCCTCGATCCCTCTGTCCTTGCAAACTACCGCCCCATCTCCAACCTCCCTTTCCTCTCCAAAATCCTTCAATGTGTTGTCACCTCCCAAATCCTTGTCCATCTTTCCCACAAGGGAAATCATGTTTGACAAATTAGCTGGAGTTCTTTGAGGATGTAATGAGCAGAGTGGATAAGGGGGAACCAGTGGATGTGGTGTATTTGGATTTCCAGAAGACATTCGATAAGGTGGCACCTAAGAGGTTACTACACAAGATAAAAGATCACAGAGTTGGGGGTAATATATTAGCATGAATAAAGGATTGGTTAACTAACAGAAAACAGAGAGTCGGGATAAATGGGTCATTTTCCGGTTGGCAAACAGTAACTAGTGGGGTGCCACAGGGATCGGTGCTGGGGCCTCAATTATTTACAATCTATATTAATGACTTAGATGAAGGGACTGAGTGTAACGTTGCCAAGTTTGCTGATGATACAAAGATGGGTGGGAAAGCAAATTGTGAGGAGGACACACAAAATCTGCGAAGGGATATAGACAGGCTAAGTGAGTGGGCAAAAGTTTGGCAGATGGAGTATAATGCGTGAAAATGTGAGGTTATCCACTTTGACAGAAAAAAATAAAAAAGCAAATTATAATTTAAATGGAGAAAAATTGCAAAGTGCTGCAGTACAGAGGGCCCTGGGGGTCCTTGTGCATGGTGAGGCCACACCTGGAGTACCGTGTACCGTTTTGGTCTCTGTATTTAAGGAAGGATATACTTGCATTGGAGGCTGTTCAGAAGAAGGTTCACTAGGTTGATTCTGGAGATGAAGGGGTTGACTTATGAAGATAGGTTGAGTAGGTTGGGCCTATACTCATTGGAGTTCAGAAGAATGAGGGGTGATCTTATCAAAACATAATGAGGAGGCTAGATAAGGTGGATGCAGAGAGGATATTTCCACTCATAGGGCCCAAGTTTCGGGCCACGCCGAGAACGGCGCAGCCCCGACCTGGACGCCCGTTTTTCGCGCCACAAAGTGCGCCTAAAAAAAACTTCCAGGTTCTCCGGCTCCCTGCAGGTCCTCTGGCCCTCGGCGCGGCGCAGCACGAGCTGTGGGGGGCGGAGCTAGGTCCCTGCGCTGAAAACAGTGCTGGGACCTCTGCACACGCGCGTTACAGTGGGCGCGCATGTGCAGTAGTTCCAGGTGCCCAAAACTGTGTGGGAGGGGCCGAAGCAAGCAGCCCCTGGCCGAATGGCCTCACTGGGGCTGCGTGCATAAGGCTCCACCCACGCCCAGCTCCTGCTTCCTCCCGACTCGACTCCCGCTTCTCCACCCCCCCCGCCCCCCCCCCACTGGTCTGGACCCGACCCGCGCTCCCCCCCGACCCGAACCTCCCTCCCTCCCACCACCCCCCTCGACCCGACCCGCGCTCGCGACCCTTCCCCCCCCCACCCGGACCCGACCCAACCTCCCTTCCCCTCCCCCCGACACGAACTGACCTCCCTCCTCCCGCCCCCCCCGGACCGGCTCCGACCCGCGCTCCTGACCCCGGACCCGACCCGACCCAACGCCACCTACCTGTAAATCTGGTGCTGGGGACGGGCCCTGCCCGAAGTCTTGGGCCCAGCCACCGGGCCCGGCCCATTCAGCCTCCTCCCCCCTCTTCTCCCCCCCCCCCCCCCCCCCGTTCAGCCTTCCTCCCCCCTCCCTACTCCTTTCCTCCCCCCCTTCCCCTTCTCCTCCTCCTACCCCCTTCCCCTTCTCCTCCTCCTCCTCCTCCCCCCTTCTCCCTTCTCCCCCCCCCTTCCTTCCCTCCCCCTCTGCCTCCCTCCCTCCCCTCCCCCTGCCCCCCTCCCTCTCCCTCTACCCCCCTCCTCCCCCTCCCCTCACTGTCAGAAACACAGAGAGTGAGAGATACACACAGACAGAGAGATAGAGACACTGACAGAGACACACTGTGGGGGGTGGGGGGTGGGGGGGGGGCATCCCAGCACGCTGTTGGAGGGCTCCCGGTGCTGCAGTCGGTAAATAGAAAATGTTTTATTTATTGATTTAAAAAAATATATTTCTTCTTAATTTTTTTTGATTGATTTATTGGTTGATTTATTGATGTTTTTATCATTTATTATTGATGATGGCTCTTTATTTGTAAAACTGAAGTGTTTAATGTTTGTAAACTTCCCTTTAAACCCCCCCCCGTTCCCTACGCCTGATTTGTAACCTACGCCTGATTTTCTAAAATGTAGACGAGGTTTTTTCGAGCATACAAAAATCTTCACTTACTCCATTCTAAGTTAGTTTGGAGTAAGTTTTCACTGCCGAAACTTTGAAAACAGGCGTAAGTGGCCGGACACGCCCCCTTTTGAAAAAAAAATTCTGTTCCAAAATGAAACTGTTCTAACTGACTAGAACTGGAGCAAACTAAATGCCGAGAATTTGAATTTCTAAGATACTCCGTTCTACACCAGTTGCTCCAAAAAATCAGGAGCCAACTGAGGCCGAAACTTGGGCCCATAAAAACTAAAACTAGGGGACATAGTCTCACAATTTGAAACTGAATTGAGGAGGAATTTCTTCTCGGGGTTGTAAATCTATGGAATTTTCTGCCCCAGAGAGCTGTGGAGGTTGGGTCACTGAATATATTTAAGGTGGCGATAGACAGATTTTTGAGCGATAAGGGTTATGGGGAGAGGGCAGGGAAGTGGAGCTCAGTCCATGATCAGATCAGCCATGATCTTATTAAATGGTGGAGTAGGCTCGAGAGGCCAGGTGGCCTACTCCTGCTCCTATTTCTTATGTTCTTACGTAATTACTTGTTTGAATCCCTCTAATCCGGTTTCCGCGCCTGCCATAGTACCGAAATGGCTCTCATCAAAGTCACAAATGACAGCCTTTGTGAATGTGACAAAGGCAAACTATCCCTCCTTGTTCTTCTTGACTTGTCTGCAGCCTTTGACACGGTTGATCACTCTATCCTTCTCCAACGCCTCTCCACTGTCGTCCAGCTGGGTGGGAGTGCACTTGCCTGGTTCCATTCTTATCTATCTAATCGTAGCCAAAGAATCACCTGCAACGGCTTCTCTTCCGGTTCCTGCACCATTATCTCTGGGTTACCACATATCCTCAACATAACTAAGACCGCTTATTTCCACTTCTGTAACATTGCCAGTCTCCGCCCTTGCCCCAGCACATCTGCTGAAGCCCTCAAACATGCCTTTGTAGCCTCTAGACTTGACTATTCCAACGCACTCCTGGCTGGTCTCCCACATTCTAACCTACCTAAACGAGAGGTAATCCAAAACTCGGCTGCCCGTGTCCTAAATCGCAACAAGTCCCACTCATTCATCACCCATGTGCTCGCTGACCTACATTGGCTTCCGGTTAAGCAACGCCTTGACTTCAAAATTCTCATCCTTATTTTCAAATCCCTCCATGGCCTAGGCCCTCCCTAGCTCCGTAATCTCCTCCATTCCCACAACGCCCCGAGATGTCTGCCCTCTAATTCTGCCCTCCTGAACATCCCTGATTATAATCGCTCAACCATTGGTGGCGGTGCCTTCTGTTGCCTAGGCCCCAAGCTCTGGAATTCCCTGCCATGCCTCTCCGTCTCTCTACTTCTCTTTCCTCCTTTAAGATGCTCCTTAAAACATACCTCTTTGACCAAGCCTGTGCTGATTTCTACATGTGCAGCTCTGTGTCAACTTTTTAGCACATAATACTCCTGTGAAGCGCCAAGCGACATTTCACTACGTCGAAGGCGCTATATAAATACAAGTTGTTGTTGTTGTCTTACCTTCGGCCATGATTTTGATATGGCTGCTCTGCTGCTGGGGCGATCAGCGCAGTTCTCCTTTCAACTCTCCTGTTGCTGTTGTCAGTGTCACCCCCTCTTGATGTCCTGTGGCTGGTGGCCTGCTCCCTGTCCTACACACAAAACTGGAGAAAACTTTTGTCGATTGTATAGCCTTGTTCCTTTATCATTGTTTGTGGAGCCAAACATAAATTTTTTTTTCTTTTCTAGGGCCAAATTTCTGGCCATGTTCAATCCTTCTTCCTTCATGGGGTGAAAATTTGTACTCCAGTCAATGGTGTACTCCCATCGCTCTGCAACACGTTGCTGCCTGCAGTGTTGAAAGCTAGAGTGAGAGAGAGGCTCTTTTATTTTTTAAAAAGCTAACCAATGGAAAGTTGAAGAAAAAATGTTGGTATTTAACTTGTAAACCATGCCTCAATCAATAGGGTTCTGTATACAGACCTCCAACCAAGTTCCGACCTCTATTCTAATCAGGCCCCAGTCTCCGACCTCCTCCCACCAGCCAGACTCCCATGTCCTGCTGTCAGAGTCCGTACCTCTGCGTGGTTCATTTTTGCAATTTAAGGCTGAATTCTGTAGTAATGCTGCCTTCCAAAGTGATACCCATCTGACTCTGGATTGACCTAATTCTATAGCCTCCTACAGAAAGAACGAACTTGCATTTATCTAGTGCCATCACAACTTCAGGATGTCTCAAACGCTTTACAACCAATTAAGTACGTTTTGAAGTATAGGCCTTCTTGTAATGCAGCCAATTTAGGCACTGGAAGATCCCACAAATAGCAATGAGATAATGACAAAATAATCTGTTTCAGATGTAGGATGAAGGATTAATATTGACCAGGACTTTTTCTGGGATTGGTAATTGCCTATAACTGGACTTCATTATACTGCTGTCTCTTTGCCCTCAGTTTTTCTTCCCTTCTATGTGATCTATCTAAGACCACTGCACTTTTCTGCTGATTTCTCTGTCATGTCAATGTAACCGAGATTCCCTCCATGTCCACTTGTGTGTGTATCCTGGCTGCCATTCTGGATGCATATCCAAGTCCACTGTGCTTTTTTCTATTTTTCCATTGGATCTTTGAGGTGTGAAGCCTTTAAAGAGGTGTGACTCTACAGACACTTACTAGGTGCAAAACCTTTTTTGTATAAATAAATATGATTAATAAGTGATTGCTCAGTCAGTATTTCTCTCTTTCTTTTTTTCTGAACTTGGGCATTGCTTTAAATTAAGAGCTGGGATTTAAAAACTAAACATAGATAATATTTTCTAACTTGAAAACGTAATTAATTAAATCAAATATTTTAGAGATGGCAGGGCAGGTGATGTGTTGCAGTTGCAGCATGTGGAAGCTGGTGGGTACCAGTTTGATCCACGGCAACCACATCTGCAGTAAGTGTTGGCTGTTTGAGGAACTTCGGCTCCGAGTTGATGAGCTGGAGTCCGAGCTTCAGACACTGACCCATCAGGGAGGGGAGAGTCACTGGGACACTGTGTTCCAGCAGGGAGTCACACCCTTCAGATTAAATAATTCAAATTTGGTCCGTGGTCAGGGACAGGAGGGTGTGACTATGAGTGAGGCAGGTATGGGGATCCAGGATAGAGTGATGGAGGAACCTCAGCCCTTGCTCTTGTCCAACAGGTACGAAGTTTTTCGTCCCTGTCTGGACGAGAGCAGGGACTGCAGGGAGGATGAGCAAACTGACCACAGCACCATGGTACAGGGGACCATTCAAGTGGGGGGATTAAGAAGAAATGTAGTGATAAGGAACAGTATCATTAGGGGGATAGATTCTGTTCTCTGCAGCTGAGAGCGTGAGTCCCGAAATCTGTGTTTTCTGCCCGGTGCCAGGGTTAAAGACATCACCTCTGTGCTGGAGAGGAACTTGGAGTGGGCGGGGAAAGATCCAGTTGTCATGGTCCACGCAGGTACCAATGACAGAGGTAGGACAAAGAAGGAGGTTCTGCTGAGGGAGTATGAGCAGCTAGAGGGTAAATTAAAAAGCAGAACCGTAAAGGTAATAATCTCTGGATTACTACCTGAGCCACAAGCAAATTTGCACAAGGTAAATAATATCAGAGAGCTGAACGTGTGGCTCAACGATTGGTGTGGGAGAAATGGTTTTGATTCATGCGGCACTGGCACCAGAACTTGGATAAGAGGAAGCTGTTCCGTCGGTAAGGACTTCACTTGAACCAGGCTGGGACCAGTGTCCGAGTGAATCGAATAATTGAAGCTCTAGATGGGGTTTTAAACTTAATAGTGGAGTGGGCAGGGGGCGGGGGGGAAATCGGGTGACTGGAAATTTTAAAAGTCAAAGGAAAGGAGAAGGCAATAGTGCAGGGTAGTGATAGAGGTAATGATAACCAGAGTGTGACAGAAAGGGTCAGAGCGTATAAACATAAGAGTGCATCAGAAAGTGAGGTCAGAGTAGGGAAAAATGTTTTAAAAAACCCATTTAAAAGCTCTTTATCTGAATGCATGCAACATTTGTAACAAGATAGATGAGTTGACAACACAAATAGAAATAAATGGGTATGATCTGACAGTCATTACAGAGACATGGTTGCAAGGTGACCAAGGCTGGGAACTGAATATTCAGAGGTATTTGACATTTCGGAAGGAAAAGGAGGTGGGGTAATAAAGGATGAGATCAGTGCAGTAGTGAGAATTTACATTGGCTCAGAAGATCAAGATGTAGAATCAGTTTGGTGGAGATAAGAAATAATAAGGGAAATAAGTCACTGGTGGGAGTAGTCTATAGACCCCCTAACAGTAGCTACACTATAGGACAGAGTATAAATCAAGAAATAATGGAGGCTTGTAAGAAAGGTACAGCAATAATCATGGGTGATTTTAATCTTTATATTGATTGGACTAATCAAATTGGCAAAGGTAGCCTTAAGGAAGAGGCCATAGAGTGTATTTGGGATGGTTTCTTAGAACAATACATTGTGGAACCAACCAGGGAGCAGACTATTGTAGCATGGTAGAATTTCAAATTCAGTTTGAGGTTGAGAAAGCTAGGTCTCAAATGAGTGTCCTGAACTTAAATAAAGGCAATTACAAAGGTATGAAGGCAGAGTTGGCTAAAGTGGCCTGGGAAAATATATTAAAAGGTAAGGCGGTAGATGAGCAGTGGAAAACATTTAAGGAGATATTTCATAACTCTCAGCAAAGGTATATTCCAGTGAAAAAGTGATACTCTGAGAAGGATGAACCATCCGTGGCTAACTAAGGAATAAAGGATGGTATCAAATTGAAAACAAAGGCATACAATGTTGCGAAGGGCAGAGGATTGGGAAATTGTTTAGAAACCAGATGACTAAAAAGATATTAGAGAGGGAAGATAAATTATGAGAGTAAACTAGCAAGAAATATAAAAACAGACAGCAAGAGCTTTTAAAGGTATATAAAAAGGAAAAGAGTAGCTAAAGTAAACGTCGGCCCCTTAGAGGATGAGACTGGGGAATTCATAACGGGAAGCAGGGAAATGGCAGAGACTTTGAACAAATATTTTGTATTGATCTTCACAGTAGAAGACACGAAAAGCATCCCAATAATTGATAATCAAGGGGCTATTGGGAGGGGGCAACTTAAAACTATCACGAGAGAAAATATACTAGGCAATCTAATGGGACTAAAGATGGACAGATCCCCTGGACTTGATGGCCTGCATCCTAGGGTCTTAAAAGAAGTGGCTGCAGAGATAGTGGATGCATTGGTGGTAATCTACCAAAAATCCCTGGATTCTGGAGAGGTCCCAGCAGATTGGAAAACCACAAATGTAACGCCCCTAGTTAAGAAAGGAGGGAGACAGAAAGCAGGAAACTATAGACCAGTTTAGCCTAACATCTGTCATTGGGGAAATGCTGGAGTAATAGCAGGACATTTAGAAAATCATAATACAGTCAAGCAGAGTTAGCATGGTTTTATGAAAGGGAAATCATGTTTGTCAAATTTGTTGGAGTTTTTTGAGGATGTAACAAGCAGGGTGGATAAAGTAGATGTGTATTTGGATTTCTACAAGGCATTCAATAAGGTGCCACATAAAAGGTTACTGCACAAGATAAAAGCTCACGGGGTCAGGGGGTAATATATTAGCATGGATAGAGGATTGGCTAACGAACAGGAAGTTGGGATAAATGGGTCATTTTCAGGTTAGCATCTGTAACTAATGGGATGCCACAGTGATTGTTAATACGGATTCTTTTTCCCTCAATCTGTTTCAGCGAATACACTGACACGCGAACACCTCCTTGCCTTTTCTGTAAAAGACCTTTATTGAAGATTCTCCGGCCGGGACTTGTCAAGACAAAGGGACACTCTCAATCAGAGCCTGTTTACCTTCCCCTGGACAAGCCCCTTTACAGCGCGAAAAGCACAGTAGTTATACATTTACCTTTTGCTTCTGCCCCATTTTACTTCCCTCTGTCTTCCTGCATAGATTTCCATCCCCCTACCATATTAGTTTACTCCCTCCCCAACAGCACGAGCAAACACACCCCTAGGACATCGATTCCAGTCCCACCCAAGTGCAGACTATCCGGTTTGTACTGGTCCCACCTCCCCCAGAACCGGTTCCAATGTCCCAGGAATTTGAATCCCTCCCTCTGGCACCATTTCTCAAGCCACGTATTCATCTTAACTATCCTGCTATTTCTACTCTGACTAGCACGTGGCACTGGTAGCAATCCTGAGATTACTACCTTTGAGGTCCTACTTTTTAATTTAACTCTCAGCTCCCTAAATTCAGCTTGTAGGATCTCATCCCATTTGTTTACCTGTATCGTTGGTACCTATATGCACCATGACAACTGGCTGTTCACCCTCCCCCTCCAGAATGCCCTGCAGCCACTCCGAGACATCCTTGACCCTTGCACCAGGGAGGCAACATAACATCCTGGAGTCTCAATTGCGGCCTCACAAATGCCTATCTATTCCCCTTACAATATAATCCCCTACCACTATAGCTCCCCCACTCTTTTTCCTGCCCTCCTGTACAGCAGAGCCACCCATGGTGCCATGAACTTGGCTGCTGCTGCCTTCCCCTGATGAGCCATCTTCCCCCAACAGTATTCAAAGTGGTATATCTGTTTTGGAGGGAGATGACCGCAGGGGACCTCTGCACTATCTTCCTACTCCTGCTCTGCCTGATGGTCACCCATTCCCTATCTGCCTTTTTAACCTTTACCTGCGGTGGGACCAACTCACTAAACGTGCTATTCATGACATTCTCAGCATTATGGATGCTCCAGAGTGAATCCATGCGCATCTCCAGTGCCGCAATGCGGTCTGACAGGAGCTGCAGCTGGATACACTTCCCGTGTCCCTGATTTCCCACATAGCACAGGAGGAGCATGACACGGGTCTGGGCTCTCCTATCATGACTTAACTCTTAAATTAACTTAATTTGGCAACAATGCCAAATGTTTTCTACTAACAAGAAAAGAAAAAGATAAAATACTTGCCAATCACTTACCCGCTTGGCTGTGACATCACACTTGGATTTCTCTTTACGTCATGGTTTTAGTTTCGGCCTCGATCTCCCGCTCCCGCTGCTGTGGCTCCTCCCGAACTCTGCGCCCTTTTTCTGGGCCTCTCGATCTCCTGCTCCCGCTGCTGTGGCTTCTCCCAAACTCCTCTCCTTCTCTGAAGGTGCTGACTCTGGCTAGGTTCAATTCCACATTCCCTGGTTCCTCTCTCTCTCTGTTTGCCTTTCTTTTTTTACTGCATTTACTGTTCCTGTTCTGCTAAGTTGAAGATACCTCTATAAAAAAGACTTGCATTTGCATTTATATAATGACTTATCAGGCATTACAAAATTTTTCCCATACATAGAAATGCAGTGCAATGTATAGGCATATGGGGCAGCTATTTTGTGCAGAGCAAGGTCCTACAAAGACTAAGGTGAATGACTCGCATCATGGGATTTTAGCTTTAAACGAAACCTCTGGAACAAGCTACTTTTTAACATCTAATCTGAAGGACAGCATTTATGACTGCATTAATTATTATTGCTGTTTAAGAGTGGCAAAGTTTGGCAGCTAGGATGGATCTGGGGATTGAGAAGCTGGAAGGAGTTTGGGGCTGGAAAACTGAGGAATGCAGGGCTGGAAACTAGGAGGCAATGGGGTCATAATAATAACTTGTATTTAAGTAGCACCTTTAATGTAGAAAACATCCCAAGGCGTTTCACAGGAGTATTGAGACAAAAAAATTGACACCGAGCCATATCAGGAAAAATTAGGGCAGGTGACCAATAGCTTGGTCAAAGAGGTAGGTTTTAAGGAGCATCTTAAAGGAGGTAGAGGGACAGAGAGGTCTAGGCAGGGAGTTCCAGAGCTTAGGGCCTAGGCAACAGATTGTACGGCCAGCAATGGTTGAGCAATTATAATCAGAGATGCTCAAGAGGGCAGAATTAGAGGAGTGCAGATATCTCGTGGGGGGATGGGGCGGGGCGTTGAAGGAGATTAGAGATGCAGAGGGGCGAAGCCATGGATTTGAAAACAAGGATGAGAATTTTGAAATCGAGGCGTTGCTTAACCAGGAGCCAATGTAGGTCAGCGAGCACAGGGGTGATCGGTGAACGTGACTTAGTGCGAGTTAGGACATGGCCAGCCGAGTCTTGGATCACCAAGTTTATGTAGGGTAGAATGTGAGAGGCCAGCCAGGAGTGCATTGGAATAGTCAAGTCTAGAGGTAACAAAGTCATGGATGAGGGTTTCAGCAGCAGATGAGCTGAGGCAAGGGTGGAGATGAGCAATTTACGGAGGTGGAAATGGACGGTCTTTTTTTATGCTGTGGATATGTGGTCAAAAGTCATTTCAGAGTCAAATATGACACCAAGGTTGTGAACAGTGTGGTTCAGCCTCAGATAGAAGTTGGGGAGAGGGATGGAGTCAGTGGCTAGGGAACGGAGTTTGTGGCAGGGACCGAAAACAATGGCTTCGGTCTTCTCAATATTTAATTGGAGAAAATTTCTGCTCATCCAGAGGATGTCTGACAATTTAGAGACCGTGGAGGGGTTGAGAGAAGTGATCGTGAGGTCGAGCTCGGTGTCATCAACATACATGTGGAAACTGATGCTGTGTTTTTGGATAATGTCACCAAGGAGCAACATGTAGATGAGAAATAGGAGGGGACCAAGGATAGATCCTTGGGGGACACCAGAGGTAACGATGCGGGAGTGGGAAGAGAAGCCCTTGCAGGTGATTCTCTGACTACGATTAGATAGATAATAATGGAACAGGGCGAGTGCAGTCCCACCCAGCTGAACAACGATGGAGAGGCGTTGGAGGAGGATGGAGTGGTCAACCGTATCAAAGGCTGCAGACAAGTGGAGAGGGATGAGGAGTGGTAGTTTGCCTTTGTCACAGTCACAAAGGATGTCATTTTTGATTTGGCGAGAGCCGTACTCGGTACTGTGGCAGGCGCATAAATCGGATTGGAGGGATTCAAACATGGAGTTGCGGGAAAGATGGGCACGGATTTTGGAGGCAACAATGTGTTCAAGGACTTTGGAGAGGCTGAGATTGGGAGGCAGCTAGATAGGGGTTAATGTAAGAATAAGTGAGGTTGGGGCTCAGGTCAAAAAATCAGCAAGATAGCTGCTGAAATAAATTTGGAAATATATGCATGTGTAGTTTTCTTACTGATAACTAGTAACTTGAAAATAAAAATCAGATAACTCATCAGAGCAGTAAAAACACAGGCCTAGAAAGTCCATGGGTCATGAACCTGGTGGTATGCCTGGATTCTACCAATCAGTGCCCTCCAGTAGCGATCACTGCAGTTTGCAGGGTTAGTGAGACAGCATCTAATTTACATGGAATAGGCAGATGCCTGTGCCATTGCGGGTGCATCTGCCGTGTCTGCCTGTCCCATGTGAGGTAAGGTCTTCTGGCCTTAGCCATATCCTCTTCAGGCCACTGTGTAAATGGTCTCATCAATTTTTTTTTAATTGCCTATTCATAGAATCATCATTTTTTTTAATTGCCTATTCATAGAATCATAAAAGTTAATGCTACAAAAAAAGAGGTCATTCAGCCCATGTCTGTACCGGCCAAAAAAGAGCTTTCCAGCACTTGGTCTGTAGCCCTGTAGGTGACGCCACATCAAGTGCATATCCAAGTACTTTTTAACTGCGATGAGGGTTTCTGCACACCTGACCAGTCCATTGATGGCTTTCTTCCTCACTACCAACCACACGGCCAATTTTTGTAAATCATCTGCAAACTTCTTAATCATGCCCCCTACATTGAAGTCTAAATCATTGACATATATGACAAAAAGCAAGGGACCTAGTACTGAGCCCTGGGGATCCCCACTGGAAACCGCCTTCCAGTCACCATTACTCTTTGCTTCCTGCCACTGAGCCAATTTTGGATCCAACTTGCCACTTTTTCTTGAATCTTATGGGCTTTTACTTTGCTGACCATCTGCCATGTGGGACCTTGTCAAAAGCCTTGCTAAACTCCATGTAGACTACATCAAACGCGCTAACCTGATTGACACTCCTTGTTACCTCCTCAAAAAATTCAATCAGGTTAGTCTGACACAACCTTTCCTTAACAAATCCATGTTGACGGTCCTTGATTAATCCATGCCTTTCTAAAAGACGATTATACTGCCCCTCAGAATTTTTTCCAATAATTTGCCCACCACCAAGGTTATGCTGATAGGCATGTAATTACTCAGTCTATCCTTTTCTCCCTTTTTAAACGATGGTAAAATGTTAACAGACCTCTGGCACAATTCCTGTAACCAGAGAGGATTGGAAAATTATGGTCAGAACCGTTGCTATTTCTTCCCTTGCTTCTCTTAGCAGCCTGGGATACATTTCATCCGAGCTTGGTGATTTATCTAATTTCAATAATGCTAAATTCCTTATGGTTTCCTCTCTCACTATGTTTATCTCATCTAATAATTCACACACCTCCTCCTTAACTACAATGTCTGCATCTCACTTTCTTTTGTGAAGACAAACGCAAAATATTCATGAAGAACCATACTGCAGTCTTCTGCCTCCACACACCGGTTACCTTTTTGGTCTGGCCCTACTCTTTCCTTAATTATCCTCTTGCCCTTTATGTATTTGTACAACATCTTTGGGTTTTCCTTGACTTGACTTGCCAATATTTTTCATGACCTCTCTGCTTTCCTAATTGCCTTCTCAATTTCACCCTTTCACTTTCTATATTCCTCTAGGCTTTCTGCAGTATTTTGCGCTCAGTATTTGACACAAGCTTACCTTTTTTGCCTTCTCTTGCACTGTATGCTCCTTGACTTCCAGGGGACTCTAGATTTGGGAGTCACACCCTTTTTTTTGTGCAAACATATTTGTTCTGAACCCTCACTATCTCCTCTTTGACTGCCTCCCACTGCTCTGACACCAATTCTTCACCGGTACTACACCAGATCCCTAATTGCTGGAGAAGTGGGAACTCTCAGCATAGGGTGGCCCCACCTCCAGGTCAGACCCCTAACAACATTTGGCTTTTCAAGGGCAGGTGAAGGTTCAGTTCTTTACAAGGCAGGCTGGAAAATCCGAGAGATGGCGGAAAGCTGGTGCAACTGGGTTTCTACCATTTTCTGGCAGGTTCCACCTGTCAACTGCTAAAGTTATGGCTAGATTCTAGCCGAACCCCCAATGAAATTTGGAGCCACATTTTAATTTATTCAGTGAAGTCACAGAACTAGTTATAAGCCATTACAATTTGCTCAGAATATTCCAAGAGATCGACCAAGCAGGATCCACGTTAGTAGGTTAAACATTACCCACTAGTCAATTTTACTATAGTGAAGCCTAACTTTATTTATTTTAGCATTGACTATTTCACAAATAAATAAATTAAGTCCAGCTGTATGAACTCCTGACTATTTATTGCACAGCGGAGAGTGATGTTTTGCCAACAGTGAAAAAAGTCAGCAATAAAAATGGCAACTTGCTAATCATTACAAGTTACATACAGATGGAGCATGTTCAAGGTCCTGGGAAATACTGGCAGGAAAGTCCAGATAAATGCTGATAGTACTAGAAATCCAGTAAAACTCCAGCCTTAGGCCTCAGAACTGCAGCAGGCCATTGCAGAGAATTGTTAGAGGAAATAAATAGGTTTCTGATCGTGTGTTTTCTTGGATTTTTTTTTCATGTATTATATTATAAACCTAGGGCTAGAAATTGCCCTTTGACCCGATTGAGGGTGGTAACCTTCCGGGGCCGGGACTTCCTGCGCCCGGTCCAGATGTCCCGACCCCCGACGCGGAATTGGGCCTTGCGCCCCTCAGATGAAATGGAGCGTTGTTTCTCTGCTGAGTCCAGCGCCACATGGAGCAGGCCAGCGTACTCTGCAGGACTTTTGGTGACTGCCACTGGGCCGTCAGGGATGCGATCGACCGGGCCAATAGCCCGGCACCCAAAACGGAGTGCCGGGCTGCACGATGGCGACCCAGTCGACGCGAGGGCTGGCATTGTTGGGCCGACCCAAGAGTTGGCTGACATCCGTCTGTGCCAGCCTTGCAACCTGCAGGGCAATTTCCCCCACGGGGCGGTAAGGGGTCGGCACGGAGCGGAGCGGGGACGTCATTGCCGGTTTCGCACCGGCCCGAGGAGGCTAATCACGGGACTCGGCGCTGCCAGCACAGCGGCCCCTCAAACCTCCAGGGCAATTTCCCAGGAGGTGGTAGCGCCCCCTTCCCCAGGGTGAAAATGCCATTGCGCCCCATTAGCACACCCTGGAGGTGCGAATGGGGCTATAAAAAAGGGGCAATTTTGCCGCCTTAGTTTTTACCTGGGTATTACCAATGGCAAATAGAGGTTGGAACAAAATCTTTTGAGTAATTTGATTGCTAAGTTTAATGCTGGTTATTCATTGGTAGTTTTTATTACCTGTTTTGGGAATGGAACTACATTTGGTTGGTTCATAATTAGTCATTCCAATATTTGAACCAATCACCATGATTAACTGAACAGAGAAAGTTACTTTTTGCCCTATGGTCACACAGAACTTTTTGAGGTGTGAAGCACTTGAAAGGTGTGGCACTAAAGGCCCTTGCTGAGTGAAAAGCCCTTTGTCTAAATAGATATGATCTAGGTTAGAATGAAATCTGAATCAGCTTTAAAGTGGAAAGGTGTACAACTCTTGAATTGTCCAAAAGGGTTTAACTGTTTATTATATGTGGGGCAGTTTTTGTTATAGCTGTAATGTTTCCTGTGTTTCATGTTAGAGTGGGGGACAGAGTAGATTTAATCTGGAGACAGAGAAGAGAACTTTATCCCAAATAGGTTCTTACAGTGTAGAAGCTGTGTGGGCCCTTTTAAGACTGAATTGGTAATGCATTTGCTCTGGGTATGCATGGCTTCAAAACACATTAAGTAATGGCTCTCAATTTTCCTATCTATATCAGGCTGTTGATGTTGTTTTCTGATAATGGCATGGTGCCACACAAACAACAGCTCTTCCACCATTATCTTCTTTGGTGCCTTCAGTACTTTTCATTACTACGAAACTGATTTTGTTTTTTGTATAAACATTTTTGAATTTTTCAACATTGTCAAACAAAAGCTGCACACACTACGTGTCTAATTTTTACCTTCCTTTCATACCCTGCGATAGAAAGATATAATAGAGCATTCACATGTGAATTTTGGTTGGCTATTAGATTGTGGGATGCACAACGATCCTTAAACAATGTCCGCACAATGGACTTTCCAGCAGTGGTTGCTGGATAATAGTCAGAAGTGCAAATCTTCTGTGATTTCATTTTCATCAAAAATTATGACACAGAAGGAGGCCATTTGGCCCATCGTTTTGTTTTGTTCCCTCATCCATGGGCTTTAAGGCAATTGCAACACCCTTACTGCCATCCCAGCTGAGACCAGCTAACTCGGCACAGACTGGAGATCAAACCTGGGTGCAACTGAATCACCAGATGTGCTTGCTATTGAATATGCTGATTTGTTGATTCTTCAGATCTACCTGAATTTAACATTAATAAAATTAATTTACAATTTTTTTGAGAAGGTTACAGAACTGGTGGATAAGAGTGAGGAGGTGAATGTTATCTACCTAGATTTCAAGAAAACATTTTGACACTATGCCACATTTACATAATGATTCACAAGGTGTGTACCAGTGGGCTACATGCCAAAGAATTAAACTGGATTTATGCATTGCTGAAGGTTAGGTACTAATGGACGATGGTACATTGTGAGATGTCAGAATGCAAATTGGTTTCCAATGCAGCTGCACAGGGTATATGTTGCAGTTGATGCTGCATCATTTTTATAAATGCTTGGAGGATGGAACCTGATTCTGTGACTTGCATCAATATTTTTGGAGTAAGTTGTTTTTTCTGGCGTAAGTTTAAAAAATGCCATTTTCCCCCAAAAATTTGCTCCAAGTTTGGTACAATTTTTTTTTAGGTCAGTTTTTTTTCAAAAGTTGGCGTTCCCAGACACTTACGGCAGTTTTGGCCATTTATGCCACTTTGGCCAGCAAAAACTTACGCCGACTCAAGTCTATTTAGAGTATGTGGCCAGCTCTGAAAAACCTTGCGGGCAGTGAAGAAAAAGCAGCGCACATTCGGCAGGGGTATAGGGGAGGGAAGGGAACTGGAGGGGACCTCACCAACCAAGCACCAAACATTGCAAGGAAAAGCTCAAACAATTAAAATACCAATAAAAATTAAATAAATCCTACCGAAGAAATGCGAGCTACTGGCCATGATGTCACTGGGGGGGGGGGGGGGGGGGGTTGGGGGTGGAGGTGGGTAGCCAGAGAGAGAGATATGCTGGTATACAAAACACACTTTCTCTTTCTCTCCCCCCCCATCCCTGCCCCCAGTCAAACCCCTCAAGCATACACAACCACTAAATAAAAAATAGAACCAAAGTCCTACCTCGCCTGGGAACTGAGCGGGCTGGCCGGCCGGTGCGGGAGGCCACTCGGCCGGGGATAGGGTGCAGAGAGATTGGGCGTCCCTTCGGCCAGGGATAGGGGCTGTGAGCATCGGCTCCTGCTCACAGCCCATAGGACGCGCTGGGAGGGCAGGAGCATGCGTGCAGCCCTCACTGAGCATGCGTGCAGGTGCCAGCAGTGCTTTCTGTGCTGGCCTGTTGCTCCGCACCCGCCGCCCCCCCTTCAGTCTGCACGCCATGCCATGACTCCGGGGACTCCAAAGAGTGGCCAGGATGGAGCCCCTTTCTTCTGGCACTCTTTCCAGTGCGCAAAGTCGGCGCGCTTCAAGGTCAGTGTGCCGAAAAAACGGCTTGGGCAACGTTGGGCCCTAAGTGTCTACATTTTCAGATCCGGTGCAGTGGGTACAGAGAACTTGGAGTTTAACATGGATAAGTGTAAATTCAGGAGATGAGGTTGAAGAATCAAGAATGGGAATTCCATATTAAATGGTTGCATGTTTGAGATAACAAAGCATGAAAAAGATCTGGCAGTTCATAAGAAACTAAAAGGAGGTTTTAAATGATCGGCTAAATGGACCAATGGTCTTCTGCTGTCCAAAACATTACTGTTACTATATCCTAACTCTTTAGCAACATTTTTTCATTATATTTGTAAATATGGTGATACAAAACAAGAGCTCCAAATGACTGCTATTTTTGATTCAAGGATTTAGGAGCAGACGTGCAGTATTTTTGAGACACAAATATCCTTATCAAAGTGAATACTTGCCATTTCTGCTGTCATGTTGAAATAATTTGTTTAAGGTCCCCCCCTCTTCTCCACCCACCCTCCCACCGCAGCTGCAGCATTATACTCCCAACCGAGAGAGCAGTCAGCTCATCTGGTGCCATACCACTCACTACCTTTGGCATTTAATGATCAACTTGGCGGGGGGGTGGTGGGGGGAGAAAGCAAGAATGGCTTGAGATCCTTCCCTCCCTCCTCGTGTTACTCTTGTAATAACATTTTCCAATTCCAATTAATTTTTCACTGTGGGATACTTTCTTATACCTCTCTGCTCCCAAAATCTTCGATTTAAAAATTAATAGGAATATATATAAAAACACACAGTCAAGAACATTTATCTTATCCTGTCATAGAGATTTTGACATGTAACAGATTCTTACTGTAATATGCTACATGGGACCCAGCCATTATCATATTATGGCTTGGTTAATATTGGGCTAAAGCTGCCCAGAAAGACTGCTAAGACTCTTCAAATAACGCGAACGAAAAATTCCATAATAAAGAGAAACAATACCGCCCAGCGAGAAAATGGATCTTACGCGAAGATTCTCAGCGGTTAAAGACGAAACTAGGTCAAATGTATGGTTCTTATTGGAATGGACGGGAAGTACTCAAAATTTAGACCGAGGCTGCGGTTGGGCCGAGGGAGGGGGAAAACTCAAAAAAAAATGTTTCAATTAAACAAAAAGTAAAAATTTAGAAAACATTCTCAAGACCCTTTTTAACGTCATCATCATTATAGAATTTTAAAAATAATTATAAAAAACCTTTAACTTGCCTTACTTTGCAGCGTGCTCACCTGCCGCCCTGTTTCCGGCAGCTTTTCGTGGGCGGTTTCCTCGGCTGTGTGTATGGCCCCCCCAGTTGAGGCAAAACTCAGATCCTGGCGGTTTTCTCGGCGGTGCACACAGATGCATGTGGGCGGTTTGTTGCCCAGTGGTATTTTTTAAAATGTCAGTGGAACTCTTTTTTAAAAAAATAAATAAATAAAGAGGAAACTTTCGTCGGGCGGTTTTTCACCGAGAAAGAGCTGTACCGCCAAGTAAACTGTCGAAATGAAGGGGAAAGTCTAGCCCATTATAAATTGATGTCTAAGAAGAGAGGTAAGTGCCCCAAAATTTAATTCTTCAAACAAATATGCAGATGAGGTCCAAGGAACAATTTCTAGTGATTCTAATAATTCTAATAATGGCCTAAAGGAATTTCTAGGCCATTGTGTCTCAAAAAAATTTTTTTTTTAAACAAAACCTATTGGTCTTGCTGTCTATATAAGCCTGATGTGATTCTGACTCTGTACTCCTGGTAAACTAATTTTCAATTCTTCCACCAGTGTTGCGAGTGGAAATATGTGCAAGATAAAATGTAAATCAGGAAATCACTTAGAGCCAAATTTCTGGTGGAGTATGTTTGTCATTACATTTCTATTGAACTGCATCAACTTTATTCACAGTGATAGACTATACTGATAGGGATCTTTAAATCACTATTGAATACAGAATAGGACTAATAACATTATGTAATAACATTCTTAGGCAGGAGTGGATTCAGAGTAAAACATGACAAAACCCTCTCCTTGCGAAGTCTCACTAACATCCCAAGCCCTTGCTGTTTTAATATGTAATCTTATTTATATCTTGCATGGTTCTACACAGACTGTTACAGCATGTTTAATCTGTTGTAAGATTGAATTTCTTATAACAAAGGCATGTTGCTTTTTATCTTAAGAAATTGAAATATTAACACTGGATTTTTTTCTTGCAAAATGAAATGTGCTGGTAGCTGCCAGTTACAGTATTACAAGGCCCACTGGGGTTAATGCAGTTTTTCTTGACAAATGGCTATTTGGAAGTAGAAAGAGACAAAGTACAAAGGAAAATATATTGAATTGCACCTTGCATTACTTTAAATAATTAATGATAGCTATAAATAATGCATGATAAGTCATTCTCATCTGTTAGAAAGAGCTTGTTTGTATCTTCATCCTATGTTTTAATAGATTAAAGCTTTAAACATAAGGCCAGCTGTATTAATGGAAATGTAATAACTTTTGGGCAAATTTTCTTCATCAAAATGAAACCAGTATTTTGCTCTCTAGCATCATTAGATCTTAAGCCCAATAAGTTTCTTCCTTCACACCTTTAAGACGGGTGATACTTGGCTGCCTTAATCATCTTGAAGCAGGAAGCATGGTGTAGAATAAGAACATAAGAAATAGGAGCAGGAGTAGGCCATACAGCCCCTCAAGCCTGCTCCGCCATTTACTACGATCGTATCTGTTCGATCATGGACTCGGGTCCACTTCCCTGCCCGCTCCCCATAATCCCTTATTCCCTTATCGGTTAAGAAACTGTCTATCTCTGTTTTAAATTTATTCAATGTCCCGACTTCCACAGCTCTCTGAGGCAGCGAATTCCACAGATTAAAACCCTCAGAAGAATTTTCTCCTCATAGAAACATAGAAACATAGAAAATAGGTGCAGGAGTAGGCCATTCGGTCCTTCGAGCCTGCACCGCCATTCAATAAGATCATGGCTGATCATTCCCCCAGTACCACGTTCCTGCTTTTTCTCCATACCCCTTGATCCCTTTAGCCGTAAGGGCCATATCTAACTCACTCTTGAATATATCCAATGAACTGGCATCAACAACTCTCTGCGGCAGGGAATTCCACAGGTTAACAACTCTCTGGGTGAAGAAGTTTCTCCTCATCTCGGTCCTAAATGGCTTACTCCTTATCCTTAGACTGTAAATCCCTGGTTCTGGACTTCCCCAACATTGAGAACATTCTTCCTGCATCCAACCTGTCCAAACCCGTCAGAATTTTAAACGTTTCTATGAGGTCCCCTCTCACTCTTCTGAACTCCAGTGAATACAAGCCCAGTTGATCCAGTCTTTCTTGATAGGTCAGTCCCACCATCCCGGGAATCAGTCTGGTGAATCTTCGCTGCACTTCCTCAAGTTAGGAGAGCAAAACTGTACACAATACTCCAGGTGTGGCCTCACCAAGGCCCTGTACAACTGTAGCAACACCTCCCTGCCCCTGTACTCAAATCCCCTCGCTATGAAGGCCAACATGCCATTTTCTTTCTTAACCGCCTGCTGTACCTGCATGCCAACCTTCAATGACTGATGTACCATGACACCCAGGTCTCGTTGCATCTTCCCTTTTCCTAATCTGTCACCATCCAGATAATAGTCTGTCTCTCTGTTTTTACCACCAAAGTGGATAACCTCACATTTATCCACATTATACTTCATCTGCCATTCATTTGCCCACTCACCTAACCTATCCAAGTCACTCTGCAGCCTCATAGCATCCTCCTCGCAGCTCACACTGCCACCCAACTTAGTGTCATCCGCAAATTTGGAGATACTACATTTAATCCCCTCGTCTAAATCATTAATGTATAATGTAAACAGCTGGGGCCCCAGCACAGAACCTTGTGGTACCCCACTAGTCACTGCCTGCCATTCTGAAAAGTACCCATTTACTCCTACTCTTTGCTTCCTGTCTGACAACCAGTTCTCAATCCACGTCAGCACACTACCCCCAATCCCATGTGCTTTAACTTTGCACATTAATCTCCTGTGTGGGACCTTATCGAAAGCCTTCTGAAAGTCCAAATATACCACATCAACTGGTTCTCCTTTGTCCACTTTACTGGAAACATCCTCAAAAAATTCCAGAAGATTTGTCAAGCATGATCTCCCTTTCACAAATCCATGCTGACTTGGACCTATCATGTCACCATTTTCCAAATGCGCTGCTATGACATCCTTAATAATTGATTCCATCATTTTACCCACTACTGAGGTCAGGCTGACCGGTCTATAATTCCCTGCTTTCTCTCTCCCTCCTTTTTTAAAAAGTGGGGTTACATTGGCTACCCTCCACTCGATAGGAACTGATCCAGAGTCAATGGAATGTTGGAAAATGACTGTCAATGCATCCGCTATTTCCAAGGCCACCTCCTTAAGTACTCTGGGATGCAGTCCATCAGGCCCTGGGGATTTATCGGCCTTCAATCCCATCAATTTCCCCAACACAATTTCCCGACTAATAAAGATTTCCCTCAGTTCCTCCTCCTTACTAGACCCTCTGACCCCTTTTATATCCGGAAGGTTGTTTGTGTCCTCCTTAGTGAATACTGAACCAAAGTACTTGTTCAATTGGTCTGCCATTTCTTTGTTTCCCGTTATGACTTCCCCTGATTCTGACTGCAGGGGACCTTCGTTTGTCTTTACTAACCTTTTGCTCGTTACATACCTATAGAAACTTTTGCAATCCGCCTTAATGTTCCCTGCAAGCTTCTTCTCGTACTCCATTTTCCCTGCCCTAATCAAACCCTTTGTCCTCCTCTGCTGAGTTCTAAATTTCTTCCAGTGCCCAGGTTCACTGCTATTTCTGGCCAATTTGTATGCCACTTCCTTGGCTTTAATGCTATCCCTGATTTCCCTTGATAGCCACGGTTGAGCCACCTTCCCTTTTTTATTGTTACCCCAGACAGGGATGTACAATTGTTGTAGTTCATCCATGTGGTCTCTAAATGTCTGCCATTGCCCATCCACTGTCAACCCCTTAAGTATCATTCGCCAATCTATCCTAGCCAATTCACGCCTCATACCTTCAAAGATACCCTTCTTTAAGTTCTGGACCATGGTCTCTGAATTAACTGTTTCATTCTCCATCCTAATGCAGAATTCCACCATGTTATGGTCACTCTTTCCCAATGGGCTTTGCACAACGAGATTGCTAATTAATCCTCTCTCATTACACAACACCCAGTCTAAGGTGGCCTCCCCCCTAGTTGGTTCCTCGACATATTGGTCTAGAAAACCATCCCTTATGCACTCCAGGAAATCCTCCTCCACCGTATTGCTTCCAGTTTGGCTAGCCCAATCTATGCGCATATTAAAGTCACCCATTATAACTGCTGCACCTTTATTGCATGCACTCCTAATTTCCTGTTTGCCCTCCCCAACATCACTACTACTGTTTGGAGGTCTGTACACAACTCCCACTAACGTTTTTTGCCCTTTAGTGTTCTGCAGCTCTACCCATATAGATTCCACATCATCCAAGCTTAATGTCTTTCCTAACTGTTGCATTAATCTCCTCTTTAACCAGCAATGCTACCCCACCTCCTTTTCCTTTTATTCTATCCTTCCTGAATGTTGAATACCCCTGGATGTTGAGTTCCCAGCCCTGATCATCCGTCTCCGTAATCCCAATCACATCATATTTGTTAACATCTATTTGCACAGTTAATTCATCCACCTTATTGCGGATACTCCTTGCACTAAGACACAAAGCCTTCAGGCTTGCTTTTTTAACACCCTTTGTCCTTTTAGAATTTTGCTGTACAGTGGCCCTTTTTGTTCTTTGCCTTGGGTTTCTCTGCCCTCCACTTTTCCTCATCTCCTTTCTGTCTTTTGCTTTTGCCTCATTTTTGTCTCCCTCTGTCTCCCTGCATAGGTTCCTATCCCCCTGCAATATTAGTTTAACTCCTCCCCAACAGCACTAGCAAACACTCCCCGTAGGACATTGGTTCCGGTCCTGCCCAGGTGCAGACCGTCCGGTTTGTACTGGTCCCACCTCCCCCAGAACCGGTTCCAATGCCCCAGGAATTTGAATCCCTCCCTGCTGCACCACTGCTCAAGCCACGTATTCATCTGCGCTATCCTGCGATTCCTACTCTGACTAGCACGTGGCACTGGTAGCAATCCCGAGATTACTACTTTTGAGGTCCTACTTTTTAATTTAGCTCCTAGCTCCTTAAATTCTTTTCGTAGGACCTCATCCCTTTTTTTACCTATGTCGTTGGTACTAATGTGCACCACGACAACTGGCTGTTCTCCCTCCCATTTCAGAATGTCTTGCACCCGCTCCAAGACATCCTTGACCCTTGCACCAGGGAGGCAACATACCATCCTGGAGTCTCGATTGCGGCCGCAGAAACGCCTATCTATTCCCCTCACCATCGAATTCCCTATCACTATCGCGCTCTGTTTTAAATGGGCGGTCCCTTATACTAAGATCATGCCCTCTAGTTCTAGTCTCCCCTATCAGTGGAAACATCCTCTCTGCATCCACCTTGTCAAGCCCTCTCATAATCCTCATCGTTTCGATAAGATCACCTCTCATTCTTCTGAATTGCAATGAGTAAAGGCCCAACCTACTCAACCTTTCCTCGTAAGTCAACCCCCTCATCTCTGGAATCAACCTAGTGAACCTTCTCTGAACTGCCTCCAAAGCAAGTATACCCTTTCGTAAATATGGAAACCAAAACTGCACGCAGTATTCCAGGTGTGGCCTCACCTATACCCTGTATAACGGCAGCAAGACTTCCCTGCTTTTATACTCCATCCCCTTTGCAATAAAGGCCAAGATTCCATTGGCTTTCCTGATCACTTGCTGTACCTGCATACTAACCTTTTGTGTTTCATGCACAAGTACCCTCAGGTCCCGCTGTGCTGCAGCATGTTGCAATTTTTCTCCATTTAAATAATAACTTGCACTTTGGCAGAAAAAAAATCAAAGAACATGACACTTTCGAACATTATATTCCATCTGCCAAATTTTTGCCCACTCACTTAGCCTGTCTGTCCTTCTGCAGATTTTGTGTGTCCTCCTCACACATTGCTTTTTCTCCCATCTTTGTATCGTCAGAAAACTTGTTCACGTTACACTCGGTCCCTTCTTCCAAGTTAATATAGATTGTAAATAGTTGGGGTCCCAGCACTAATCCCTGCGGCACCCCACTAGTTCTGATTGACAACCCAAGAATGAACCATTTATCCCAACTCAGTGTTCTCTGTTAGTTTGCCAATCCTCTATCCATGCTAATATATTATCCCCAACCCCGTGAACTTTTATCTTGTGCAATAACCTTTTATGTGGCACCTTGTCAAATGCCTTCTGGAAGTTCAAATACACTAGTTCCCCTTTATCCACCCTGTTCGTTACATCTTCAAAGAATGAACACAATCTGTGCAGAAAATATCATATTTTCACCTAGTTCCCCTCTCATACAGGTACTTGCTCAACATACAGTAGATTGTCACAAACCAAACCATTCCCACATTAATACTGACATGCGAGATGTTTTTCAGCTTGTTGTTTATTGGTTTCTTAAAATTTGCATCCCAAGTTAGAGATTCACTAAAAGTTGCTATGTCTCCCCTGGAAAGAATCAATCAATTTTGTAGCTTAGTAGAGATAATTTAAGGATGTAACTGACTGCTATAAAAAAAAATAAAACAGGAACTGAAACCAGTACAGAGTAAGATGTGTCCATCTGCTTTCTTGGATGAACAACTAACCATGGGCATTTGTTGTGGGGGAAGAAAAAAGCTGGTATTTTCTCCTCTCTGCTCTAGTTATTACTGTATGTCTCCATTTATTATATCAACGATCTACAGATATGGCCATTCAAACATGTTTGTTCTGTGCCAGTGGGAAACATGGGCTCTCCCATGGAGGGGAAGGGATGGGGTGGAAGAGAGAAAGAGAAAGTAGTACAGTCAATAGGATGTTAGCCACCATGTGGAAGATCCAGGCTCCAAAAAATCTTAACTTTCTGGCTTTCAGAAATACCCCATTTGTTCTGACCAGAGGAGGCAGTAAGATTCTTTGGTCAAATTTTTGGTCTTTTACTTAAATAATATCAGCTCAGGGACTCAAACTAAAGCATGCAGCTTTTTTCAAGCTATTTTTGTGGGAATGTAACATTTTTGTGCTTTGTCCACTTAGACTTCTAATTCAAGTAAATCTGGACTGATTCCTATCCATAGCAACGAGGTCTTCTTTGATGGCTTTGACATGGTCACTGATTCTATCCTGCTCCATCACTCTTCTCCATGGTTCACCTCTGCCTTTTTCTCCTACCATTCCTAACTGTGCTTCTCAGTGCATTTCCTCCAAAGGCTTCTCCTCCAGTATCCACATGGTATCTGTTATGTATGGAGAAAGAGTCAAACTGAACACTGTGCGCTCAAAGTAAAGTGTGATATTACTCTTTTATTGCAGGTCTCCAGAGTGCCTCTCCAACCTGTGAGGCATCCTTAAATGCCTGTGCTCCCAAGGGATTATGGGATCCCTTGGGACTCTCGAGGATGAGCCCTCTGGTGGTTGTACAGCATAAATACTTTACATATATAACAACACTGCCCCCCGCCCCCCCCACATTTCCCCCCCCCCCCTCAAAGTCAATAGTGTAACTATTTACGATGCGAGTCGATCTGGGGCCCGTCTTGCCCTGGTTGATTGTCTCGGTGTGAAAGCTGATATTGTTGAATCATTTGTTGGGCCCTTGCTGGGCTGCTGTGCAGCTGGTCTTGCTGGGCTGCCTGGTGTGTTGGGTCCTGCTGGGCTGCTTTGGATGATGGGTTCTGCTTCGTGGTCAACCGTGGTGCTGGTTGCCACTAGTATGTATATTGGAGGATCAAAAAAAGTAGGGTCCAAGGTGGGTTGCTCAGGATAGTCCATGAATCTGAGTTTGATTTGGTGCAAGTGTTTCCGGTGAATGAGTCCATTTGAAAGTTTAACCCGAAACACCCTGCTCCCCTCTTTGGCCACGACAGTGCCGAGAAGCCACTTGGGACCTTGTCCATAATTCAATACAAATACAGGATCATTTGATTTCAATTTCGCGTGACACATTTGCGCTATCATGGTATGTACTTTGTTGAAGCTGCCTGCTCTCTACCTGTTCATGTCGATCAGGGTGAACTAAGGAGAGCCTTATCTTAAGTGCTCTTTTCATGAGCAGTTCAGCAGGTGGGATCCCAGTGAGTGAGTGTGGTCTTGTGCGGTAGCTAAGCAGGACTCGGGATAGGAGAGTCTGCAGCGAGCCTTGAGTTACCCTCTTCAAGCCTTGCTTGATGATTTTCACTGCTCTCTCTGCCTGACCACTGGTTTAAATGGGGCAGATGTGACATGTTTGATCCCATTATGGGTCATGAATTCTTTGAACTCAGCACTGGTAAAACATGGCCCGTTGTCACCCACCAGGACATCGGGTAGGCCGTGTGTGGCAAATGTGGCCCGCAGGCTTTCAGTAGTGGCAGCGGACGTGCTAGCCGACATCATCTCACATTCAATCCACTTGGAGTACGCATCTACAACCACAAGGAAATTTTACCCAAGAACGGGCCTGCATAGTCAATGAGTTCACAGGTGTTTCAATGAAGGATCTAATATTCCGGATCCCAAACTACATCCTGAAGGGTGGAAGGTGCCTGTGCGTGGATTTTTTTTAACGTGTGGTGGCCGTTGCACACCAACCACCACACGGGCTTGACAGAGCTAGGTCTTTATCCAGTGGCAAGAATTAACCAAAACGACTGGAGACCAGCTCTGCTGCACGGACCAAGTGCGCGCACGTATCGCAGTGTGGGCTGGCCCGTGCTGCCCCTGGGCCCTGAACTCATGCCTGTCCCGGGCCCCGATCACATCCCTCCTTCGGCCCAACCTCCAGTCAGCGACCTGTATTTGGTTGACGTCAAATCCAGTCGCCCTCTTCACAGCCATAGCCCTCCTGCAGCTGCACGCAATGATCCCTGCAGTGGCATGCCGCTGCATGTTGCTCCCTCTAATTGCACAAGCACGCCGGTGGTCCTGCAGGCCGGGACAGTACCAGGTCACCGCACGTTGCTCCCTCCAATGGCCCCGGCCAGCAAGACCATCAACAGGCCGGGGCCACCAGAGGGAGCAACGTGTGGCAGCCCGCCCAGAAATCGGAGCGGTCCTGGTCCGCAAGACCATCAGCAGGCCGGGGCCACCAGAGGGAGGAATGTGTAGCGGCTCGGCCCGGAAATCGTGGGCAGCGCAGTTTGTACCTTGGGCGTTGAGTGTCGCGGAGATTTCAATCCGCTCTCGATGGTTCTGCTGTATCTCTACTCCTACTGATGGTCTTGCAGGCCAGGACCGCGACGATGCAAGCATGTATTACATCTGTGAACGCAGGACTCTTAAATCCGCATCGATACCGGGTCACCACATGTGGGACCTGGCTATCGCTTTCATCATTACGATGCCTGGGTGGATACTATGGAGGTCATTGATGAAGGTGACTCTGCCCTTCTTGGGGACCACTACTCGATTGCCCCACAGAAGGTAGACTGCCTCTATAGACATTTCATCTATGCGCCGCTGGAACGGCTTTATCTCTTCCTGCATTTTCACTGGGACACTGGACCAACTCCCGTGAAGCACACAGCTTTTGACTAGAGAGAATAAGGGGTCCTGGCTTGTCCAGGTTTTGATCTGCCGGGCAGTGATGGGTGCTTGCTCACTCTCAAATGCTTCCATAACCATGGCTAAATCTGTGGGCTGCGCCATTTCCACCCCCATGGTGGGCAATGGCGGTCTACTGAGAGCATCGGCGCAGTTTTCTGTGCCTGGCCTGTGGCGGATGGTGCAGTTGTATGCGGACAACGTGAGTGCCCATCTGTGGATGCGGGCCGATGCGTTGGTATTTATCCCTTTACTCCCGGAAAACAGGGATATAAGTGGCTTATGGTCAGTTTTCAATTCGAATTTTAGCCCAAACAGGTATTGATGCATTTTCTTTACCGCATAGACACACGCTAATGCTTCTTTTTCAATCATGCTGTAGACTCAGCCTTAGACAGACTCCTGGATGCATAAACAACCAGTTGTAGTTTCCCGCAATCATTAGCTTGTTGCAATACACACCCGACGCCATATGACGACGCATCACATGCTAGTACCAAACGCTTACATGGATCCTACAACACAAGCAATTTGTTTGAGCGTAACAATTTTCTTGTTTTTACAAAGGCATTTCCTTGGCATTTGCCCCAAACCCATTCGTCCCCTTTTCGTAGTAAGACATGCAGTGGCTCCAACAGTGTGCTGAGACCCAGTAAGAAGTTATCAAAGTAGTTCAGGAGTCCCAGAAATGACCGCAGCACCGTCACGTTCTGTGGCCTCGGTATGTTCTCGATTGCCTCCGTCTTCGCTTTGCTGGGCCTGATGCCGTCTGCCGCAATCCTCCTTCCCAAGAACTCCACTTCAGATGCCAGGAAAACGCACTTCGAGCGTTTTAACCTGAGCCCCACGCGGTTGAATCAACTAAGAACCTCCTCCAGGTTTTGCAGATGCTCGGCTGTGTTCCGACCTGTGACCAAGATGTCGTCCTGAAAGACCACGGTGTGCGGGTCCGACTTAAGTAAGCTTTCCATAGTTCTCTGGAATATCGCCACCGCTGATTGAATTCCAAACGGGCATCTGTTCTAAATAAAAAGACCTTTGTGCGTGTTGATGCAGGTGAGGCCCTTCGATGATTTCTCCAGTTCCTGTGTCATGTAGGCTGAAGTCAAATCCAGCTTTGTGAACGTCTTTCCTCCCGCCAGCGTTGCAAAGAGGTCGTTAGCCTTTGGTAGTGGGTATTGGTCCTGCAGGGAGAAACTATTGATAGTTACTTTATAATCGCCACAGATTCTGACGGTGCCGTCTCCCTTGAGGACAGGAATGATTGGCTGGCCCACTCGTTGAACTCGATCGGTGAAATGATGCCCTCTCGTTGCAGCCGGTCTAGCTCGATCTCTACCCTTTCTCTCATGTACGGTACTGCTCTCGCCTTGTGATGGATGGGTTGCGCCCCCGGAATAAGGTGGATCTTCACCTTTGCTCCTTGGAATTTCCCAATACCTGGTTCGAACAGCGAAGGGAACTTGCTTAAGACCTGGGCACACGAAGTGTCGTCAGCGGGCGATAGAACTCAGACGTCGTCCCAATTCCAGGGTATCTTTCCCAGCCAGCTCCTGCCGAGCAGCGTGGGACCATCGCCCGGTACATAGAAACAGAGAAAATAGGTGCAGGAGTAGGCCATTCGGCCCTTCGAACCTGCACCACCATTCAATAAGATCATGGCTGATCATTCCCTCAGTACCCCTTTCTTGCTTTCTCTCCATACCCCTTGATCCCTTTAGCCGTAAGGGCCATATCTTAACTCCCTCTTGAATATTTCCGATAAACTGGCATCAACAACTCTCTGCGGTAGAGAATTCCACAGGTTAACAACTCTCTGAGTGAAGAAGTTTCTCCTCATCCTAGTCCTAAATGGCCGACCCCTTATCCGAAGACTGTGTCCCCTCGTTCTGGATTCCCGATCATCGAGAACATTCTTCCTGCATCTAACCTGTCCAATCCCGTCAGAATCTTGTAAGTTTCTATGAGAACCCCTCTCATCCCTCTAAACTCCAGTGTATAAAGACCCAGTTGATCCAGTCTTTCTTGATATGTCAGTCCTGCCATCCCGGGAATCAGTCTGGTGAACCTTCGTTGCACTCCCTCAATAGCAAGAACGTCCTTCCTCAGATTTGGAGACCAAAACTGAACATAATATTCCAGGTGAGGCCTCACTAAAGCCCTGTACAACTGCAGTAAGACCTCCCTGCTCCTATACTCAAATCCAATAGCTATGAAGGCCAACATACCATTTGCCGCCTTCACCACCTGTTGTATCTGCATGCCAACTTTCAATGACTGATGTACCATGACACCCAGGTCTCGTTGCACCTCCCCCTTTCCTAATCTGCCATTCAGATAATAATCTGCCTTTGTGTTTTTGCCCCCAAAGGGGATAACCTCACATTTATCCACATTATACTGCATCTGCCATGCATTTGCCCACTCATCTAACCTGTCCAAGTCACCCTGCAGCTTTTTAGCGTCCTCCTCACAGCTCGCACCGCCACCCAGTTTAGTGTCATCTGCAAACCTGGAGATATTACATTCAATTCCTTCATCTAAATCATTAATGTATATTGTCAAGAGCTGGGGTCCCAGCACTGAGCTCTGCAATACTCCACTAGTCACTGCCTGCCATTCTGAAAAGGACCCATTTATCCCGATTCTCTGCTTCCTGTTTGCCAACCAGTTCTCTATCCACGTCAGTACATTACCGCTAACACCATGTGCTTTGATTTTGCACACCAATCTCTTGTGTGGGACCTTGTCAAAAGTCTTTTGAAAGTCCAAATACACCACATCCCCAGGGTCTGATGGTCTGTATCCCAGAGTACTTAAGGAGGTGGCCTTGGAAATAGCGGATGCATTGACAGTCATTTTCCAACATTCCATAGACTCTGGATCAGTTTCTTTTGGAGTGGAGAGTAGCCAATGTAACCCCACTTTTTAAAAAAGGAGGGAAAGAGAAAACAGGGAATTATATACCGGTCAGCCTGACATCAGTAATGGAATCAATTATTAAGGATGTCATAGCAGCGCATTTGGAAAGAGGTGACATGATAGGTCCAAGTCAGCATGGATTTATGAAAGGGAAATCATGCTTGACAAATCTTCTGGAATTTTGTGAGGATGTTTCCAGTAGAGTGGACAAGGGAGAACCTGTTGATGTGGTGTATTTGGACTTTCAGAAGGCTTTCGACAAGGTCCCACACAAGAGGTTAATGTGCAAAGTTAAAGCACATGGGATTGGGGCTAGTGTGCTGACGTGGATTGAGAACTGGTTGGCAGACAGGAAGCAAAGAGTAGGAGTAAATGGGTACTTTTCAGAATGGCAGGCAGTGACTAGTGGGGTACCGCAAGGTTCTGTGCTGGGGCCCCAGCTGTTTACATTGTACATTAATGATTTAGACGAGGGGATTAAATGTAATATCTCCAAATTTGCGGATGACACTAAGTTGGGTGGCAGTGTAAGCTGCGAGGAGGATGCTATGAGGCTGCAGAGTGACTTGGATAGGTTAGGTGAGTGGGCAAATGCATGGCAGATGAAGTATAATGTGGATAAATGTGAGGTTATCCACTTTGGTGGTAAAACCAGAGAGACAGACTATTATCTGAATGGTGACAGATTAGGAAAAGGGGAGGTGCAACGAGACCTGGGTGTCATGGTGCATCACTCATTGAAGGTTGGCATGCAGGTACAGCAGGCGGTTAAGAAAGCAAATGGCATGTTGGCCTTCATAGTGAGGGGATTTGAGTACAGGGGCAGGGAGGTGTTACTACAGTTGTACAGGGCCTTGGTGAGGCCACACCTGGAGTATTGTGTACAGTTTTGGTCTCCTAACTTGAGGAAGGACATTCTTGCTATTGAGGGAGTGCAGCGAAGGTTCACCAGACTGATTCCCGGGATGGCGGGACTGACATATCAAGAAAGACTGGATCAACTGGGCTTGTATTCACTGGAGTTCAGAAGAATGAGAGGGGATCTCATCGAAATGTTTAAAATTCTGACGGGTTTAGACAGGTTAGACGCAGGAAGAATCGTCCCACTGTTGGGGAAGTCCAGAACCAGGGGTCACAGCCTAAGGATAAGGGGTAAGCCATTTAGGACCGAGATGAGGAGAAACTTCTTCACCCAGAGAGTGGTGAACCTGTGGAATTCTCTACCACAGAAAGCTGTTGAGGACAATTCACTAAATATATTCAAAAAGGAGTTAGATATAGTCCTTATTACTCGGGGGATCAAGGGGTATGGCGAGAAAGCAGGAATGGGGTACTGAAGTTGCATGGTCAGCCATGAACTCATTGAATGGCGGTGCAGGCTCGAAGGGCTGAATGGCCTACTCCTGCACCTATTTTCTATGTTTCTATCCACTGGTTCTCGCTTGTCCACTCTACTCGTTACATCCTCAAAAAATTCCAGAAAATTTGTCGAGCGTGATTCCCCTTTCATAAATCCATGCTGACTTGGACCGATCCTGTCACTGCTTTCCAAATATGCTGCTATTTGATCTTTAATAATTGATTCCAACATTTTCCCCACTGCTGATGTCAGGCTAACCGGTCTTTCATTACACCTTTTCTCTCTCCCTCCTTTTTTAAAAAGTGGTGTTACATTAGCTACCCTCCAGTCCATAGGAACTGATCCACAGTCGATAGACTGTTGGAAAATGATCACCAATGCATCCACTATTTCTATGGCCACTTCCTTAAGTACTCCGGGATGCAGACTATCAGGTCCGTGGATTTATCGTCCTTCAATCTCATCAATTTCCCGAACACTATTTCCCGCTTTATAAGGATATCCTTCAGTTCCTCCTTCTCACTCGACCCTCGGTCCCTTTGTATTTCCGGAAGGTTATTTGTGTCTTCCTTCGTGGAAACAGAACCAAAGTATTTGTTTAACTGGTCCGCCATTTCTTTGTTCCCCATTATAAATTCACCTGAATCTGACTGCAAGGGACCTATGTTTGATTTCACTAATCTTTTTCTCTTCACATATCTATAGAAGGTTTTGCAGTCAGTTTTTATGTTCCCAGCAAGCTTCCCCTCATTCTATATTTTCCCCCTCCTAATTAAACCCTTTGCCCTCCTCTGCTGTATTTCGAAATTCTCCCAGTTCTCAGATTTGCTACTTTTTCTGGCCAATTTATATGCCTCTTCCTTGGATTTAACACTATCCTTAATTTCCCTTGTTAGCCAAGGTTGAGTCACCTTCCCCATTTTATTTTTTTAACTCCAGACAGGGATGGACAATTGTTGACCTTCATCCATGTGATCTTTAAATGTTTGCCATTGCCTATCCACCGTTAACCCTTTAAGTATAATTCTCCCGTCTATTCTAGCCAAGTCACGTCTCATACCATCGAAGTTATCTTTCCCCAAGTTCAGGACCCTAGTCTTTGAATTAACTGTGTCACTCTCCAGCTTAATAAAGAATTCTACCATATTATGGTCACTCTTCCCCAAGGGGCCTCGCACAACAAGATTGTTAATTCGTCCTTTCTTATTACACATCACCCAGTCTAGGATGGCCAGTCCTCTAGTTGGTTCCTCGACATATTGGTCTAGAAAATCATCCCTAATACACTCCAGGAAATCCTCCTCCGCCGTATTGCTACCAGTTTGGTTAGCCCAATCAATATGTAGATTAAAGTCACCCATGATAACTGCTATACCTTTATTGCACGCATCCCTAATTTCTTGTTTGATGCTGTCCCCATCCTCATTACTACTGTTTAGTGGTCTGTACACAACTCCCACTAGCGTTTTCTGCCCTTTGGTATTGCATAGCTCCACCTATACAGATTCCACATCATCCAAGCTAATGTCCTTCCTCTTTAACCAGCAATGCCACCCCACCTCCTTTTCCTTTCTGTCTATCCTTCCTAAATGTTGAATACCCCTGGATGTTGAGTTCCCAGCCTTGGTCACCTTGGAGCCATGTCTCTGTGATGCCAATTACATCATATCCGTTAACTGCTATCTGCTAGGTTAATTCGTCCACCTTATTCCGAATACTCCTTGCATTGAGGCACAGAGCCTTCAGGCTTGTCTTTTTAACACACTTTGCCCCTTTAGAATTTTGCTGTAATGTGGCCCTTTTTGCCTTGGGTTTCTCTGCCCTCCACTTTTAGATTTCTTCTTTCTATCTTTTGCTTCTGCCCCTATTCTACTTCCCTCTGTCTCCCTGCATTGGTTCCCATCCCCATGCCATATTAGTTTAACTCCTCCCCAACAGCATAAGCAAACACTCCCCCCTAGGACATTGGTTCTGGTCCTGCCCAGGTGCAGACTGTCCGGTTTGTACTGGTCCCACCTCCCCCAGAACCGGTTCCAATGTCCCAGGAATTTGAATCCCTCCCTTCTGCACCATTCCTCAAGCCACGTATTCATCTGAGCTATCCTGCGATTCCTACTCTGACTAGCACGTGGCACTGGTAGCAATCCTGAGATTACTACTTTTGAGATCCTACTTTTTAATTTAGCTCCGACCTCCCTAAATTCGTCTTGTCGGACCTCATCCCGTTTTTTTACCTATATTGTTGGTACCTATATGCACCACGACAACTGGCTGTTTACCCTCCCCCTTCAAAATGTCCTGCACCCGCTCCGAGACATCCTTGACCCTTGCACCAGGGTACCACCCAGAGTGGTAGCTTGTGAACCACGCCATCGTAAGAGACCTTTACGGTAGCACTGCCAATTACGGGAATCGGTTCCTTTGTGTAAATTCTCAGTTTCGTACGAATTGGATTTAAGACTGGCCTTGAGGCCTTGTTGCACCACATTTTTTTTTTTTTTAAAGTCTTTTTGACCATGATGGACTGGCTCGTGCCCGTGTCCAGTTCAATTGACACCGGGAGTCCATTTAGTTCAACATTCAGCATTATCGGGGGACAATTCGTGGTGAATGTGTGCATCCTACAGTCTCGACAGTCAAAAGTTTGCGAAGTTTCGTTTCGTGGCCAGTGCCAAGTACGAAAAAGTCTCTGAGCATGTTCTCCAAATGTCCTTCAAATTTGCAATGTTCTGCAAGGCGTCTTAGCTCTGCGACATAACTCACCACTTCCTGGCCTTCAGACCTTTTGTAGGTGTAGAACCAGTACCTCGCCATTAGAACGCTTTCCTTCGGGTTTAAATGTTCTCGGACCAGTGTGCACAAATCATTGTACAATTTCTCCGTGGGTTTCGCTGGAGTGAGCAGATTCTTCATGAGGCCATACATTGGTGCCCCACAGATGGTGAGGAGGATCGCCCTTCGTTTGGCAGCATTCTCTTCACCATCTAGCTCGTTGGCCACGAAATATTGGTCGAGTCGCTCCACAAAAGTTTCCAAATCATCGCCCTCTGAGAATTTCTCCAGGATGCCCACTGTTCTCTGGATCTTTGGGTTCGCTTATCTGTATCTCGTTGCCAGTTGTTATGTATGGAGAAAGAGTTAGACTGAACAATGTGAGCTCAAAGTAAAGTGTGACCGTAGTCTTTTATTGCAGGTCTCCAGAGTGCCTTTCCAACCTGTGAGGCCTCCTTAAATACCTGTGCTCCCAAAGGATTATGGAATCCCTTAGGACTCCAGGGGATGGGCCCTCTGGTGGCTGAACAGAGTAAATACAAGTTTACACAATTAACAGTATCCACCAGTGTTTCACAAGGCAACATCATGTGGGTCAGCTTCCAGAAGGGAATGGTTGCCAGACAACCCCTACAGAGCACCAGAGACCAGAGACTTCCCTACATCTTGGATGTGAGATATTTAGCAATTGCCGAGACAAACTTTAAAAACAATCTTATTGCTTAGTGTTTGGGAAATATCCTCATTGGCATTAAAGTGACCTTTCATCTAGGTTATTTTTTCATTTGCACAAATTAATTTGCTTTAAAAACCCAGTAACATTTTTCCCAAATGTTTTTGTGGAAAAGTGGTCTTAAGTTTTTTAAATGGGACATAAATTACATCAGAGTAAAAAATGAGTTTAATAGCTATCATGCTATATTTATCCTTGCCTAAGTTGCTGATCTCAGCTCATCAATGTGGGGAGCTATCGAGTGGGGTTTAGGCAGTATCATCCTGCAACTTCTGGCAGTTAGTTCAGAAAACATATGCAACGGTCCAGGAGCAGGTTACTCTGTTCCATTGTCATGTGGCATTGAGAGTCCAGAGTAGAGACAATCACTTTATCTCAGCTTGTATGACAAGCACCGTGAAAAGTCACATTCAACTTCGGCGTCCCTGGGCTAGGGATGTGAAAAAATGGCTAGGATGCACAATCCTATTATCCTGTGCACATTGTTCCTGTGTAAAACTGACAACAACTTCCAGATTTTCGCGTTTAACTGCGCATGTGCCGACGCCGGAAGTTCATTCAACATAACTTAATTTTTTCAATGTTTTTTTACAGTGAGAATAGCGTGTTAAAAAGTTCAAGTTCACGTCAATCACTGATTATGTTGGTTGCAACTGCGAAGATGGCAACTGTGCACCCTGTGGAAGAGCAAGGTATCACTGACAGCAACTTTCAGATTTTCGCATTTAACTGTGCAGGTGCAGATGCCAGAAGTTGATGTCAATGATATCTTGTTCCTCCACAAGATGTGCTGTTGCATTCTTCACAGTAGCAAAAGCAATAAACACCGAATTCCTGTGTCCCTTTGCTACTGACCACCAAATCCGGGCCATCATGTCCTTATTACTGTATTGCACCATTGAATTTCTGGTTTTCGTTCAAGCCTGTTGCCCCTACTTGAACTTACAACATTTCCATAAAGCTGTAGCACCTTTTGACTGATCAATTTGAAGGCAGTTATACAACCTGTCAAGGTAAAATGTAGGCAATGCCAATCACCAGAGTATGTTTGAAAGTTGTTGATATGCTTGCTTTGAATGTGGAGTTTTAATTTTCTTGACTGTGTGTAAAGTGGTTATTTCAAGCACACGTCAGATTAAGCTTGATCACATTGCATATTACAGAAACCACATTTCGCTAGTTAGAATAGTTCTACTATGTACCTCAAACAGACTCTCCATAATGTTTTTAAAGTTCAAATAAAGGCCTCAAACCTGCAGAAAACCCACATTTCTGTGATGCAAGGTGGTAACAAGGGCATAGCATGTTCCAGAATTTATTAGAATAAGGCATCTGACAATACTCCAAACCATACTCTTTGACAGAGGCAAGGAATTTTACATTTAGCACTTTTTTCTCCACATAATAAGAACATCAGAAATACAAGCTGGAGTACGCCATTTGGCCTTTTAAGCCTGTTTCGCCATTCAACAAGATCATGGCTTATCTTCTACCACAACTCCACCTTCCCGCACTATCTCCATATCCCTTAATTCCCTTTGTTTCCAAAAATTTATTGACCTCTGACTTGAATATACTCAACAGCTCTCTAGTGTAGAGAATTCCAAAGATTCGCAAACCTTTGAGTGAAGAAATTTATTCTCATCTTAGTCTGAAATAGCTGACCCCTTATTCTGAGACTATGATCCTGTGTTCTCGATTAGCCAGCCAGGGGAAACATTTTCTTAGCATTAACCCTGTCACGCCCCTTAAGAATTTTATATGTTTCCATTAGATCACCTCTCATTCTTCTTAATTCTAATGAATATAGGCCTAGTCTACTCAATCCCTCCTCATAGGGCAATCCCCTCATCCCAGGAATAATATTTCATCAAGCTATATTCATAACCTTTAACTGGCCAAATAGAAGGCAGTTAGAAAGAAAGAAATAATAGGATTTATATAGTACCTTTCACAGCCACCGGATGTCTCAAAGCGCTTTACAGCCATTGAAATACTTTTGTCGTGTAGTCACTGTTGTAATGTGGGAAATGTGGCAGCCAATTTGAACACAGCAAGATCCCACAATCAGCAGTGTGATAATGACCAGATAATCTGCTTTTGTTATGTTGATTGAGGGATAAATATTGGCCAGGGCACCAGGGATAACTCCCCTGCTCTTCTTCGAAATAGGGACATGGGATCTTTTACGTTCACTTGAGAAAGGAGACAGCACCTTGGTTTAATGCCTCATCTGAAAGATGGCACCTCCAACAGTGCAGCACTCCCTCAGCACTGCACTGGAGTGTCAGCCTAGATTTTTTTTTGTGCTCGTCCCTGGAATGGGACTTGAACCCACAACCTTCTGACTCGGAGGCGAGAGTACTGCCATGGCTGACACAGTTGTGCTATTTATTCAAGAGAATCCTTTTTGACAACAGCTGAGTGGAAAAATAGGGTAACCCGGATTAGTAGTAATTTCCACATCATGAAGTGGGTGGGATTTGGAGGGGAGTTGATCTTTACTAATACTCATTTACTGATTGTAGGCACCTGCTGTACCCTCAAACTGACTGTTGATACCCTACCCCACCCCTTTTATAGGGGGCACTTGTAAATTATGTTTTTAGAGCCCCCAAAAAAAACCCAAAAAATCTACAAAAATATTTAAAAAAAGGGCCTTGCGAAATGTTTGGAGTGCCCCCCAGATCGGGGGTCACTTGACCTAATGTTTATTTGTCTCCTCTAAAAGAGTTGTTGATACCCTATGTTCCAAGAGCTGAAATATTGGCTGCTGCAGCCAAGGGATGAAACAAAATTAATCTTTTTCCAAAAATCAGGATTTTATGTTGCTAGCATTTCTTTGTAGAGAACAGTCTTGTTGAATGAAGCTTCATTCAATTTGCCCTCTACTGACTTTATAATATATTTAGCAAATCTCAAGTGTATTTGAACTGTAGCCTCAAGTAAGGACCTTCAAAACAATAAGGAACATATTTACACTGATTAATTCAAATACCTCTTAATATAAATTTAGAAAATATATGTATTTTTTTACCTGGCTTAAAAATATTGTAGGACAAGTTATTCACAATATAGGTCTATTTATTTTTTAATGTGTCTACAAAAATGAATAACTTTGCAGCATATAGTAATAAGACGATTAGCAACAGTAATGTGATGATATTTGGAAAGATAAGTGACCGAAACTGGAATTTTATGTTCACTCCTAGCTTCTTTGATATGGAAACTGTATATGTAGGAGTGACCTTGCCCTTGTACATCTTTACATTATTGGACTACATATCTTACCACAATACTTTGTGTTGGTTGACAATTTCATTGCTAAGTGGTGATGTTTAGAATATTGCTTATCAGAAGGCAGTTACTAGGAAGAGGCCTCAACACAATCTAATTTGTAGTCTGTTTACCATGATTACTTTCCAATTATTTTGGTATTTAAAAAAAAAATTATTTAAAATATCTAGGAAATACTTAGAAGGGAAATTTAAAATATTGTGTTTAATTTGAAGTTTGATTTATATAATGTGCCATTTTTTTTAATAACTGGCAGAAAACTGGAAAACTATTTGATTTAGTTTCAAGTTGCTTATGTATATTTAATCAGCTTCATTTTCTTATAACTGCTGGTGTCTACAGATTTTTGGCTGTCGAGTCCTCTCATTGAATGCAAGGCAGCAATTTATATGCATATTAGGCAAATAGCAATACATTTTCCATGTACTTGTTACACTGTGTCACACATGCTACGATACATCCTTAACCTTGCTAATGATGTCTACCACCCTCTGCACTCCATTTCAAAAAAGCTAAGTTAGCATTTTTAGTTTGTTTAGAAAGTACTATTAAATGTATTTCCTGTACTTCTGGTGAGAATGCATTTCCTTCCTATCAAAAAGTTAGAACATTTAAAGGGCCTTTGTTATCTGAAGTGTGTTGCAGGATATTTTGCAAAATTTATAAATAGAATGCACAATCTGCAAAGTGATGGCATAATCACATCATTAATCATGTTTGCTTCTAAATTATTTAAAAGTGCATTGTTAAAATTTAAGCAGACATAACATCTGCTGTTGTGTGACCTTACCTCAGTGGCCAATATTGCCGGCTTACAGCAGAATTTCCAGAGCATGAAATTTGTTATAGGTACTTAATCTGCCCAGAAACTTCATTGTATGGTGGCAGAAGGTTGCTAAAGTTAGTGGTTACAATGTTACAAGTACTAATTATCAATGCTAATGCTTGTGGTGATGTATGACAGTCATCAGTTCTGTCTTTAATCTGGCACAGTTTTCCATTATTTTTATACTGCTTCAGGTCAGTCACTTTGCTTGATGCTCAAATTAACTTCTGGTTTAATCTACATCTAAATGTTATTATATTCTCCCGAGGTATCTCTCTTGTGAAACAGCTGATCTTTGTGGCTGCCAGCTTCAGAAATTTATAATTCCAATTATGTTACTCTATTCTATTGTATTATTGGTTAATAATTTGTGCAGTAATGTGCTATGGTTTCACATTTTTTGTGTTGATGCTTATTGTGACTTGCATTTTTGTAAACAAGTTCTCTGGAATTAAATTGGGCTGCTTGATGTAAAGATATTCAAAAAAATGAATGACTACTTCAACTTGATCCTAACAAAAGTTCATTTTTTGCTTTTTCAGACCTGAGTACCAGCAGTATATTTTACTGAGATTAGTAGAGCAAGAATAGTATGCAGTTGAAATACCATAATTTTGCTTATTATCTTGGCCTTGAATATTCGGTTCCGACATGATTAGCAGATTTATTTTACCACTGTAACCCTATAGTGTAAAGTTCCTGCCATGCGAATGGAAATTCTGCTGAAAAACATTAATGATGGTCCTAGGTTTTCTATCAAAATTGTGCATACTATATTGTCATTCCAAATGATTTTTAAATGCTAATTGCATTTATTGACATGCTTCCTTTTCAAAGTCATTGCACACTCAAAAATTGTGGCAAAACAAAACTGAGGTACAGCAGAGTCCTCAAGAGAAGCTTTTACACTCTGAGTCGATGCTAATTTAATTTGTTCATCGCAACAGATGCCAGATGCAGGTGGTATAATGGACTATTAGTGGCAAATGCTTTCACTTCAGTTACTCTAATGCTGTTAGTACACAAATACAAAACAGAAATAGAACATAATGGGAGTTTCAGGTTTCCTGAACTGTTTGTACGAAAATCCTGGCACGATACACCTACCGATGTGATTTTATTCAGGCATTTTTATATTTAACACATTTGCACTCATTTGTATGTTACTCTTGATCACTATTCAGCTAATCACCGAGGTAATCACACATCTTGTATCTAAAGCCTCATGAAAAAAAATTATACATTTACAAATATTTGGAACAAATCAGTAGGTTCCTTAGAATTAAATAGTAAATTATGTTTTGATTTCAAAACACTTCTTTCAAATAATTGAATTTGAATAATACAATGATTCATTAAAGATAGATGAATTAAAAATACTATTAAAGGATAAGTTGAATTTAAAAGTAAGTACCATCAGTGTTTTTCCATAGACCACAACTTTGGTGTTTTAATTTTAAAATTTTGTGTGTGGTAAAGCAACTCTTCAGGTAATTGCAAATCTGTATTTTTCACATTGAGTTATATCCAATCACATCATGACTAAAATGTCAATTACTGGAGAGGGACCTGACTAAATCAGATTAAACTGTCATTTTCTGCATTTTGTATGCTTAATGTGTACTAGAAGGCTCATTTGAAACAGGAAAAAAAATCTGCCTACTCTGGTTAATACTTTGTAAGATATCACAGCTGTTTTATGTTAAATATGAGTCTTGTTTCATTTACACAACTATAAGGACTCACCCTTCATTCAATCCCCAAAGCATTTTTGGTAGGCGAAGCAATGCATGGTCATTTTAAAGGGGCCCATTTGGCACAGTTTTGAATGCCTTATGGTTAAGTAATTGTCAGTTCTGAATTGCAGCGCTGACTTTGCTTTTAGAAAAATAAAAACAAAACATGCATGATTGTATTGTCAATTAAGGCTTATTATCAAAATGTTAATTTCCCCCAAAATAACTTGCCGCCCTAAAATTTGAAAGAAAATCAAAATTCAATACTTTTGTGGTCTACTTATACTGTTCAAATTTAATAAAAGTGAAATGTTTCTTGACTGCGCAGTGATGAAGCATAGAAATCACTTGACTTTGTACCAGTGACATCCAGCGTTTAGCTACTTTTATGTTGCAGAAGATCAGTACTAGCAACAACATCCACTGGCACACGCCTGGCACAGCCATCTGCAACTAAAGGGTGAACATAAGATTTAGGAGCAGGAGTAGGCCATACGGTCCCTCGAGCCTGCTCCACCATTCAATAACATCATGGTTGGTCTTCGATCTTCATTCCACTTTCCTGTCCGCTCCGCATACCCCTTGATTCCTTTAGAGTCCAAAAATCTATCGATCTCAGCCTTGAATATACTCAACGAGTGAGCTTCCATAGCCCTCTGGGGTAGAGAATTCCAAAGATTCACAACCCTTTGAGTGAGGACATTTCTCCCATTTCAAGCCTAAAGTGTGTCAGCTGTGGCTCAGTAGGTTGCACACTCCCCTCAGAGCAAGAAGGTTGTGGGTTCCAGTCCCACTCCAGGAACTTGAGCGCACAAATCTAGGCTGACACTCCAGTGCAGTGCTGAGGGAGTGCTGCATTGTCGGAAGTGCTGTCTTTTGGAATGAAACGTTAAACCAAGGCCCCATCTACTCTCTCGGGTAGACGTCAAAGATCCCATGGCACTATTTCGAAGAAGACCAGGGGAGTTATTAATCCCTCAATCAACATAACAAAAACAGTTTATCAGGTCATTATCACATTGTTTTTGTGGAAGATTGCTGTGCGCACATTGGCTGTAAAGTGCTTTGAGACGTTCGGTGGTCGTGGCAGAGATAGTGGAGGCATTGGTTGTAATCTACCAAAATTCCTTGGACTCTGGGGAGGTCCCAGCAGATTGGAAAACCACAAATGGAGCGCCCTTATTTTTTTTTTTAAACAGAAGCAGACAGAAAGCAGGAAACTATAGACCAGTTAGCCTAACATCTGTCGTTGGGAAAATGCTGGAGTCCATTATTAAGGAAGCAGTAGGAGGACATTTGGAAAATCATAATTCAGTCAAACAGAGTCAGCATGGTTTTATGAAAGGGAAATCATGTTTGACAAATTTGCTGGAGTTCTTTGAGGAAGTAATGAGCAGGGTGGATAAGGGGGAACCGGTGGATGAGGGGGAACCAGTGGATGTGGTATATTTTGATTTCCAGAAGGCATTCGATAACGTGTCACATAAAAGGTTACCGCACAAGATAAAAGTCCACTGGGTTAGGGGTAATCTATTAGCATGGCTAGAGGATTGGCTAACTAACAGAAAACAAATAGGTCATTTTCCAGTTAGCAAACAGTGGGGGGGTGCTACAGGGATCGGTGCTGGGGCCTCAACTATTTACAATCTATATTAATGATTTGGATGAAGGGACCGAGTGTAATGTAGCCAAGTTTGCTGATGATACAAAGATGAGTGGGAAGGCAAGTTGTGAGGGGGACACAAAATATTTGCAAAAGGATATCTGCTAAGTGAGTGGGCAAACATTTGGCAGATGGACTATAATGTGGGAAAGTGTGAGGTTATCCATTTTGGCAGAAAATATAAAAAAGCGAATTATTATTTAAATGGAGAAAAATTACAAAATGCTACAGTACAGAGGGACCTGGGGGTTCATGTGCATGAAACACAAAAAGTTAGTATGCTAGTACAGCAAGTAATCAGGAAGGCAAATGGAATATTGGCCTTTATTGCAAGGGGGATGGAGTATAAAAGCAAAGAAGTCCTGCTGCAACTGTACAAGGTATTGGTGAGGCCACACCTAGAGTACTGTGTACAGCTTTGGTCTCCTTATTTAAGGAAGGATATACTTGCATTGGAGGCAGTTCAGAGAAGGTTCACCAGGTTGATTCCTGAGATGAAGGGGTTGACTTATGAAGAAAGGTCGAGTAGGTTGGGCCTATATTCATTGGAGTTCAGAAGAATAAGAGGTGATCTTATTGAAACATATAAGATAATGAGGGGCTCAACAAGGTCGATGCAGAAAGGATGTTTCCACTCATGGGGGAATCTAGAACTAGGGGCATAGTTTCAGAATAAGGGGTCGCCCATTTAAAACTGAGATGAAAAGGAATTTTTTTCTCTGTGTTGTAAATCTGTGGAATTCTCCAGAGAGCTGTAGAGGCTGGGTCATTGAATATATTTAAGGTGGAGATGGACAGAATTTTGAGCAGTAAAGGAGTAAAGGGTTATGGGGAGCGGGCAGGGAAGTGGAGCTGAGCCCATGATCAGATCAGCCATGATCTTATTGAATGGCAGAGCAGGCTCGAAGGGCCAAATGGCCTAGTCCTGCTCCTGTTCTTATGATAGACGCTATATAAATGCAAGTCTTTCTTTCTAAGTGGCTGATCCCTTATCCTGAGACTATGCCTCCTTGTTCTAGCCTCAGAAAACAGCCTCTCAACATCTACCCTGTCAAGCCCTCTCAGAATCTTGTATGTTTCAATGAGATCACTTCCCAGAATATAGACCTACTCTGCTCAATCTCTCCTCATCGGACAATCTCTTCATCCCAGAAATCAATCTCGTGAACCATCATTGCACACCCTCTAAGGCAAGGATATCCATCCTTGGGTAAGGAGACCAAAATTGTACACATTCACAGAATCATAAAATCAGACAGCACAGAATGAGGCCATCATGCCTGTGCCGGCTCTCTAAAAGAGCTAGCCTATTAGTCCCACTCCCTCACTCTTTTCCCCCATAGCTTTGCAAATTTTTCCTTTCAAGTAAATATCTAATTCTTTATTAGAAAGTGACTATTGAATCTGATACCCTTGCGTGCAATGAATTCCAGCTCATAACAACTCTCTGCATTAAAAAAAATCTCTCCTCCCCTCTGGCCCTTTTGCCAAATATCTTAAATCTGTGTTCTCTGGTTAATGACCCTATTTCCAGTGGAAATAGTTTCTCCTTGCTCTATATTTTGTACATATTCGTGCCACACAAATGTCAAACCATCACCCCTTGACATTCAGCGGCATTACCATCGCCGAATCCCCCACCATCAACATCCTGCGGGTAACCATTGACCAGAAACTGAACTGGACCAGCCATATACTGTGGTGACAAGAGCAGGTGAAAGGCTAGGTATTCTGCAGCAAGTGTCTCACTTCCTAACTCCCCAAAGCCTTTCCACCAACTACAAGGCACAAGTCAGGAGTGTGATGGAATACTTTCCACTTGTCTGGATGCATACAGCTGCAACAACACTCCAGAAGCTCGACACCATCTGGGACAAAGCAGATCGCTTGATTGGCACCCCATCCACCTTAAACATTCACTACTTCCACCACTGGCGCACCGTGACTGCAATGTGTACCATCTACAAGATGCCCTGCAGCAACTCGCCAAGGCTTCTTTGGCAGCACCTGCTAAACCCGGGATGTCTGCCACCTAGAAGAACAAGGGCAGTAAGGGCATGGGAATACAATCACCTCCAAGTTGCACACCATGCTGACTTGGAAATATATCGCCATTCCTCCATTTTCGCTGGGTCAAAATCTTGGAACTCTCCCTAACAGCATTGTGGGAGTACCTTCACCACATGGACTGCAGCGGTTCAAGAAGGCGGCTCACCACCACCTTCTCAAGGGCAATAAGGTTGGGCAATAAATGCTGGCCTTGCCAGCGACACCCACATCCTATGAACACTTTTTTTAAACTCCCCTTAACCTTCTTTACTCTATGGAGAGCAAACTCAGCTTCTCTAGTCTCTCCACCGAACTTGAAGTCCCTCTTCCCAAGTATCATTCCAGTTAATCTCCTCTACACCCTCTCTAAGGTCTTGACATCCATCCAGATTGGGACACAATATTCCAGCTGAGGCCTAATCAGCAATTTGTAAAGATTTAGCATTACTTGCTTTTGTACACTCATCATAATTGCTACTTTCATAACTGTTGCATGCACTGCTTTGATAACCATTTTCCGTGGTAATGTTGATTCTTGGTGGAAAAAAGACGGTCAAAAATTCCACTAAATTAAAAATCTCACCTCCAGGACAGCATATTACCATACATTAGATTACAAGTACACATGGTGAGAGGAAAGTTTGATTAGGTACGAGTTTCTGTTGTGCTGCTGTGGGCCAGCACAAAATGAAAGTTAAGGAAATGCAATATTGATGGGAGAGAGTTATCACTAAGTCATTCATATCTATCTTCTGGTGGTCAGCTGAAGAGTAGCATTGGAACAAGCCTTAAGACAGTTATCTAGCAACTTGCCCTTTGGCCAGCCACAGGTTGTGCATGACCCAAGTAACCAGAAAGAAAGGAAAATGTCAACTACGCTGCGGTGGAGGGATCCAAAATGCAATGCAGAATGCGGCATCTTCTTCGGGTTACTCTAGCAATTTATGACCATTGCCAAGATTGGAATAATACCAACGATTGGCATAACCGGAGTTCAGGCAGCCTATTCCTTTCATACGTAAGGGGGCTAAAAAAAAATACTGCCTTGAAAAAATATCCCATGAAGTTAGTACAGATGCTGCAGCTCCTCTTCTCCCCCCCCGCCCCCCTCCCCCACAATCAAGTAGATCATGGAAATTGGTGAATAATTTAAGAGTACCCAAATCATGATCATACATTATAGAGAACAGCAATAGCCCAAACACGGGAATGAAGATAAGTATGATAAAAACAAGAACTACTTGCATTTGTATAGTGCCTTTTAATGTAATAAAACATTGTAAGACTCACCACATAGGTGTGAATGGATTAAGCAATTAGAGGAGTCAATCAACTGCATGGTCAAAGGCAGGGAAGGAAAATAGCAACTCAAAGGTTTAGGAAAGGAGATCTTAAAAAGTGGGACCTAGACAGATGAAAGTTCTATGAATGGGTGCCAGTGCAAAAGGATTATGGGCACAGGCAGGATTATAGGGCTGAACAAGGTTACAGAGGTGAGATGGTGCTAGGCCATGGAGGAATTTGTAAATTGAGGGCAAGAATTTTGAATTCACTGCTTTGGAAATCAAGGATCCAAGGAAGTAGACGAGGGTAAGGCTGATGGGCGGGAAAGACTTTGGGCTAGAATTTCCATAAAACCCATTTACTGCCCAAAAAGATGGCTAAGATTCTTAAATTAACGCCGGTGAAAAATTGCATAAAAAATGGAAAAAATACCGCCTAGCGAGAAAATGGATCTTGCACGTAGATTTTTGGCGGTTCAACAATCCTGGGCAAATTGAATGGTTCTTAATCAAAATGGGCGGTAATTACTCAAATTTAGACCGAGGCTGCGGTTGGGCCGAGGGAACACACGCACTATTTTTTCCAAGAAACAAAAAATAAAAAAATCAGAAAACATTGTCAAGACCTTTTTTAACTTAATTGCTGTAAAAGAATGATAAACACTAACTTACCTTTCTTTGCAGGGCTACATACCTATCGCCCAGCTCCGGCTGCTTTATGTGGGCGTTTATTTTTCAATCTTGCCTACGGGTCACCGCTGAGCCCAAACTTGGGTGGTAGCGTTTTCTTCAGCGGTGCACGTCGGCAGTCCGCTTCCCAGCGATATTTCAAAACTGCTGGCGGAACGCTTTGTGAAATGGAGTGGAAAGTTTCACCGGGTGGTTTTCTGCCGAAAACTAGCAGTACCGCCGAGAAAACTGCCAGAAATGGAGTGGAAATTCTAGCCCTTAATATGAGGCAGGATATGGGTGTGGTGCACAAGTTGGAGTTTATGTCGATAGTAGTTCAGGAGGACGGTGAAGAAGCCATTTGAAAAGTCTAGCCTACAGGTATCAAAATAAATATATTATGTGATTTCAATGCCTTGTGCAAAGCACTGTTCTGCCAAAGTTCTGGTGGACAATCAGGAAGACACATAATTGGAGTACAAATAATCGATGTTTCACTGTACTTTACATTTGGTGAACTAGTTCGGTTTTGTTTGTGACATAAGTACTGCAAGGCAAGAACATCATTAGTTAGGAAAACCAAAATCCTGTAAATTCATCTGAAAGATAAAGCTGGGTTAATATTTTGAATGCTGCCATTCAACAAATATGACAGTTTTTGTTAATTAAATTCAAACATGGGCAAGGAGTTTTAAAAAATCTTTTGAAAGGCCAGGGTGGAATAACCGATTAATGAGCATGTCGCTTAATGCCTGTGGTATTTGTCATTCTTCTGAAGTGGGAGCTTCGATGCTGGACAGTCAGGGTGTGCCTTGTACTGTGGTTGATTCATAATTTAAAAATGCCTGTGTGGAAATGGCTTATTTTTTAAATCCTGTGACTTAATTTTGCTGTACTCAAGACCAGAATATAACATCTTTTATTTCAATGCGGACTCAAAAGACCAAGTAAAATCTACAGCAAATGTTGCAGATAACTAAAGTTCACGAAGTTATGCTATTTTTCATCACATTCCATGGCACAGTAAATGTGCAGTCTGAAAATCAAAAGCTTATCGTGTTGCTAATGTGTTGCTCATCTTGTTTCTCATCAATCAGTTCAGCTTACAAATTATATTTAAGATTTTGGTGCAGCACGGTGCTGAAGAGTAGAATAGACATAACATTTGTTTTGTTCTTCAGTTTATTCACTCCCATCCAGCTCTCAGACTACAACAGTGGCTTGTTATATTTTGTCTTATGATACAGGGACAAGAACTTTTTATTATACAGGGACAAGAATTAGATGATTCCATTGTGGATCAACCTAAACCGGTATCCATAACATATTGGCTGTTTAACTGGCTGCAAAATTGTAAAATTCATTGTTATTCCCAATTATGTATGTTAACTGGGTTTTACCTGCCACCGGAGGGTGCGACTGTTGGAGTCCTAATGATCACTGGCAGACACGTGCAAGCCATGTATATAATGTTGAATCCTCACTTTGAGAATAAATAAACTGGAGTAAGGTCATGCCTGAACTGGCTCGCCATACTTAGCCTCATGGAGTTATTCGATACTTAACAGTCCCAATCTTAATAACATAATTAGTAGCATCAGAATAATGTCAGGATGTCACAAGAACAGCAAAAATGGAAAAGGAGCAAAAAAGTAAGCTAGTTGCAACATTTTGGGGCGTGGTTCTAACTGAGCTTCAAACATGCAGCAAAAATAGTCAACAGGTCAAGTGACTTGGAAACTGGATTGGCCCACAGTACAAACCTGCCCCTAATTTGACAAATTGGCAGCATTCTTGCAAGTAGTGGCCATAGGGTGGCCAACTTTGTTTTGACATGCTCCTGGAGATTTGATCATGTGACATTTGATCACATGGCATTCAATCACGTGACACTGCTTAATCACAATATTCGATCATGTGACATTTCCCCACTGTTTGCAACTGTTGTTACATTTACCTTAGTATCACCAAGCCCCAAATAAAATATTTGACTTTTTTTGTTTTATAGTGAGATGAATAACATAATTTATATCAAAGAAAGAATACAAAAGAATAGAAAGATTTAAGGACAAGTAATGTTTAAATAAAAACTACTTCTGTGATATTTCATCAGTATTGACAGCCATGAGAAACTCCAAAGTAAATACCACTGATTCAACAAAAACATCATTGATATAAACAACTTTTGACTAAAGTTTTTATACAATTTTATGACATTTTACAATACACGGCAAGTTATAAAATTATAAATAAAACCAAAACCAAATCTAATTCAATTCACTGACTCCCACACCCCACCACAGAAACCCAGCTTCAGGGAGATGAAGCTCAGTCCACAGGGAGAAGCACCAAAACTGCTCGACTCCTGCAATAGAACGCGCACAACACAAGCCGACATGAACTCTCCCTCCCTCAGATTGTGTTTCTCTCTCTCAATATTCCTGGAGTTTCCAGTTGATTTTCATTAGCCCCGATGCCTTCATCCTCACAACTGGCAATAAAGTGATGTGTTCCAAATAACTGTGAGGCCAGCAAGGCTCCCAACAACTGGGTTTGGTTGCAAGCCACGAGAGTCAGCGTATAGTGCATGCACCAACTGCACATACAGGGACCGATTCTCCCCGTCGCCAGCAGTAGCGCTCTGGAGACCCATCGTCCATCCCGGTAGACTACCTCCAAAAGGGGGACGGTTGGGAAACCTCAGTGGCTACAAGGATAGATGGAAAGAGAAATGGAAAATGTTACACAGGTGCAGTAAGTGATGTTGGGGAAGCCTTTGCATTTAAATTGTGATATCTGGCAAAGGAAGGAAGGTTCAGCTTGCTGGAAGATATCAATGGACTCGTCAGTTGGGCAGAAAGTGGCAAATTCAATCCAGAGACGTGTGAGGTAATGCATTTGCGGAGGGCTAACAAGGTAAAGGAATACACAATAAATGGTAGAATACTGAGAAGTGTGGAGGAAGAGAGGGGCCTTGGAGTGCAGGACAGGTAGATACACCGTTAAGAAGGCATATGGGATACTTTCCTTTATTTGCCGAGGCACAGAATATCAGAGCAGGGAGGTTATGCTTGAACTGTATGGAACACTAGTTAGGCCACAGCTGGAGTACTGCATACAGCTCTGGTCACCACATTACAGGAAAGATGTAATTGCACTTGGGAGGGTACAGAGGAGATTTACGAGGATGTTGCCAGGACTGGAAAATTTTAGCTATGAGGAAAGAAAGGATAGGCTGGGGTTGTTTTCTTTCGAACAGAGGCAATTTAATTGATGTGTATAAAATTATGCAAGGTCCAGATAGAGTGTATAGGAAGGAGCTATTTCCTTTAGCAGAGAATTCAATAACCAGGAGGCATAGAATTATAGTATTATAGTAATTGGTCGAAGGATTAGAGGTGAGTTGAGAACCTTTTTTCAGCCAGAGGGTGATGGGGGTCTGGAACTCACTGCCTGAAAGGGTGGTAAAGGTAGAAACCCTCATTGCATTTAAAAGGTACTTGGATATGCACTTGAAGTGCTGTAATCTACAAGGTTAGGGACCAAGAGCTGGAAGGTGGGATTAGGCTGCTCTTTTTAGGCCGGCACAGACACGATGGACCAAATGGCTTCCTTCTGTGCCATAAATTTCTATGATAGAAGGCATGCATGAAATGGGGGAGTATCCAACTTTGCAAACATTCCACATCGTGATTGTGATGGAAGGTCATCTCCATCAAGCTGCAAATTCTAAAATTGCAGTGTATATATTTGTGTACAGTGTGACGTCCGAAATCCGAAAACCTTGGGACCAAGGCTGTTCCGGATTCTGGCTATTTCGGAACGTCTTTTCCTGGGCCGAGGGAGGTAGGTAGGGCCGCTGGAGGTCTGGGGGGATGGGGAGGAGAGTCAGTCGGTCGGGTTGGGGAAGGTTAGCCGGAGGTCGGGCCGAGGCAGCGAGAGGTCGGGCGGCTGGAAGCCGGGGGAGATCTGGCCGGGGGCGGCTGAGGCAGTGGAGTCCAGATTTTGGAACATTTTCTGGTTTCCGGACAACCCCACCATGGATCAGCCCGGTGTCCAGATTCCAGAACATTCGCACCTGTATATATTTTCCTTTATTTCCTTCGTTCTGATTTTGATTCTGAGCTAACTAGTGTAAAGTTTTTGTAGCTGTCTCACCATGATGTTCACAAAATGTTTTACCACAGCCAGAGGGTCTGCAGCACACAGGCCAATGCTTTGATCTATAGCTAGTTATTACGCAGCGAACTATTTGCAAGACTATTGTCAAAGCATGAATTGGATATACAAAGCCTGAATATGTGGTAAACTTTTGTTCGTCATATGGTCCTTTGCTCCACGGTTGCTCCATTGTGTCTTTGATTTATATAGAGCTCAAAGTGTCAGAATTTCTAAGATAATTCTAAGACATTGAATCTGAAACACTTCATTTTAGTATCCGAAAACTGTCCAAAGAATCAGAGAAAGTTAAGTATGTCCGTCTCTGCCCCGCCTCGGCTCACCTGCTGCTGAAACCCTCCTTCATATCTTTGTTACCTCTAGACTCTCTAGACTTGACTATTCCTATGGTCTTCTGGCCAGCCTCTCACCTTGCAGCCTCTGTAAACTTGAGCTCATCCAAAACTCTGCTACCCAATCCGGCAACGCCTTGATTTTAAAATTCTCTTCCTTGTTTTGAAATCCCTCCAAAATCTCGCCCCTCCCTATCTCTGTAACTTCCTCCAGCCCTGCAGCCCACCAAGATCTTTGCACTCCTCCAGTTGTTGCTGTTTTGTTTTATTTGTGGGTTATTTTTGCCTCTCTTCATTTTGTCGTGCAATAAATTCAAATTGTGAGTTTCCGACCTGATTCACATCGTCTGTCAGCATGGTTGTTATAAATTGCAGGCATGCCTCAGGCATTCTTTTGGTGGTGTTGGTCACTCCTGTCAGCAGTCCTCACATCTTCATTCAGGTGTGCTCAATATTTAATTATATGAATAGAAAAACCTGGACACATAAAAATCATACTACCTTGTGAGCTGAATTGCATATCCTGCCTTTTACACATGACTCACATTTGTTTCTCCAATCATTCAGTAGGCAGACTGCTAAAACTTTAATGAGAAAAGGCCAGGTACAAATTGTCAAGCTCCTTTATTTTGCAGACAGCAAGTAACGTGCAGAGTAACAGTGAAAATCAAAACTCATTCACCATTTAATTTCAAACTTCTTGTGAATAAGAAAAGTACTAAATTGTGCAACTGAAACAGATGAAGGCTTATATGAACTTGGTCGACACTAGTCTTAGAAGCATTGTTCTTGGTATTTCTTTCAGTAGACCATCCAGACCGATGGACCGTGAGCATCCCCCTCCTTTTTGTTACTTCTGACCACAGGAAGTTTTGTAAAGGTCCCTTCAACTTGTTTCCCCTTCAGTGATTTGCCAGTAGACCTTTCAATCAAACCAACCTCTCCCTCCCTAGATGTTTGTAGAAAATCTGACATGATCTTTTGTCTGCAGTCGTTGTGGAATACTTCTTTAATACCTGCTTGATTAACATATAAGCTCCTCTCTATCCTCAGTAGCTGCAACATATGGCTGTAAAGACAGGTTTAAACCAACGCAAATCCACTTTAATTTGAAATATACCATTTAAATGCAACTAATTTCTAAATTCTTTGTCAAAATCCCAAAACATGACAAAATGCCCGTATCACCAAATTTCATCTTGGTCTGTTCTCCTACTTGTCTGACTCCGTCTCCTCCTTTGAGCACCTTACCTTGTTCCACAACTCTCGCCTCTTTTTAAAAATTCTCATGCCCTACTGCTCACCTAAGCCCATCCGTTCACCATGATATTTCTGAAGCTATTGATCTGCTCAGTCACATCTTCATCTCTACTTTCGATGCCCTTGTGTGCAGCAAAACACACACTCTCCCACCCTGTTTGTTCCCCCTGTATGCCGCCTATCTTTGCTCCATTAAGTTCAAGGAGTGCAGACTTGAAAGGTATATGGTAGACAACTATTTAGCCATTCATTGTCACATCTGGCTAGACCCCATCTAGCAGTATTGGGTCCTGCCCTCCTACCAAAACTGCTTTATTACTCCAGGATCATCTTGGAATGCAAAGATAATCCCGGTTTCTCTTCTCCACTACCAACCGTCCCATTAAACCTCTCCCCTCTGCCCCTTCCACCCTCACCAACAACAACAAGTTCGAGCAGCTCATGGACTTCTTTGTCACTAAGATTGAGACCATTTGTTCAGCTGTCTCTGCCGCGTCCCTCCCTTCCCTTTGCCTACCAATCCAAGGTTTGTTCCGATCCTAACTCATAACTCCCATCTTTCTCTAGTTTCTTTCCCATCTCTCCTCATGACCTCGCCGAACTCATCTTGTCCATAAGACCCACCTCCTGCTCTCTGGACCTTATTTCCAGTAACCCGCTGACCACCCAGATTCCCTTCTTGGCCCCCATGCTATCTGATATTGTAAATGGTTCCCTCTCCTCAGGTACTGTCCTCCTCCCTTTCAAATCTGCCATAACCACCTCCTCCTTCAAAAAAACCACCCATGACCCCTCTGTCCTTGCAAATTACCACCCCACCTCCAACCTCCCTTTCCTCTCCAAAGTCCTTGAACATGTTTTTGCCTCCCAAATCCGTGCCCATCATTCCCACAACTCCATTGAACCTCTCCAATCAGATACTCACCCCTGCCACAGCACTAAAACAGCTCTAATCAAAGTCACAAAAACAGCCTCTGTGACTGTGACCGTGCTGAACTATCACTCATCCTTCTCGACCAGTCTGCAGCCTTTGACACGGTTGACAACATTCTCCTCCAATTCTCTGCTCTGTTGTCCAAGTGGGACTGCAGTCGCTTGGCTCCGCTCTTACCTATGCAATTGTAGCCAGAGAATCTCTTGCAATGGTTTCTCTTCATGCCTCCACTGCCTCTTGAGAATCTACCTTTGGCACCCTCCTAATTCTTATCCACATGCTTACCCCTTGGCAATGTAATCCGAAGACATGGTGTCAGATTCCACATGTATACTCTCTCTCGACCCTCCACTGCCTCTGTTGTCAGATTGTCTGTCCGAAATCCAGTCCTATATGCACCACAGTTTCTTCCCAATTAAAAATTGGGAAGATCAAAACCATTGTCTTTGGCCCCCGACCCAAATTATTTGACCTGAGCTGAGCTGCTGACCCAATCACAAAGACCACCTACCTCTGTCTCCGTAACATCACCTGTCTCTGCCCCTGCCTCAATTTATCTGCTGCTGAAACCCTCATCCGTGCTTTTGTTACCTCCAGACTTGACTATTCCAATGCTTTCCTGGTTGGCCTCCCATCTTCCAACCTCCATAAAACTTGAGCTAATTCAAAACTCTGTTGCCCATCTTCTAACCTGCACCAAGTCCCACTCACCCATAACCTTCTGGATTTGTTGACCTGCACATACCCAACTTTCTTCACTCCACCATTGCCGGCTGGGCCTTCAGCCATCTATGCCCTAAGCTCTGGAATTTCTTTCCTAAACCTCTTTGTCTCTCCACCTCCCTTCTCCATTAAGTCCCTCCTTAAAATTTACCTCTTTGACCAAGCTTTCAGTCACCTGTCCTAATAGCTCCATCTTTGAATCGGTTTCAATTGTTGCCTTATTACACTTTTGTGAAGCTTCTTGGGACCATTCTATATGTTAAAAGTTCACCTCTTATAAGACCCTGCTTAAAACCTACCTCTTTGGCCAAGCATTTGGTCAACTGTACTAATGTCTCCTTATGTGCCTCAGTATCAATTTTTGTCTGAATATGCTGCTCTATAGTGCCTTGGGATGTTTTACTATGTTAAAGGCACAATATAAATGCAAGTTGTTCTTGCTGCACAAGCTGATGAGATTAAATGTATACTTGTATTTATTTAAACAAATATGTTCAACATGCTGTTTGCTTACGATAACCTTAGTTATTAATGCTGGTGTTGATGGCTCGTCATACCAAGAGTGGCATGTAAGCTCTTAATTTTTCATTTTTTTTGGTGCAGGCAGACAAAGACCACAAGTGGTGATTCTGACTACCAAGTTGCTTTTTACCTTGAAACAGTTTACATCTTTTTGTATATTTTCAATAAAGAAGTACACCACAAGTATATTCATATATCATTCCTGAGGATGTTGTGGGGGGGGGGGGGGGGGGAGGTGGTGGCGGAGAGACATGAAAGAAATGTATTTGATTCCAACCTATGCATATTTAGCTACTCAATTGGAATTCCTTTCTGCTTGTTACCACAGTGCTAAATGGTTAAAAGTGGTGGTTATCTCCAACTGTGAGATTTTGGTACATTTACTACCTATTCGGAGATTTGTTATGATGTGCAACAGTGATTATTTTTAATGTCCTGAATAAATTTTTTGTCTTATTTTATAGATATGGCAAAATAGTATCAACAAAGGCCATTCTGGACAAGACAACTAATAAATGCAAAGGTATATTTTTGTTATATGCTGATTAACTTCTTGGAGATGGTATCTCATTGCGCTAAAACTTTTCTACATGTTCAAAAGTTTATCTTAGTATAAAATGTTAAATCATATATATCTGTCCTTGCCTGTTCCATTTGAAGTGTTCAGCAGCTCAATGCACGTTTTATCTCCACATATCCATTGTTTCCTATCTGCACAGTTTCAGAAGGAAATATAACTGCATATTTGCTAGGTTTTTAAATAGCTCCAAGCTAAAAGACACTTTATTGAGTGCAATGGGTTATAAAATATTGATCCATCCATCATCTTGGAGGGCATTATATTGCCAGCAAGCATTCTGTGTAACATGCCCACTGAGAATTGTTTTCTTGGATATCTTGAAAGCTACTGAACAGTTGATTCCCTGTAGACTGTTCAGGGGCAGGAAATAATGGTATCACTTCTGTGGAGGAATATGTAATATTACGCACTGAATGGTCGAGAAATTCAATTGCACAGAGCCTGTTTTTTATGGGCACTATACAGCATCCAAAAGCAGGAAGAATAAGCAAGAAGCTCGCATGCACACATTTCCAGTTGGAAATCCGCCACTTGTCATATTGGAACAGGCTTTTCTGGTGGCCTCGAGTGCTCACCATCAGAATTAAAATCAGAGAGAATAAGTTATTCAAATTAGGGTCTTGTATGTTCTAGACTTGCAGATTCCCAGCACCTGACTCGCCATGTGCTGAACCTGTGCAGCAACACTTAGCACTAACTGACAGGAAAGACCCCTTATGCTACTTAAAGGGATAATGTAGAACCTACAGCTTCGTTGCTGGTTTGTCATGTCAGGGCGCTGGTTAATTTCTGGGGCACTCTTTGTTTTGTGTTGTATCACTGGAAATTTCACTGTCTGCAAAGAACAAGATTTTGATGGTATTGCACTGTTAGCTGCCTCACAAATAGTTTCACTGCATGCATGGATGGTCTGATAGGGCTGCCTTTGGGACTTGAGGACAAGGGGGAGCAGCTGCCATAAGAGAGAAGAGGAGGAGGGCACCGTGCAGGTGGCCATATCTACAGCAAGTACTTTACATTAACTTTATTTGGAAGCAATGTCTCAGGCGCCTTTGCTTCACAAAGGAGGCTGTCATTGAACAATGTGACCTCCTGCAGTCACAACTCGCGCCTCGCAGCAAGATATGGATAGTACTGCCTGTGGCTGTCAAGGTTACTCTGGCCCTTAACTTTATGCCACAGGCTCCTTTTAAGCTGCAGCAGGTTCATAGTCCAGCACTGTATCTGAAGGTCACCAAGGCTCTTTACACAAGGCAGAACACCTACAACTCCCTCCCCATGGACAAAGCAAAGCAGGACAAGAGAGCATTAGACTTCGCTCACATGGCAGGCTTCCCCAGGTTGCAAGATGACATCTATCGGCAGCCTATCATCTTTATCAATTGTAAAGCATTCCACTCCTTCAACTTTTGCTGGATTGCAACCACAGGCAGCATAGCATGCATGTCTATGCCCAGTGTCCTGGCAGCAGTCATGACTCTTTCATTCTGCGCCACTGCTTTGAGCCGCATTTAATCCAACTGGATCATCATTTTGCCGGCTGGATACATGCCGGAAAGGAATATTCCTTCCAGACATGGCTCATGACTCCTGTCGGGAACCTGGGCATAGCCTCAGAGCTGACCTACAACGAGAGCCACGCCACCACTTGAAACATCATTGAGCAAACAATCAGTATCCTCATCACTTCCGCTGCTTAGATTGTTCCGGAAGAGCTTGGAGCTTTACAGTATACCGCTGAACGGCTATCCAGATTTGTGGTGGTCCACTGTATGCTCCACAACTTTGCCATTCTAAAGGACCAGCTGTTAGAGGATGGGTATTCTTATAAGTTAATCTTTAAGTATGTCCTGGGAGTTGTGAGAAGCATACGAGAGGGGGTTGGGGGGGGGGGGGGGAGTGGGTGTGTGGGTGGCGGCGAGCATGGGCCGCCTGCAGCCTGCAATAGTGCCATAGAGACAGAAAGAACAATCCTGCATGCTCAGTTTCTGACCAATTTTAGGGAAGGATCCGTAACCCAGTGTTAGGCCCCCCCATTATCATTAAGGCAGCTGCCAGTGCTGCCTAAATATTGTGTTAGTCAAAATGGCAGCTGTTTATTTCAGGTGGTCTTGGGGCAGGGGATATAGCCCCCAAAATTTCCCCCCCCCCCCATTTTGCGCTCAGGAAATGGACAAAACGGATCCAATTTTGCCACCTGCCCCCCCGCCATTTGTTTAATCTGAGACATTTTAGGCAGATTAAATTACTAATGTCATCTTCTTAAGTATTGGTTTAAAAAAAACTGTAACTTAAAATGTTTCCGAAAACTGAATATAGCAGCTGTGTCCAGAACACAAACATTTCTGTAAGTGATCAAGTTCAGTATGATGTAAAAAAAAATTACAAATATGAAAACTGACTTGGAATATTGAATTATGTTTCTTCAGAACAACACAGATTATGGGGCAGTATGAGAGAATTGTTTAAAATCATGAAAGGATGGGAGAGGATATAAAGTAACGGACTGTTTCCAGAAAGACCTAGAATGAGGGGCCAATGATACAAGATGTAAGATTTAGACAGAGAGCACATATACAGTTCGTTTTAAGGCTGTGGAATTCACTTCCAGAGTTAATAATTGAGGCAGAAACCATGTCAACTATCAAGATAAAATTGTATAGGTGGGTGAAGGAAATGGGGAATGAAGGGAAAAAGGGGCAGTTTGGGTAAATGTGATTCGAACTATTTGCTCGCAAAGAGGGTAAATGCCAACACTGACAGTTTGCAATTTCTATGTGTCTTTATTTCTATGTATGATTAAAAAAATATATAGAATGAAGTTGAAACTAGGTCATTTGTGGTGATATATTAAAGAATTATAGAATAATTATATGTGAAGAGATCACAGGGAGGTTAATTAGTGCTGTGGGGGAGGGTTTAAACTAATTTGGCAGTGGAATGAACACTAGGATGAAGCATTAGAGAGCAGGTACAAGATGCATAGAGAATTGGGAGAGACAAACAGAACATAAGAAATAGGAACAGGAGTAGTCCATTTGGCCCCTCGAGCCTGCTCGCCATTCAATAAGATCATGGCTAATCCAATCATGGACTCAGGTTCACTTCCCTGCCTGCTCTCCATAACCCCTTATTCCCTTATTGTTAAAGAAACTGTCTACTTCTGTCTTAAATTTATTCAATGTCCCAGCTTCCACAGCTCTCTGAGGCAGCGAATTCCACAGATTTACAACCCTCAGAGAAATTTTTTCTCATCTCTGTTTTAAATGAGCGGCCCCTTATTCTAAGATCATGCCCTCTAGTTCGTCTCCCCGAAGAGTGGAAACATCCTCTCTGCATCCACCTTGTCAAGCCCCCTCATAATCTTATACGTTTCGATAAGATCACCTCTCATTCTTCTGAATTCCAATGAGTAGAGCCCCAACCTACTCAACCTTTCTTCATAAGTCAACCTCCTCATCCCCGGAATCAACCTAGTGAACCTTCTCTGAACTGCTTCCAAAGCAAGTATATCCTTTCATAAATATGGAAACCAAAACTGCATGCAGTATTCCAGGTGTGGCCTTACCAATACCCTGTACAACTGTAGCAAGACTTCCCTGCTTTTATACTCCATCCCCTTTACAATAAAGGCCAAGATCCCATTGGCCTTCCTGATCACTTGCTGTACCTGCATACTAACCTTTTTGTGTTTCATGCACAAGTACCCCCAGGTCCCGCTGTACTGCAGCACTTTGCAATTTTTCTCCATTTAAATAATAACTTGCTCTTTGATTTTTTTTCTGCCAAAGTGCATGACCTCACATTTTCCAACATTATACTCCATCTGCCAAATTTTTGCCCATTCACTTAGCCTGTCTATGTCCTTTTGCAGATTTTTTGTGTCCTTGTGTATGGAGAAAGAGTCAGACTGAACACTGTGAGCTCAAAGTAATGTGTGACCGTAGTCTTTTATTGCAGGTCTCCAGAGTGCCCCTCGAACTTGTGAAGCCTTCTTAAATACCTATACTCCCAAGGGATTATGGGATCCCTTGGGACTCCAGGGGATGAGCCCTCTGGTGGCTGTACAGAGAAAATACAAGTCCACATATATAATACTTCTCGCATTGCTTTTCCTCCCATTTTTGTATCATCAGCAAACTTGGCTACGTTACATTTGGTCCCTTCTTCCAAGTCGTTAATCTAGATTGTAAATAGTTAGGGTTCCTGCGGCACCTCACTGGTTACTGATTGCCAACCTGAGAATAAACCATTTATCCCAACTCTCTATTTTATGTTCGTTAGCCAATCCTCTATCCATGCTAATATATTACCCCCGACCCCATGAACTTTTATCTTGTGGAGTAACTTTTTATGTGACACCTTGTCAAATGCCTTCTGGAAGTCCAAATGCACCACATTCACTGGTTCCTCTTTATCCACCCTGTTCGTTATATCCTGAAAGAATTCATGCAGATTTGTCAAACATGACTTTCTCTTCTTAAATCCATGCTGACTCTGCCTGACCAAATTTTGCTTTTCCAAATGTCCTGCTAATGTTTCTTTAATAATGGACTCCAACATCTTCCCAACCACAGATGTTCGGCTAACTGGTCTATAGCATCCTGCTTTTTGTCTGCCTCCTTTTTTAAATAGAGGCGTTACATTTACAGTTTTCCAATCTGCTGGGACCTCCCCAGAATCCAGGGAATTTTGGTAAATTACAACCAATGCATCCACAATCCCTGCCGCTACTCCTCTTAAGACCAGAGGATGCAAGCCATAAGGTCCAGGGGATTTATCTGCCTTTAGTCCCATTATCTTATTAAGTACCACCTCCTCTCCCCCGCCCCCCCCCCCCCCCCGCCATAGCCCCTTAACTATCCTTTTGGAATATTGTTAGTGTCCACTACCATAAAGACTGATACAAAATATTTGTTCAGAGTTTCTGCCATCTCCATGTTCCCCATTACTAATTCCCCGGTCTCGTCCTCTAAAGGCCAACATTTACTCTAGCCACTCTTTTCCTTTTGATATACCTATAGAAACTCTTGCTATCTGTGTTTTTATATTTCGTGCTAGTTTACTTTCACAGTCTATCTTCCCTTTCTTAATAATTTTTTTGCTTGGCTTTTAAACACTTCTCAATCTTCTATCCTCCCACTAGTTTTGGCCACATTGTATGCCCTTGTTTGTAATTGGATACCGTCCTTTATTTCTTTAGTTAGCCACAGATGGCTCTCTTTTCTCCTTTCCTCCTTATTGGAATATATTTTTCTTGAGAGTTGTGAAATATCTCCTTAAATGTACACCACTGTTCATCAACCGTCCTACAATTTAATCTATTTTTCCAGTCCACGTTAGCCAACTCGGCCCTTATACTTTCATGGTCTCTTCCATTTGCCTTTTTGATTACTTGCTGTACCTGCGTACTATTGGTGTTTCTTTGTACTGCAGCACTTTGCAATTTTTATCCATTTAAATTATAATTTGCTTTTTTATTATTTCTGCCAAAGTGGATAACCACACATTTTCCCACATTACACTCTACATCTGCCAAATTTTTGCCCAGTCACTTAGCCTACCAATATCCCTTTGCAGATTTTTTCACAATTTGCTTTCCGACCCGTCTTTGTATCATCAGCAAACTTGGCTACATTACACTCGGTTCCTTCATCTAAGTCATTAATATAGATTGTAAATTGTTGAGCACCCAGCACTGATCCCTGCGGCACCCCACTATTCACTGTTTGCCAACCGGAAAATGACCCATTTATCCCGACTCTCTTTTTTTGTTAGTTAGCCAATCCTCTATTCGTGGTAATATATTACCCCCTACCCGTGAACTTTTATCTTGTGCAGTAACCTTTTATGTGGCACCTTATCGAATGCCTTCTGGCAATCCAAATACACCACATCCACTGGTTCCCCCTTATCCACCCTGCTCGTTACATCCTCAAAGAACTCCAGTAAATTTGTCAAACATGATTTCCCTGGAATAAAGAGGAAGGATCAGACAGGGGGAAATGAGAGGCAGACTAAAGTAGGTTTAGAGTGCATGTGTGTAAATGCCTGGAGCATGGTAAATAAGGTTGGTGTGCTGCAGGTACAAGTAGCCAAATGGGACTATCATCATAGTGTAATAACAGAGACCTGACTCAAACAAGGGTAGGAATGGGCACTTAATATTCCTGGATACAATGTTGTCAGGAAAGATAGGGAAGAGAAAAAGGAGGGGGTAGTGTTGCAGCACTAGAAAGGGATGATGTATTTCAGGGTTCAAAGACAGAACCTATTCAAAGAATCATAGGCCCTGAATTTAGTGAGAGCTATGTTCCGCCCAAGTACCGTTGAAAGGACCGCTAAGATCCTGACACTACTTTGGACGGAAGTTTCGTGAAAAAATGTGGGGAAAACCTCTCATTGGAAAAAATGGGCCTTGCACGCCGATTCTGGGCGGTAGTGGGTGGTAGGTCCCATTCTGGGCGGCAAATGCAATCTTCGGCAAAGTACCGCCAAGGATAGAGTCAGGCCCAGGGAGGGGGCAGTGGCTAAAATTTAATTTTTTTCAGAACAATAAAAAAAAAACACCTGAAATCCTTCAAGGGACCCCATCATCCTAAATCCCTGCAAAAGAAATAAAGAAAAGAAGACGCAGCGGGTGGGAAAACTCTTGTTGGTGTTGCACACCGGCGGATGGTCCCCAGTGGTCGTCTCTCCCTGCCAGCATGAGGGCCTGACGAAACTCGCTCGGAGGGGAGAGCGCCCAAAAAACATCGAGACCGCTGAGAAAACTCGGCAGCAGCCAACAGTGAGTCGACCAAACTCTGTCCTATAGAATCTTACAGCACAGAAGGAGGCCATTTGGCTCTTCGTGCCTGTGCCGACTCTTTGAAAGAGCTACCCAATTTAGTCCCACACCCCAGCTTTTTCCCCATAATCCTGCAAATTCTTCCCCGTCAAGCACATGTCAAGCAATATGCCGAGGAACCAACTAGAGGACTGGCCATCCTAGACTGGGTGATGTGTAATAAGAAAGGACTAATTAGCAATCTTGTTGTGCGAGACCCCTTGGGGTCGAGTGACCACAATATGGTAGAATTCTTTATTAAAATGGAGAGTGACACAGTTAATTCAGAGACATATAAATTGGCCAGAAAAAGCAGCAAACCTGAGGATTTATAGAATTTTATAATTTAGCAGAGGAGGACAAAGAGTTTCATTGGGAGGGGGAAAATAGAGTCTGAGAGGAAGCTTGCTGGGAACATAAAAACTGACTGCAAAAGCTTCTATAGATATGTGAAGAGAAAAAGATTAGTGAAGACAAACATAGGTCCCTTGCAGTCAGAATCAGGTGAGTTTATAATGGGGAACAAAGAAATGGCGGACCAGTTAAACAGTACTTTGATTCTGTCTTCACGAAGGAAAACACAAATAACCTTCAGGAAATACTCGGGGACCGAGGGTCTAGTGAGAAGGAGGTGCTGAAGGAAATCCTTATTAGGCGGGAAATTGTGTTCGGGAAATTGATGGGATTAAAGGCCAATAAATCCCCTGGGCCTGATAGTCTGCATCCCAGAGTACTTAAGGAAGTGGTTCTAGAAATAGTGGATGCATTGGTGATCATTTTCCAACAGTCTTTCGACTCTGGATCGGCTCCTATGGACTGGAGGGTAGCTAATGTAACACCACTTTTTAAGAAAGGAGGAAGAGAGAAAATGGGTAATTATAGACCGGTTAGCCTGACATCAGTAGTGGGGAAAATGTTGGAATCAATTCTTAAAGATGAAATAGAAGCTCATTTGGAAAGCAGTGATAGGATCGGTCCAAGTCAGCATGGATTTATGAAAGGGAAATCATGCTTGACAAATCATCTAGAATTTTTTGAGGATGCAACTGGTAGAGTGGACAAGGGAGAACCAGTGGATGGTGGTGTATTTGGACTTTCAAAAGGCTTTTGACAAGGTCCCACACAAGAGATTAGTGTGCAAAATTAAACCACATGGTATTGGGGTTAATATACTGACGTGGATAGAGAACTGGTTGACAGACAGGAAGCAGAGAGTCGGGATAAATGGGTCCTTTTCAGAATGGCAGGCAGTGACTAGTGGGGTGCCGCAGGGCTCAGTGCTGGGACCCCAGCTATTTACAATATACATTAATGATTTAGATGAAGGCATTGAGTGTAATATCTCCAAGTTTGCAGATGACACTAAGTTGGGTGGCGGTGTGAGCTGTGAGTAGGACGCTAAGAGGCTGCAGGGTGATGTGGATAGGTTAGGTGAGTGGGCAAATGCATGGCAGATGCAGTATAATGTAGATAAATGTGAGGTTATCCACTTTGGTGGCAAAAACACAAAGGCAGAATATTATCTGAATGGCGGCAGATTAGTAAAAGGGGAGGTGCAACGACACATGGGTGTCATGGGAATCAGTCATTGAAGGTTAACATACAGGTACAGCAGGCGGTGAAGAATGCAAATGGTATGTTGGCCTTCATAATTAGGGGATTTGAGTATAGGAGCAGGGAGGTCTTACTGCAGTTGTACAGGGCATTAGTGAGGCCTCACCTGGAATATTGTGTTCAGTTTTGGTCTCCTAATCTGAGGAAGGACGTTCTTGCTATTGAGGGAGTGCAACGAAGGTTCACCAGACTGATTCCTGGGATGGCAGGACTGACATATGAGGAGAGACTGGATCGACTAGGCCTGTATTCACTGGAGTTTAGAAGGATGAGAGGGGACTTCATGGAAACATATAAAATTCTGACGGGACTGGACAGATTAGATACAGGAAGAATATTCCCGATGTTGGGGAAGTCCAGAACCAGGGGACATAGTCCAAGGATAAGGGGTAAGCCATTTTGGACTGAGAGGAGGAGAAACTTCTTCACTCAGAGTTGTTAACCTGTGGAATTCCCTACCGCAGAGAGTTGTTGATGCCAGTTCATTGGATATATTCAAGAGGGAGTTCGATATGGCCCTTACGGCTAAAGGGATCAAGGCGTATAGAGAGAAAGCAGGAAAGTGGTACTGAGGTGAATGATCAGCCATGATATTGAATGGTGGTGCAGGCTCCAAGGGCCGAATTGCCTACTCCTGTACCTATTGTCTATGTTTCTATGTCCAATACCTTTTAAAAGTTGATTCCACCACCCTTTCAGGTAGTGCATTCCAGATACCAACGACCCTCTATGTGAAGAAATGTCTCCATTTTTCCCTTCTAGTTCTTTTGTAATTATTTTAAAACTATGACCTAGTTACCGACCCACTTGCTGGAGTAAATAGCTTCTCCCTACTTGCTCTTTTTTTAAAAAAAACATAAATTTCAATAGCTCTTTTGGGTCTGCGTTTAACCTTCTCTGCTCTAAGGCAAACAATCACAACTTTTTCAATGTCATAACTGGTATCATCCTGGTAACCCTCCTCTGTACCCTTTCCAGAGCCTTGACATCTTTCCTAAAGTGTGGTGCCCAGAATTGAATACAATATTCCAATATTGATTTGTAAAGGTTTAGCATAACTTCCTTGTTTTTGTATTCAATGCCCCTATTTACAAAGAAAATATCTCATACACTTTCTTAACCGCCTTATCAACTTGTCCTGCACAGCTTCAAAGATTTGTGAATGTGCACACCCAGGTCGCTCTGCTCTTGTTTCCCCTGCCCCCGCCCCCCCCCCCCCACCCTCGCCAAAATAGTACCATTTAGATTATATTGCCTCGCCATGTTGTTTCTCCCAAAGTGCATTAAATTGCATCTTCCATGTGTCTGCCCATTTCACCAGTTACCAGATTTATCCCCCTCCCCTTTTTTGAGCAGGGGTGTAACATTTGCAATCCTCCAGTCCTCTAACACCTTTCCAAGTATGCAACGGCTTCCACTATCTCCACCCTTGCTTCCCTCAGCATCCTAGGATGCATCCCATCTGGACCGGGTGACTTGTTAACTTGCCAACCTATTTAGCCCCTCTTTTCGATCTATTTTTATCCTACACAATATTTCTACTCTCCCCATCTTTACTCTCACATTAACTTCTTCCTCTTCTTCTGTGAAGACAGATACAAATTACTCAATCAGTATTTCAGTCTTGCCCTCTGATTCCACAAAAAGATTTCCTTTTTAGTCCCTAATCGACCACACCATTCCTTTTAACTATCTCGTTACTTTTTAATGTGTTTTCAAAACATATGGGAAATCCATTGTATATTACCTGCTAATCTTTTTTCATGCTCACTCTTTGCCCTTGTATCCTTTTCCAATTCCCCCCCTGCACACTCTGTATTCTGCCTGGTTTTCGATTGTATTCTGCACCTGAGTTTTGTCATAAACCTCCTTTTTCTATTTTATCTGAATCTCTATTGACTTTGTCATGCAGTGAGTTCTAGATAGGACTCCCATCTTTCCTCCTTTATGGGAATATGCTTGGTTTATACACTAACTGTCACTTGCCATTGTCATTTACGGTTTTCTTGGCCAATCATTTTTTTCCAGTCTACCTGTGCTAGATCCATTCTCAAATCAGTGAAATTGGCCCTCTTCCAGTTGGGTATTTTCACCTTTTTATTTTTCTTTGTCCTTTTCCTTAACTACTTTAAACCGAATTATATGATCACTATTACCCAGATATTCTCCCAAAGAAAAACACTCCACTTGCCCGACTTAATTCGCCAGAACTAGATCCAGCTCTGCTTCATTCCTCGTTGAGCTATAAATATATTGTTTAAGAAAGTTCTCCTAAACTAATTTTAGGAATTCTTCACCCACCTTGCTCTTTACCAATTGTTTTTCCCATTTCTGTATTACAGTAATTGAAATCCCCTACTGTTACTGCACAATTATTTTAACATTTCATGGAATCATACAATTCTACAGCATAGAAGGAGGCCATTTGACCCGTCGAGCCCGTGCCAGCGCTCTGCAAGAGCACTTCAGCTAGTCCCACTCCCCGCCCTTTTCCTGTAGCCCTGCAAATGTTTTTCCCTCAGGTACTTATCCAATTCCCTTTTTAAAGCCACGATTAAATCTGCCTCCACCACCCTTTCAGGCAGTGCATTCCAGATCATAACCACTCGCTGTGTAAAAAAGTTTTTCCTCATGCCACCTTTGGTTCTTCTGCCAATCAACTTAAATCTGTGTCCTCTGATTCTCGATCCTTCTGCCAATGGGAACAGTTTCTCTCTTTCTCTACTCTGTCTAGACTCCTCATGACCTTGAACACCTCTATCAAATCTCCTCTCAACCTCCTCTGCTCTAAGGAGAACAACCCCAGCTTCTCCAGCCTATCCAAGTAACTGAAGTCCCTCATCCCTGGAACCATTCTGCTAAATCTTTTCTGCATCTTCTCTCAGGTCTTCACATCCTTCCTAAAGTATGGTGCTCAGAATTGGACACATTATTACAATTGAGGCCGAACGAGTGTTTTATAAAGGTTCATCATAACTTCCTTGCTTTTGTAATCTATGCCACTATTTATAAAGCCCAGGATCCCGTATGATTTTTTTTTTTAACCGCTTTCTCAACCTGCCCTGCCACCTTCAACGATTTATGCGCATATACCATCATGTGTCTCTGTTCATGCACCCTCTTTAGAATTGTACCCTTTAGTTTATATTGCCTCTCCTCATTTAGTTCCCATTCCTGCCCATGTTTAAACCAGGTCTCCGTTATAGCAGTAATATCATAATGCCTTGTGGCAACTTGCTCCTGTCGCTTGTGGACCTTATTTGTTACACTCCTTGCATTAGCACACATGCATCCCAACACCATGCTTTGCTTTTTTTCTCCATTTACTTCCTGCTTTTTCTACACTCTTCTTTGTTCTGTCCCTGTTTGTCCCTCCTACTTTTCTATGCACCTTGTCTATCTTCTCTGCTGCCTTGTCCTGGTGCCCCTCACCCTGCCAAATTAATTTAAACTCTTCCCCACAGCACTAGTTAACATAGAAACATAGAAAATAGGAGCAGTAGTAGGCCATTCGGCCATTTGCGTCTGCACCGCCATTCAATATGATTATGGCTGATCCTCTATTTCAACACCATATTCCTGCTTTTTCCCCGTACCCCTTGCTGCCTTTTGTGTCTAGAAATCTATCTGTCTCCTTCTTAAATGTATTCAGTGACTTGGCCTCCACAGCCTTCTGTGGTAGAGAATTCCACAGGTTCACCATCCTCTGAGTGAAAAAATTTCTCCTCATCTCGGTCCTAAATTTCCTACCCCGTATGCTAAGACTGTGACTCCTTGTTCTAGACTTCCCAGCCAGGGGAAACATCCTCCCTCATCCAGTCTGTCAAACCCCTTCAGAATTTTATACGTTTCAATGAAATCCCTTCTCATTCTTCTAAACTCTAATGAATACAGGCCTAGTTGACCCAGTCTCTCCTCATACGACAGTCCTGCCATCCCAGGAATCAGTCTGGTGATCCTTCACTGCACTCCCTCTATGGCAAGTATATGCTTTCTTGAGTAAGGAGACCAAAACTGCACACAATACTCCAGGTGTGGTCTCACCAAGGCCCCTGTATTACTGTAGTAAGACATCCTTGCTCCTGTACTTAAAACCTCTTGCAATGAAGGCCAACATACCATTTGCCTTCCTGATTGCTTGCTGCACCTGCATGTTTGCTTTCAATAACTGGTGTACAAGGGCACCCAGATCCCCCTGTACATCAACACTTCCCAAGCCATCACCATTTAAATAATACTTTGTCCTTATGTTTTTCCTACCAAATTGGATAACTTCACATTTATCCACGTTATCCTGCATCTGCCATGTATTTGCCCACTCACTCAACCTATCTAAATCGCCTTGCAGAGTCTTTGCATCCTCCTCACAACTCACAATCCCACCTAGTTTTGAGTCATCAGCAAACTTGGAAATATTACATTTGGTTCCCTCATACAAATCATTTATATATATGTGGGGCCCAAGCACTGCCCCCTGTGGTACCCCACTAGTCACTGCCCGCCACCCTGAAATAAAACGGTTCATTCCTACTCTCTGTTTCCTGTCAGTTAACCAATTTTCAATCCATGCCAGTACATTACCCCCAATCCTATGTGCTTTAATTTTGCACACTAACCTCTTATGTGGGACTTTATCAAAGGCCTTCTGAAAATCCAAATACACTCCATCCACTGGTTCTCCCTTATCTATTCTATTAGTTACATCCTCAAAAAACTCTAGTAGGTTTGTCAAACATGATTTTCCTTTCATAAATCCATGTTGACTTTTTCTAATCCCATTGATATTATCTAAGTGTGCAGTTATCACATCCTATATAATAGACTCTAGCATTTTCCCGACTACTGATGTTAGTCCCCTGTTTTCTCTCTCCCTCCTTTTTTAAATAGTGGGGTTACATTTACCACCCTTCGATCTGCAGGAACTGTTCCATAATCTATTGAATTTTGAAATTTAGTTATATGCTATATGTTAATTTAAAAGAAAAACATAGCCCGCAATCACTACCAATCATTTACCTGCTTTACCTGTGATGTCACACGGCAATGTTCTCCCCACCCGGAGCCGTGCGATCTCCTGGGAAGGGCAAAAAAACAGATTAAAAACCCAGGCCAATTGGGGAAAAAATCTGGGAAAATTCCTCCGAACCAACCAGACGATCGAAACTAGTCCAGGAGATCACACTGGCTGTCTGCTGTGGCTTTTATCCCCACTCTTGGGCCTCGGTCTGCTCCCGCTCAGGTATGCCACCGCTCTGCGGAAAAATTTAGGAAAAACAAGGCAAAGCAACGCCTCCCACCCTCACTTCACCGAACTTTCCCACTTACCAAACTCTGTTTTCCCACTATGAGCTGCTGCACTCCCCGTGAGGACATTGGTCCCAGCCCTGTTCAGATGCAAGCCATCCAGCTTGTACAGGTCCTTCCTGCTCCCGAACTGGTTCCAAGGCCCCAGGAATCTGTTACTGCTCAATCTCATACTGTTAAACACCATTTGTCCCTCTAAGAAGTTGGATGTGGTTCATGTCTCCAGCCATGCATTCACCTGGACTAACATTCTGTTTTTGCACTCACTAGCACGTGGCAGTAATCCACGTGGGAGTAATCCAGAGCTTACCAGCTTTGAGGTCATATTTTTTAATCTTTTTTCCTAGCTCCTGAAACTCTGCCTGTAGAACCTCAACCCTTTTCCTACCTGTGTCATTGGTTCTAATATGGACCCGATTTCTGTCTGTTCCTCTTCCCCCTCGCAGAATGTACTACACCCTCTCGGTGATGCCCTTTACCCTGGCACCAGGAAAGCAACTATTTGGGCCTTGTCTATTCTCTTGACTATCAAATCCCCTAAAACAACTGGAGTGCTACACTTCCTTGTGCTCTGCTATGCAGTCGAGTCTCCCACAGTGCCGTGGATTTGCTTCTGACTACAGTCCCCCCAAAGTGTCATCAACCTCATCAACACTGAATACCGTTTTTTTACGTGCCACACTGCTGGGGGATTCCTGCACTGCCTGCTTTTTTCTCCGAGTCTGCCTAATGCTCACCCACTCCCTTTCCCCCGCAACTCTCTATAGCCTTGGGGGAGGTGGGGGGGGGGGGGGGAGGGGGTGTGTGTGACCACTTTCTGAAACATGCTATCCACGAAACTCTCAGCTTCCCACATGTACTGCAGTGACACCAGCCACCTGTCAAGCTCAGAAACTTTTGAACTCAAGCTCGAGCAGTTGGTGGCACTTCCTGCATATGTGGTTTTCCAGGACACACACCGTGTTCTAGAGTTCCCACATGGCTCAAGATGTGCATGTGATGGGCCCCAGTTGTCCTGCCTTGTTAGCTAACAGTTGTTTAAAATTGTTTGTTTAGCTTTAAGGCTATTTAATTGTTTAGCGAACACTAACCAATAATAAAAGACACTAACAACTAAAAACACTAACCAGTAAACAAAGTACTTAAACTAACTACAGTCTAACCACCAAATACTTATCGGTAATTCCTCGGTTCCATCCTTTGTGCTGGTTGTGGTGTCACTTCAGTTTTTCTCCGTGTGCTTGTTTTGCGATACTCTTGCTGCACTTGTGCTGGATTTATGTTCCACAGGCCTACCGCGATGCTCTCTTTTCTATTTGGTGAGAATTAATCAACAATAGAGAAGCTATTACGCTGCTGGGTGTATACTATAGGCCACCAAATATTTGGAAGGTTATAGAAGACCAAATTTGCAGGCAAAAAGCAGAAAGATACAAGAACTTTATAGTAGTGCTAATTGGGTGACTTCAATTATCCTAATGTAGATAGGAAAAATAACAGCAAAGATGGGTAGGAATTCCTGAACTGTGTACAAGAGAACTTTCTTGATCAATGTGGTTCCCACCAAACGAGGAAGGAAGCAGTTCTGGATCTAGCTCTGGGGAATCAAGTGGAGCATGTTTCAGTGGGAAAGCATTTGGGAAACAGTGATCACAGTATCATTAGATTAGAGTCGTTATGGAAAAGGACAAGAAAAATTTAATATGAAAATCGAAAGGTGAATAACGATCTAGAGGTTAAAATGAAATGGAAAAAGGAGGCTTATGATAAATATCTGGTTCATTATTTAGTCGGGAATCAAGCTGAATACAAAAAGTACAAGAGAAACCTGAAAAAGGAAATAAGAGGGGCAAAGAGAGTATATGAAAATAGATTAGTGGGTAACATGAAAGGGAACCCAAAAGTCTTTTATATACATATAAATAGTGAAAGGATAGTCAAAGGAAGGGTGGGGCCAATTAGCGTCCAAAAACTAGATCATCTAGTGGAGGCAGAGGGCATGGCTGAGGTACTAAATGAGTACTTTGCATCTGTCGTCGCTAAAGAAGAGGATGCTGCCGGTGTCACAGTAAAGGAATAGATAGTAGAGACATTTGATAGGATAAGAATGGATAAAGAGGAGGTACTTAAAAGGTTGGCAACGCTCAAAGTAGAAAAATCACATGGTCCGGATGGGATGCATCCTAGATTGCTGAAGGAAGTAAGGGCAGGAATTGCAGAATCTCTGGCCGCAATCTTCCAATCCTCATTGCATATTAGAGTGGTGCTAGAGGACTGGTGGATTGCATATGTTTCTGCCCTGTTCAAAAAGGGGAGAAGGTCTTCTTTCTTATGGTAGTAGCAAAGCAAATCAAATGTCAATATCCAAGTCAGATACCTAGGCCAAAGCTTCCGGTGTAAAAACGTGGATATTTTGTAGGCTGCCTGCAAATTTCCTCTGGGGGCAGTGCTCAATGATGTGTTCCAGGATCTGATTAGGAGCTCCACAGTCACATAATGGGGATGCTTTAATCTTCCACCTATGGAGAAGGTGGCAGCATCTACGATGACCGGTTCTGAGGTGATTAATGGTTGTCCACTGTTTGCGAGTAAGGTTTGACCCTTCAGGATGTACTGTGGGGTGCCTATATGATAGGGTGCGATCGACCGTGACTCCTAAATAGTTTTTTTTTTTGGCATGGTTTACCTTTGCACCGCAAAAGGAGACTTTCAAAGCTTGTTTTGCTTGACGGGTTTTGAGATGGAATATCGGGATGATGGTTTTTTGCGGGTTTGGCAGAAGTAGGCCTCCATCCTCTGTAAATCACTGGTCAGGATCTCCTCAGTGTTGGACAGATTCATGTTTTGCGTGGCTAAGGCAATGCCATTAGCGCATACGAATTTGCGGGACTCTGTTTCGGACAGGTCGCTGGTGTAAATGTTGAAAAACATGGGTACCAGGACAGAACCCTGTGGGAGTCCATTGCTCAATATCCTATGTCTGCTCTTCTGGGTACCAATGTACACACACAAGCGTCGGTTGCTAAGCATGGAGTTGAGAAGATGGATCATTGTTCTGCAGGATAAACTGGTGGAGAACTTGAAAAAGCAGTCCATTCTTCCATACTGTGTCATACGCCACTGACCAGTCCATGAGTGCTACAGTGGTCTTGAGCTGGCGCTGGAGGTCTGCATCGATGTGCGTTGTTAAAGCTACCACTTGGCCGCAGCAGTTGCGTCCACTCCGGAAGCCCATTTGCTCCTTCGGGATAGTTGGCTCAATGATGGGGGAAAGTCTATGGAGTAGTAGCCTCTCCAGCACTTTAAAACAAGTGCAAAATAAGGAGGTCAGATGGTAACTGGAGGCTTCACAAGCATTCTTCCCCTACTTGAGGAGGGTAATTATTTTAATCTCCCTTCAAATCGATGGAATTTTACAAATTGCTCGTACCTTAGAGAAGGAGGAGGTCAGCAATCCCTTCGCTTTGGGTCTCAGTGCTTTTAAGAATTCTGGGTAAACACCACCTGGACCAGCACTTTTCCCAGATTTGGTTGTCGACAGGGCTGCATTTAGTTCGTCCAAGGTGAATGGATCAGACAGAGTTGATGATCTTGGTGCAGCCATCAAGATTGTCGAAAGCTGCCGCTTCACCTGGCGTGGAAATTCTTTGTCCACCGGAGCCTTTGATGTTTGTATCAAGTGGGATGCAATGGCGTCTGTTCTGATTGTCAATCCTGTGTTTGTAGGCGGGGTTTGGCCCGCCAAGTTGACAGAGCAGGGCCCATTCTTTTCTGCTGGAGTGAATGAAGTTAGTTTTCTCCACAAGGCTCCTCCACTTTTCACGTCTTGCCGAGTTCAAGGACTCCAGCATTGCAGTGGCTGTGGTTCGGTTCTTGTTCAGTGAATACTCCTGGTGGAGAGTCTCGATTTCTTCCATCCAACAAGGAATATATATCTTTCTAAACCCCCGAGGTATACTGCGTTTTGCGGTGGCTTTAATAATGCCTATAAATCTGTTGATGGCATTGGTGATTGGCAGAATCCACCTGATGTTGGTGTCAGTTAACCTTTCGAAGATTTCCCAGTCTGCTTGTTTGAAGTTCCATCGTTGTTCTGGTGTTGATGTAAGGACAGGAACTTCGATGGATGATGACAGCTTTCTCGCGACCTAGCAAATCGAATATGCCAACTTCACATCGAAGGCATCTCTCATTCAAAATGCGAATATCTCAAAAGGTTAATCAAGAAACACTGTTGATCTCCTGGTTCTTGAAGAAACACACATCGAACATGTCCACCAGTTTGACACAAGGTTTGACCTAATCGCTTGCAATAATTATGTCTTGAATGAAGAGTCAGACCAGATACTGCAAGCTAAAAATAAGGTGTGACCATAGTCCTTTATTGCAGGTCTCAGAGTGCTTCTCCAGCCTGTGAGGCCTCCTTATGTACAGGTGCTCCCAAAGGATTGTGGGATCCCTTGGGACTCGAGGATGAGCCCTATGGTGGTTCAACATGGTATTTACAGGTTTACATATATAACAACACTCCCCCGCCTCCCCCAAAGTCAATAGTGTAACTATTTACAATGTGAGTCGATCTGGGGCCTTCCTTTCCCTGGTTAATTGTCTCGGTGCAAATGCTGGCTTTGGTGAGTCGTTTGTTGGGCCCTCGCTGGGCTGCTGCGCAGCTGGTCTTGCTGGGCGTGGTGAGTCCTGCTGGGTTGCTGCGGGTGATGGGTTCTGCTTTGTGGTCAACCGCTGGGTCGGCTGCCACTTGTGTAATGTGTTGGAGGGTCAAAAAAGGTAGAGTCGATTGTGGGTTGTTCTGGATAGTCCGTGAATCTGAGTTTGGTTTGGTCCAAGTGTTTCCTGCAGGTGAATCCATTTGAAAGTTTGACCTGAAACACCCTCTTTGGCCACGGCAGTGCCGGGAAGCCACTTGGGACCTTGTCCATAGTTCAACACAAATACAGGATCATTACTCTCGATTTCACGTGACACATTTGCGCGATCATGATATGTATTCTGTTGAAGCCGCCTGCTCTCTACCTGTGTAGATCAGAGTGGACTAACGAGAGCTTTGTCTGAAGTGCCCTTTTCATGAGCAGTTCAGTGGGGGGAACCCCAGTGAGCGAGTGGGCCTCGTGCGGTAACTAAGCAGGACTTGGGATTGGCGAGTCTGCAGTGAGCCTTCAGTTACCCTCTTCAAGCTCTGCTTGATTGTTTGCACTGCTCGCTCTGCCTGACCGTTGGACGCTGGTTTAAATGGGGCAGATGTGACATGTTTGATCCCATTGCGAGTCATGAACTCTTTGAACTCAGCACTGGTGAAACACGGCCCATTGTCACTCACAAGGACGTCAAGCAGGCTGAGCGTGGCAAACATGGCCCGCAGGCTTTCAGTGGTGGCAGCAGACGTGCTTGCCGACATTATCACACATTCAATCCATTTGGAGTACGCATCTGCAACCACTAGGAACATTTTTCCCAAGAATGGGCCTGCATAGTCGACATGGACCCTGGACCATGGTTTGGAGGGCCAGGACCATAAACTTAGTGGCGCCTCCCTGGGTGCATTGCCTAACTGTGAACATGTATTACATTTGTGCACGCAGGACTCTAAGTCTGCATCGATACCAGGTCACCACACGTGGGATCAGGCTATCGCTTTCATTATTACGATGCCTGGGTGGGTGCTGTGGAGGTCACTAATGAAAGTGTCCCTGCCCTTTTTGGGCACCACTACCCGATTACCCCATAGGAGACAGTCTGCCTGTATAGACATTTCATCTCTGCGCCGCTGGTACGGCTTTATTTCTTCCTGCATCTGTAACGGGACACTGGACCAACTCCCATGGAGCACACCGTTTTTTACTAAAGACAGTAAGGGGTCCTGGCTCGTCCAGGTTCTAATCTGTCAGGCGGTAACAGGTGATTGCTCACTCTCGAGTGTTTCTATTACCATAACTAAATCTGCGGGCTGTGTCATCTCCACCCCTGTGGTGGGCAATGGCAGCTTACTGAGAGCATCGGCACAGTTTTCTGTGCCTGGCCTGTGGTGGATGGCGTAGTTGTATTTATCCCCTTACTTTCAGAAAAGAGGGATATAAGTGGCTTATAGTTGGTTTCCAATTCAAATTTGAGCCCAAACAGATATTGATGCATTTTCTTTACCCCATAAACACATGCTAACGCTTCTTTTTCGATTGTGCTGTAGGCTCTCTCAGCCTTAGACAGACTTCTGGATGCATAAGCAGCCGGTTGCAATTTCCCACATTCATTAACTTGTTGCAATACACACCCGACACCATATGATGACGCACCACATGCTAGTACCAAACGCTTACACGGATAGTATAACACAAGCAATTTGTTTGAGCATAACAGTTTCCTAGCTTTCTCAAAGACATTTTCTTGGCTTTTAAACCCATACCCATTCATTTCCTTTATGCAGTAAAGAGTGCAGTGGTTCTAACAATGTGCTAAGACCCGGTAAGAAGTTACCAAAGTAGTTCGAGTCCTAGAAACGACCACACGTTCTGTGGTCTCGGTGCATTCTTCATTGCCTCCGTCTTTGAATCGGTGGGCCTGATGCTGTCCACCGTGATTCTTCTCCCCAGGAACTCCACTTCAGGCGCAAGAAAACGCACTTCGTGCGTTTTAACCTGAGCCCCACACGATTAAGCCGACTAAGAACCTCCTCCAGGTTCTGCAGGTGCTCGATGGTATTCCGACCTGCAACCAAGATGTCGTCCTGGAAGACCACTGTGCGTGGGACCGACTTCAGCAAGCTTTCCAATTCCTCTGGAATATCGCCGCGGCCGATCGAATCCCAAACGGACATCTGTTGTAAATGAAGACACCTTTGTGCATGTTAATGCAGGTGAGACCCTTCGATGATTCCTCCAGCTCCTGCGTCATGTAAGCCGAGGTCAAGTCCAGCTTTGTGAACGTTTTTCCTCTGCCTTTGGTAACTGGTATTTATCCTGCAGGGAGCAACGATAGTTACTTTGTAATCACCACAGATTCTGACGGTGCCGTCTTCCTTGAGGACTGGAACAATCAGACTGGCCCACTTGTTTAATTCGATCGGCGAAATTATGCCCTCTCGTTGCAGCCTGTCCAGCTCGATCTCCACCTTCTCTCATCATGTACGGTACTGCTCTCGTCTTGTGATGGATGGGTTGCGCCCCCGGAATCAAGTGGATCTGCACTTTTGCTCCTTGGAACTTCCCGATGCCCGGTTCGAACAGAGTGGGGAACTTGTTTAGGACCTGGGCACATGAGGTGTCATCGACTGACGAAAGTTCTCGGACGTCATCCTAGTTCCAGCGTATCTTTCCCAGTCAGCTCCTGCCGAACAGCGTGGGGCCATCGCCTGGTACCACCCAGAGTGGTAAAGTGTGCACCGCTCCATCGTAGAAGACCTTAACGGTAGCACTGCCGATTATGGGAATCAGTTCCTTTGTGTACATTCTCAGTTTAGTACGAATGGGGGTCAGGACTGGCCTTGAGGCCTTGCTGCACCACAATTTATTGAAAGTCTTTTTGCTCATTATGGACTGTCTCACGCTTGTGTCCAGCTCCATTGACACAGGGAGTCCATTTAATTCAACCTTCTGCATTATCGGGGGATACTTTGTGGTAAATGTGTGCACCCCATATACCTCGGCCTCCTCAGTCTGAGGCTCTGGTTCGTCGTGATCCACCGTGGATTTGTCCTCATGGTGGTTTGCAGGATTAGCGGGGTTTGCAGCTCGCCTGCACATTTGTTGGAGGTGTCCCATTGTTCCACAGCCCTTGCAAACGTATCCTTTGAAGCGACATGAATGGAAGCGATGATCACCCCCGCAGCGCCAACAAGGTATTAATGGCCTTGCATTCAACACCCTTGATGGTGGGCTCTGAGTCACCTGAGGATGTGCAGTTGCAGGCATGCAAGTCCTGCCCTGTACATTACGATTCGAAGACAACATTACTTTGTTCACAGTACTTGCAGCAGCACTTGTGTGCTGAGAGATTTGTTTGGTATTGTCACTGGTGGCAATAAACGCCTGGGCTATCGCTATGGCTTTGCTCAAGGTTGGGGGCTCTACAGTCAAAAGTTTGCGAAGTATTACTTCATGGCCAATGCCAGGTACAAAGAAATCCCTGAGCATGTGCTCCAAGTGTCCTTCAAATTCGCAATGTCCTGCAAGGCACCTTAGCTCAGCGACATAGCTCGTCACTTCCTGCCTTCAGACCTCTTGTACATGTAGAACCGATACCTCGCCATCAGAATGCTTTCCTTCGTGTTAAGATGCTCCCGGACCAGTGTGCACCAATCATTGTACAACTTTTTTGTGGTTTTCGCTGGGGTGAGCAGATTTTTCATGAGGCCATTTATTGGTGCCCCGCAAACGGTGAGGAGGATCGCCCTTCGTTTGGCAGCGTTTGTTTCTCCTTCCAGTTCGTTGGCCACGAAGTATTGGTCGAGTTGCTCCAGGAAGGTTTCCCAAACATCTCCCTCCGAAAATTTCTCCAGGATGCCCACGGTTCTCTGCATTGTTGCGGTGGGGTTCATCATCTGTATCTCGTCGCCAGTTGTTATGGCTTGAATAAAGAGTCAGACCAGATACTGCAAGCTCAAAGTAAGGTGTGACCTCGCCGCCGCTTTCCTTACCTCAGGGCCTCGTCACTGTCCCGCCCGAACACCACCTCCGCGACGGGGCCGACAGGCCTGAACAGCTCCTCTTCGGCGGGGCCCGCCCGAACAGCTCCCGCACAGCGGGGCCCCGCCCGAACACCTCGGCAGGGCCGGCTGGCCCGAACAGTCCCTCGGCGGGAACCTGCCCCCCTTTCTGACATTCCGAAATCCAGAATTACCTGAATCTGGGCTCGGGTGTTTCCAGATTCGTGACGTCAGAAAGACGTTCGAAAGCCCGAAATCCGGAACGGCCTCAGTCCCGAGGGTTCCGAATTCTCGACACTGCACCTGTACATAATAGACTTGTTCGCAAAAGTGAAGCCCATGGGATTAAAGAGGCCGTGGCTGATTGGATATGAAATTGGCTAAGGGACGAAAGGAGAGAGTAGTGGTCAATGGTTGTTTTTCAGACAGGAGGGAAGTGTGCAGTGGTGTCCCCCCCAGGAGGATATAGACAGACTGGTGAAATGGGCAGGCACGTGGCATTGTTCTTTTAGATATATATGTAATCTCCTACAGCCCCACAACCCCCCCCCCCCCCCCCCCCCGAGATATCTGTGCTCCTTTAATTCTGCCCTCTTGAGCATCCCTGATTATAATTGCTCAACCATTGGTGGTTGTGCCTTCTGTTGCCTAGGCCCCAAGCTCTGGAACTCCCTGCCTAAACCTCTCCGCCTCTCTATCTCTTTCCTCCTTCAAGACGCCCCTGAAAACATACCTCTTCCTGCACTAATTTGTACTTATGCGGCTCGGTGTCAAACTTTTATCTCATGATACTCCTGTGAAAAGCCTTGGGACGTTTCACTACTTTAAAAGCGCTATAAAAATACAAGTTGTTTTTGTTGATATATATTAATGATCTGGACTTGGGTACACAGGGCATAATTTCAGATTGCATAATTGCAAATAACACAAAACTCGGAAATGTTGTAAACAGTGAGGAGGATAGTAATAGATCTCAGGAGGATATAGACAGACTGGTGAAATGGGCAGACACGTGGCAGATGAAATTTAATGTAGAGAAGTGTGAAGTGATTCGTTTTGGTAGGAAGAATGAGGGGAGGCAGTTTTAAAGGGGGTGCAGGAACAGAGTGACCTGGAGTATTTCATAGTATTTACAGCACAGAAACAGGCCATTCGGCCCAACCGGTCCATGGCGGTGTTATGCTCCATACGAGCCTCCTCACACCCTTCTTCAACTAACCCCATCAACATATCCTTCTATTCGTTTCTCCCTCAAGTTTTTATGTCGCTTCCCTTTAAATGCACCTATGTTAGTTGCCTCAACTACTCCTTGTGGTAGTAAGTTCCAAATTCTAACCACTCTCTCTGGGTAAACCAGTTTCTCCTGAATTCCCTATTGGATTTGTTGGTGACTATCTTAGATTTCTGGTCTGCCTCGCAAGTGAAAACATCTTCTCTGTGTCTACCCTTTCATAATCTTGAAGACCTCTATCAGGTCACCCCTCAGTCTTCTCTTTTCTCGAGAAAGGAGCCCCAGCCTGTTTAATTTCCCCTGATAGCTATAACTTCTCAGTTCTGGTATCATCCTTTTTGCACCTTCTCCAGTGCCTCTATATCCTTTTTATAATAAAGAGATCAGAACTGTTCACAGTACTCCAAGTGTGGTCTAACAACATTTCTATACAAGTTTAATATAACTTCTCTGCTTTTCAATTATATCCTTCCTGAAATGAACCCCAATACTTTCTTTGCTTTGTTTACGGCCTTATTAATCTGTGTCACTACTTTTAGTGATTTGTGCAACTGCACCTCCAGATCCCTCTGCTCCCCTACTCCATTTAGACACTTGTTTTCCAAGGAGTATGTGTCCTCCTTATTCTTCCTACCAAAATGTATATACACAAGTCTTTGAAGGTGGCAGGACAAGTTGAAAAAACTGTTTAAAAAGGCATATGGGATCTTTGGCTTTATAAATAGAGGCATAGAGTACAAAAGCAAGGAAGTTATTCTACACCTTTATAAAAACACTCGTTAGGCCCCAGCTGGAGTATTGTTACCAGTTATGGGCACCACACTTCTGGAAAGATGTCAAGATCTTAGGGTGCAGAGGAGATTTACAAGAATGGTAGCAGGGATGAAAGACTACAGTTACATGGAGAGACGAGAGAAACTGAGGTGGTTCTCCTTCGAGCAGAGAAGGTTAAGGGGGGATTTAATGGAGGTGTTCGAAATCTTGAAGGGTTTTGATAGAGTAAATAAGAAGAAACAGTTTCCAGTTGTAGAAGCGTTGGTAACCAGAGATCACAGATTTAAGGTAATTGGTAAAAGAACCAGAGGTGACGTGAGAAATAAAATGTTTATGGAGCAAGTTGTTATGATCTGGAATGCGCTGCCTGAAAGGGTGATGGAAGCAGATTCAATAATAACTTTCAAAAGGAAATTGGTTAAATACTTGAAAAGGAAACATTTACAGGACTATGAGGAAAGAGCAGGGGAATGGGACTAATTGGCTAGTTCTTTCAAAGTGCCAACACAGGCACGATGGGCCAAATGGCCTCCTTCTGTGCTGTATCATTCTGTGATGCTAAGAGAGGTATTAATGAGTACTTTCAATGTGCATTACAAAATCCTAAATGAGATCTGTGTGTCACATTTTTATTTATATTTGACATGTTCAAAATAGCATTCCAAGTGCTCCTTCATAGAGCCCAGATGCAGCCATTTCCTGCAAGAACTTTTAAGGCTCACTGATAAAATTCCTGTGGTAAATATCTGCTGACCAGCACTGAAGTCTGCTGCTAAGCCATTTTGGAACCTGTTGTTTGTTTAGTAAAAAATCATTACAGCTTTGGTTTTAAAAAATATTAAAACTCCTTAATATGTTCAAAATTTCTTAATTATTGGAGAGTAAGTGAACTCCTGTGGGAGTGTTTTGGCTGACATCACTGAAGTATGTCCACTTGAAGTCTTCCAGCTGGAAACTAATCTCTTCTGGGTTCTACAGAAAAGAACTTAAAATATTGTGCCTAAAATGTCACCCCATGGGACACAGCTGGGGGTAAGTACTTTATATTCCCAGAGAGTTCGCTTCTCTAACAACATTTGTGGAAATGTAGATACAAAAACTATTCTGGTGTTGCTGTTTGTCCCTCCTAAGTTTCCATGCACTATGTCTGTCTGCTCTGCTGCAGTGTACAGTTCTTCACCTGTGCACAGAAGATTTTGCAGGAACTGTAAATCATTCATTGTGTGATATTTGAAACTTTTTTAATAACATGGGGTAGATTTGAACAATTAACGCTCCCTGTGAAAAGAATGCAAATCAGGAATTTAGGCACAGAGATCAGCACGTCCTGAATAATTCTCCTATATAATGGATGTAAAATTATGTGGGGTGCTTAAGTTCCCAGTAAACACTTCCAATGCATGGAGTTGTGCATAAGGAGCACTAGTTCATAAAATATACCCCATTTTTTTTAACAATTTAATTTAACAGGGTGCCTCTTTTCATATTACCCTTTATCTTGCAGAATATCGAACAAGCGTATCTTTGTTATTGTTGCTGTGCATGCATTTCAAAGTACAACCCGAAGTGCAGAGAGTTAAAATTTTATTGCCACATATCATGCAGATAAGGTGATTTGTATATAAAATAACCTTTTATTACATATACAAAAATGGTTAGTAGATATTTTAATGCAAAAACTCAAATAAAATAATTGTTAAGCTCTCACTTTGTTTATTGTGGTTTTTATTTCTTAGATTTGTGTCTTGGAAATATAAGAAACTGCTCGGCACAGAGTTCCATCCAAAGGTAGCAAGCTACCCATCAGAACTAGCAGATAACCCATGTCCAGTGCAGTGCCAAGATTGCTACATTGACTATTCTGAAGCTGATGCACACAATTTTAACTAGCACTTAAGCACACTGTTTGAAATGGTAATGTAATTATAATACAGCTCTTTGTCCTTGCCTTAGGAGGTAGACATGCTGTCGGCAGGCTATTTGCCTGCAATCTGAATCTGAAAGGTTTGCAAATTCTACAAATGAGTTCTCTCAATGATAAAATAGTACTTAAGAAACACTTGATTATATGTTTTGAATCCTTCAAATTTCCTGTTTTGTACCCATCTAGGCTACTTAAACAATTGGACTGGTTGGGCGAATGGCCTGTTTCTGTGCCATATATCCTATGTAAAATTTAACTTGTGATACAATTTATAATATATCTGAGCCCAAGCTGTGCTCTTTGTAAAGATAAAAAAATATTCACAGGAAAGTTGAACATCAAAATAATGCAAGTAAATCTGAAAATGGAACAAAAGAAGAAACTTGATACAAAAGTCACACAGGGCTCAATTTTCCCCGGTCATTGCGCCATTTTTTTGGCACGTGCCGTTTTTTTCTGGTGTATTTATTTATTTCCAAGTTTCCCCCTGCGACCTGCACCGGCACAACTGACTTAGTTACGATTTTTCTAGGCCAGTTTTTTTTTGGGACGTTTTTACGTTCCCTCATGTCTACGCTGGTTTTTTCAATTTTGTGTGGTTTGGCCAACATTTTTTCCTCCTCGGTCGGCGTTTCTGGCCACTCCCGAAAAACCTTCTGGGCACTTGAGAAAACCAGCGCACATTCACAAATCGGCTCTGAAAGAAGCCATTGTTTTTAAATCGAAGATTTTGCAGGGATTCAAGAACACTGTCAAAATCAACAATAAAATTCAACTTTTTTTTAATCCGTCAACGTAGAAGTGTAAATTTGTTGGACTTCAGAAGTTTTCTCTTTTTTTTTACTCACACACACCACCACCGAACGTCTTGAAGCAGGGCTGGAGGGTCGTAGCTTTGGCCGGCAGAATCGGCCCCGCGCTGGGAGACAAAGGGTACGGCCTCGTCACCTAGCTCATGACGCCACTACGCATAACCTGGACGGAAGCTGATCGTGAATACAACATGTTGCACATGGCAATGTGCAGCATCATAGAGAGTACCATTGGCATATTGAAACAGCGTTTCCGATGCCTGGACCATTCCGGAGGCTACTTGCTATACTCCCCTGAGATTGTTGGTTAGTTCACTGTTGTGTGCTGCATGCTGCATAACTTAGCCGTCATGAGGCAGCAGCACCTGGTAGTGGAAGACCCACCTGCGGGGAGAGTGGCTGATGATAATGATGTGGAAGATGCCGATGACGAGCAGGAAGAGGGAGACGATGAGGATGAGGAAGCCATGCAAGTGCTCGAGGCCGAAGCATGACAGCGGAGGAGAGCGGGCCATCGTGCCCCTTTAACGATTGCTCGAGCCTTGCACCAGCAGCTCATCTGTGAATGCTTTACTGTTCCCTGAGGGCTCAGCGACAACTATTCCACATGGACATGTTTACTGTTTGGGGCTGTTCCGTAATGTTGTGTTGTGTTAATGGAACATGATTCAGTTTTAATGTAAAATATATTTTATTCAAAAGTTTAACAAACCGTTCTTTTGTACTTAACTTTAAAAAAAAAATAAAATTATTCTTGTATCAAACTTTACTTTAAGATCACTCTTTAAGATCACTTAAAAACTTTTATAAACTTGTAAATTTACATAACTTACAAAAAACTTTTAATTTGAGAACAGTAACAGCAATGATAACAACAACAACAAAGAGAGGCTGCACCCACCCATCCCCCCTCCCCCTTATTCTAAGACCGCCCGCTGCGCTTGGTCTTGGGCCCTCCACTACCCCTGCCCACAGGCGGTGGCACAGTGTTTCTGGGCTTGGTACCAAGCTTATTCTTTCTAACATCTCAGGTACTGCGCACCTCTTGAGGGGGGGAGGTGGCATCAGGCGGCAAGTTGGAGGGTCCGGCTTGGGGCTCTTCAGAGGCTGGTGTGAGGATTGGAATGGGAGTGACAGTTGATTCTGTCAATGGGCGTGGGGTCTAGGCGTGTTCCCTTATTGCAGCAGCTAACTCCAACATGCCGTCCCTCATGCGCCCTGACAGTGTCAACGACCTGCAATATTCCGTCCCTCATGTTGAGCAAAACTGTTGTGAACTACCTGCAACATTCCCTCCCTCATGGTTAGTGACATAGTTTGCACTACCTCTGATATTCCCTCCCTCATGGCCACTATTCCCTCACTGATGGTCCCGGATATCGTTCCCATTTCTCGTGTCATTGCTGTTACTTCTCCCGACAGTCCCGCGACCTCATCACTCACCTCACTGATGGCATCCAGGAATGATCGGGTAAGGTCAATGCGCTCTGCACTCAATGACATCATCTGAACCACATCTGTTAGATCCTGCACCTCAAGAGAGCGCGTGTAGCTCTCCTTCCCCTCCTCTTCACAGGTGTGCCTCGCTGCACCGCACTACTAGGAGCCACAACCTGGGATGGTGGGGCCCTGGGTGTGTCGCGCTGCACCCCACCACTGGGACCCGCAACCTTGGAAGGTGGGGCCCTGGGTGTTGACTTGCAGTTTTTTCCACAAATTTTAAAATTATAGATTATATTAACCTGGAGAGCTGTATCTATTGGAAGCTATTGATAAGAGAAAACTATCAATAAAATGTCCATCAGCGCAGTTATGTTTACTTTTCTTGCTATACACATGAGAACAACTCAACCATTTATACGTGAGTGAAATTCAGAGGAATCCCAAGTATATTCAGTTAATCCATCCTTCCAATGTTTGGTACGTTGCTTTAATTTAAGCTGTGTGATTTTTCTATAATGTTTTGCCTGATCCCTTGTAAAAAAATCTCCCTCAAGACAGATTGAGTATCTAAGGACTGGATTATCCGCTTGTTGCCGCCTCTGTTTGGCGGTGGTAAGCTCTTCCGGGCAGGCAGGCAGCTTCCAGCGCCCCGCCGGGGTTTTTGGGGCCAGTTTCGGCGAGATGCCGAAAGAGGCGATCCAGTGTGCAATGCCCATAGTTGTGACACCGGCTTGATTTCTGGCTCCCGCCTGATCTGTAGAGCGCTGTGGAAGTGGGCAGTCCGAACTGTAGTGGCTGCAGTGAGGTAAGTAATGCTGACCTTGGGTAAATGTGATGATTTTTTATTTAATTTTATTTGCGATTTATATTGTGGTGACCTGAGTTATTTATTGGGAATTTTTTTGGTGGGATTTTTTTCCAGATTTTTTTTCTCCCCAGGCCTCTCTTAGAGCACTCCGAGGTTGGCTGCTTCGCTTGGGATTTTTGCATGCTCAGCCAGCCCTGAGAGGCGAGCAGCGCCTCCGTTAGTGCTCCACCCCCCACACTCTGGGCCTAGCCGTTGAATTTTGCTGACTGAGGCGCAACGGGGAGGGATTCAAATTCCTGGGACATTTGGAACTGGTTCTGGGGGAGGTGGGACCAGTACAAACCGGACGGTCTGCACCTGGACAGGACCGGAACCGATGTCCTAGGCGGAGTGATTGCTAGTGCAGTTGGGGAAGGGTTTAAACTAAAAAGGCAAGGGGATGGGAATCAATGCAGGGAGGCAGAGAGAAGTAAAAAGGGGGCAGAAGCAAAAGGTAGGAAGGAGAAAAGCAAGAGCGGAGGGCAGAGAAAACGAGGGCAAAAATCAAAAAGGGCCACATTACAATATAATTCTAAAAGGACAAGAGTGTTAAAAAAACAAGCCTGAAGGCTCTGTGTCTCAATGCGAGGAGCATTGACTGCGCAGATAGCTGTTAACGGATATGATGTAATTGGGATTGCAAAGACATAGCTCCAGGTAACCAAGGCTGGGAACTCAACATCCAGGGGTATTCAATATTCAGGAAGGACAAACAGGAAGGAAAAGGAGGTGGGGTAGCGTTGCTGGTTAAACAGGAGATTAACGCAATAGTAAGGAAGGACATTAGCGTGGATGATGTGGAATCTATGTGGGTAGAGCTGCGAAACACCAAAGGGCAGAAAACATTAGTGGGAGTTGTGTACAGATCACCAAACAGTAGTAGGGATGTTGGGGATGGAATCAAACAGGAAATTAGGGACGCGTGCAATAAGGGTACAGCAGTTATCATGGGTGACTTTAATCTGCATATTCATTGGGCTAACCAAACTGATAGCAATACTGTGGAGAAGGATTTCCTGGAGTATATAAGGGATGGTTTGCTATACCAATATGTCAAGAAACCAACGAGTGATCAGGCCATCCTACACTGGGTCTTGTGTAATGAGAGAGGATTAATTAGCAATCTGGTCGTGCGAGGCACATTGGGGAAGAATGACCATAATATGGTAGAATTCTTCATTAAGATGGAGAGTGACACAGTTAATTCAGAGACAAGGGTCCTGAACTGAAAGAAAGGAAACTTCAACGGTATGAGATGTGAATTGGCTAGGATAGACTGGAGAATGATACTTAAAGGGTTAGCGGTGGATAGGCAATGGCAGACATTTAAAGATCACATGGATGAACTTCAACAATTGTACATCCCTGTCTGGAGTAAAAATAAAACTGGGAAGGTGGCTCAACTGTGGCTAACAAAAGAAATTAGGGATAGTGTTAAATCCAAGAAAGAGGAATATAAAGAGCAGGCCATTCAGCCCTTCTAGCCTGCACCGCCATTCAATGAGTTCATGGCTGAACATGAAACTTCAGTACCACCTTCCTGCTTTCACGCCATACCCCTTGATCCCCCGAGTAGTAAGGACTTCATCTAACTCCCTTTTGAATATATTTAGTGAATTGGCCTCAACTACTTTCTGTGGTAGAGAATTCCACAAGTTCACCATTCTCTGGGTGAAGAAGTTTCTCCTTATCTCGGTCCTAAATGGCTTACCCCTTATCCTTAGACTGTGACCCCTGGTTCTGGACCTCCCAACATTGGGAACATTCTTCCTGCATCCAACCTGTCCAAACCCGTCAGAATTTTAAACGTTTCTATGAGGTCCCATCTCACTCTCTGAACTCCAGTGAATACAAGCCCAGTTGATCCAGTCTTTCTTGATAGGTCAGTCCCACCATCCCGGGAATCAGTCTGGTGAATCTTCGCTGCACTCCCTCAATAGCAAGAATGTCCTTCCTCAAGTTAGGAGACCAAAACTGTACACAATACTCCAGGTGTGGCCTCACCAAGGCCCTGTACAACTGTAGCAACACCTCCCTGCCCCTGTACTCAAATCCCCTCGCTAAGAAGGCTAACATGCCATTTGCTTTCTTAACCGCCTGCTGTACCTGCATGCCAACCTTCAATGACTGATGTACCATGACACCCAGGTCTCGTTGCACCTTCCCTTTTCCTAATCTGTCACCATTCAGATAATAGTCTGTCTCTCTGTTTTTACCACCAAAGTGGATAACCTCACATTTATCCACATTATACTTCATCTGCCACGCATTTGCCCACTCACCTAACCTATCCAAGTCACTCTGCAGCCTCATAGCATCCTCCTCGCAGCTCACACTGCCACCCAACTTAGTGTCATCCGCAAATTTGGAGATACTACATTTAATCCCCTCGTCTAAATCATTAATGTACAATGTAAACAGCTGGGGCCCCAGCACAGAACCCTGCGGTACCCCACTAGTCACTGCCTGCCATTCCGAAAAGTACCCATTTACTCCTACTCTTTGCTTCCTGTCTGACAACCAGTTCTCAATCCACGTCAGCACACTACCCCCAATCCCATGTGCTTTAACTTTGCACATTAATCTCCTGTGTGGGACCTTGTCGAAAGCCTTCTGAAAGTCCAAATATACCACATCAACTGGTACTCCTTTGTCCACTTTATTGGAAACATCCTCAAAAAATTCCAGAAGATTTGTCAAGCATGATTTCCCTTTCACAAATCCATGCTGACTTGGAGCTATCATGTCACCATTTTCCAAATGCGCTGCTATGACATCCTTAATAATTGATTCCATCATTTTACCCACTACTGAGGTCAGGCTGACCGGTCTATAATTCCCTGCTTTCTCTCTCCCTCCTTTTTTAAAAAGTGGGGTTACATTGGCTACCCACCACTCGATAGGAACTGATCCAGAGTCAATGGAATGTTGGAAAATGACTGTCAATGCATCCGTTATTTCCAAGGCCACCTCCTTAAGTAGTCTGGGATGCAGTCCATCAGGCCCTGGGGATTTATCGGCCTTCAATCCCATCAATTTCCCCAACACAATTTCCCGACTAATAAAGATTTCCCTCAGTTCCTCCTCCTTACTAGACCCTCTGACCACTTTTATATCCGGAAGGTTGTTTGTATCCTCCTTAGTGAATACTGAACCAAAGTACTTGTTCAATTGGTCTGCCATTTCTTTGTTCCCCGTTATGACTTCCCCTGATTCTGACTGCAGGGGACCTACGTTTGTCTTTACTAACCTTTTTCTCTTTACATACCTATAGAAACTTTTGCAATCCGCCTTAATGTTCCCTGCAAGCTTCTTCTCGTACTCCATTTTCCCTGCCCTAATCAAACCCTTTGTCCTCCTCTGCCGAGTTCTAAATTTCTCCCAGTCCCCAGGTTCGCTGCTATTTCTGGCCAATTTGTATGCCATTTCCTTGGCTTTAATACTATCCCTGATTTCCCTAGATAGCCACGGTTGAGCCACCTTCCCTTTTTTATTTTTACGCCAGACAGGAATGTACAATTGTTGTAATTCATCCATGCGGTCTCTAAATGTCTGCCATTGCCCATCCACAGTCAACCCCTTAAGTATCATTAGCCAATCTATCTTAGCCAATTCATGCCTCATACCTTCAAAGTTACCCTTCTTTAAGTTCTGGACCATGGTCTCTGAATTAACTGTTTCATTCTCCATCCTAATGCAGAATTCCACCATATTATGGTCACTCTTCCCCAAGGGGCCTCGCACAATGAGTTTGCTAATTAATCCTCTCTCATTACACAACACCCAGTCTAAGATGGCCTGCCCCCCTAGTTGGTTCCTCGACATATTGGTCTAGAAAACCATCCCTTATGCACTCTAGGAAATCCTCCTCCACCGTATTGCTTCCAGTTTGGCTAGCCCAATCTATGTGCATATTAAAGTCACCCATTATAACTGCTGCACCTTTATTGCATGCACTCCTAATTTCCTGTTTGATGCCCTCCCCAACATCACTACTACTGTTTGGAGGTCTGTGCACAACTCCCACTAACGATTTTTGCCCTTTAGTGTTCTGCAGCTCTACCCATATAGATTCCACATCATCCAAGCTAATGTCTTTCCTAACTATTGCATTAATCTCTTCTTTAACCAGCAATGCTACCCCACCTCCTTTTCCTTTTATTCTATCCTTCCTGAATGTTGAATACCCCTGGATGTTGAGTTCCCAGCCCTGATCATCCTGGAGCCACGTCTCCGTAATCCCAATCACATCATATTTGTTAACATCTATTTGCACAGTTAATTCATCCACCTTATTGCGGATACTCCTTGCATTAAGACACAAAGCCTTCAGGCTTGCTTTTTTAACACCTTTTGTCCTTCTAGAATTTTGCTGTACAGTGGCCCTTTTTGTTCTTTGCCTTGGGTTTCTCTGCCCTCCACTTTTCCTCATCTCCTTTCTGTCTTTTGCTTTTGCCTCATTTTTGTCTCCCTCTGTCTCCCTGCATAGGTTCCCATCCCCCTGCAATATTAGTTTAACTTCTCCCCAACAGCACTAGCAAACACTCCCCCTAGGACATTGGTTCCGGTCCTGCCCAGGTGCAGACCGTCCGGTTTGTACTGGTCCCACCTCCCCCAGAACCGGTTCCAATGCCCCAAAAATTTGAATCCCTCCCTGCTGCACCACTGCTCAAGCCATGTATTCATCTGCGCTATCCTGCGATTCCTACTCTGACTAGCACGTGGCACTGGTAGCAATCCCGAGATTACTACTTTTGAGGTCCTACTTTTTAATTTAGCTCCTAGCTCCTTAAATTCTTTTCGTAGGACCTCATCCCTTTTTTTACCTATGTCGTTGGTACCAATGTGCACCACGACAACTGGCTGTTCTCCCTCCCATTTCAGAATGTCCTGCACCCGCTCCGAGACATCCTTGACCCTTGCACCAGGGAGGCAACATACCATCCTGGAGTCTCGGTTGCGTCCGCAGAAACGCCTATCTATTCCCCTCACCATTGAATCCCCAATCACTATCGCGCTCCCAATCTTTTTCATGCCCTCCTTTGCAGCAGAGCCACCTACGGTGCCATGAACTTGCCTGCTGCTGCCCTCCCCTGATGAGTCATCCTCCCCAACAGTACTCAAAGCAGTGTATCTGTTTTGCAGGGGGATGACCACAGGGGACCCCTGCACTATCTTTCTTGCACTGCTCTTCCTGCTGGTCTTCCATTCCCTATCTGGCTGTGGACCCTTCTCCTGCGGTAAGACCAACTCACTACACGTGATACTCACGTCATTCTCAGCATCGTGGATGCTCCAGAGTGAATCCACCCTCAGCTCCAATTCCGCAACGCGGACCATCAAGAGCTCGAGGCGGATACACTTCCCACACACGTAGCGCCCAGGGACACCGGAAGTGTCCCCGAGTTCCCACATGGTACAGGAGGAGCATATCACGTGACCGAGCTCTCCTGCCATGTCTTAACCTTAGATACCCTTAAATTGGTAATAACAATGTTACAGTTCACTTACTGATATAAAAAATAAAAGAAAAGCTACTCACCAATCACCAGCCAATCACTTACCCCTTTGGCTGTGACGTCACTTTTTGATTACTTTCTACTTCTATTTTGCTTTCTCTCCCGCTGTAGCTGCACCGGTACGCCTTTTATCGGTCGCTCCGACACTGATCCCACCTCTCACCAACTGCCGAACATAGCCCGGAGGCTTTCAATGGTGACAGTGCATGTCCTGGATGACATGATTACGCATTCAATCCATTTAGAGTAAGCGTCCACGACAACTAAAAACATCTTTCCGAGAAAGGGGCCAGCAAAATCTACATGGATCCTGGACCACGGGTTGGAGGGCCATGACCACAGACTCAATGGAGCTTTCCTTGGTGCATGCTCAATTGTGAGCATGTGTCGCACAGGTGTATGCATGACTCTAAGTCTGAGTCAATGCCGGGCCACCAAACATGCGATCTGGCTGTAGCCTTCATCATGACTGCCTGGGTGAGTATTGTGTAGGTCGTGTATAAACGTTGCCCTGCATTTTTTTGGCAAAACCACACGATTAACCCATAAGAGACAATCCGACTGGATGGACATTTCGTCTTTGCATCGGTGAAACGGCTTAATTGCATCTTGCATTTCCCCGGGAACGGCTGACCAGCTCCCATTGAGGACACAACTTTTTACAAGTGATAGCACAGGATTCTGGCTGGTCCAGGTCCTGATCTGGCGAGCAGTGACGGGTGACCCCTTGCGCTCAAAATCATCCATGACCAGAAGCAAGTCTGCGGGCTGCGCCATTTCCACCCCGGCAGTGGGTAATGGTAGCTGACTGAGGGTATCAGCATAGTTCTCCGTGCCTGGTCTGTGGTGAATAACGTAGTCATAGGCGGACAATGTTTGTGCCCATCTTTGGATGCGGGACGAAGCATTGGTGTTTATACCTTTGCTTTCTGAAAAAAGCGAAATGAGCGGTTTGTGGTCAGTTTCAAGCTCAAATCGAAGTCCAAATAGGTACTGGTGCATTTTCTTAACCCCAATACACATGCTAACGCCTCTTTCCCGACCATACTGTAGGCTCTTTCAGCCTTAAACAGACTTCTAGACGCTTATGCAACCGGTTGAAGTTTGCCCGATACATTGGTTTGCTGTAACACACAGCTGACCCCGTACGAAGATGCATCACAAGCTAGCACTAATCATTTACACGGGTCATACAGTACAAGTAACTTATTGGAACAAAGTAGGTTTCTGGCCTTCTCAAAGGCTGTCACTTGAGATTTATCCCAAACCCAGTCGTCACCCTTACGTAGCAACTTGTGCAACGGTTCCAGCAAAGTGCTTAACCCGGGTAGAAAGTTACCAAAATAGTCCCAGGAACGAACACCGCTCCATCACATTCTGTGGTCTGGGTGCATTCTTGATGGCCTCTGTCTTGGAGTCCGTGGGTCTGATGCCGTCTGCCGCAATCTTTCTTCCCAAAAATTCGAACTCTGGCGCCAGGAAAACACACTTGGAGCGTTTCAGCCTGAGTCTCACTCTGTCTAGTCGACTTAGAACCTCTTCCAGGTTGTGCAGGTGTTTGGTGGTGTTATGACCAGTGATCAGGATGTTGACTTGAAACACAACGGTGTGCGGAACCGATTTCAGCAGACTTTCCATGTTCCTCTGGAAGATGGCAGCAGCAGAGCGAATCCCAAAAGGGCACCTGTGGTATATAAACAGTCCTTTGTGCATGTTGATGCATGTCAATCTTTTCGAAGAATCAGCCAGGTCCTGTGTCATGTAGGCGGAGGTTAGGTCCAACTTGGTGAACGACTTCCGCCTCCCCACCCGCTTCTCCCCCCCCCCCCCCCCCCCCCCCAGCTAAAGTTGCGAACCGGTCATCCGCCTTCGGTAGCGGGTACTGGTCTTGTAACGAGACTCGGTTGATCGTTACCTTGTAGTCTCCGCAGATTCTGACCGTGCCATCGCTTTTCAACACCGGAGCAATTGGACTGGCCCACTCGTTGAACTCGACTGGCGAAATGATTTCCTCTCGTTGAAGTCTGTCCAGTTCGATCTCGACTTTCTCCCTCATCATATCATATATGGAACCGCTCGGGCCTTGCATCGGGGACTAGATGGATCTGCACTTGGTGCCTGTGAAGTTGCCGATGCCTGGTTCAAATAGCGACGGAAACTTGCTCAGCACTTGTGTGCACGAGGCTTCATCCACTGAAGATAGTGCTTTGATGTTGTCCCAGTTCCATCGAATCTTTCACAGCCAGCTTCTGCCGAATAGCGTTGGGCCATCTCCTGGTACAATCCACATTGATACCTTAACTGCCGCACTGCCAATGACTGGTATGAGCTCTTGGGTATAGGTGCGTAGCTATGTCTGAATTGGGCTCAGTTTGGGCCTTTGTGCCTTGTTGCCCCACAGTTTCTCAAAAGCCTTCTGGCTCATAATTGACTGACTCGCCCCTGTGTCCAATTCCATTGTTACTGGAATGCCATTCAATTTGACTTTTAACCTGATAGGAGGGCTTTTGATGGTGGTGAAGGTGTGTACCCCATACACTTCTTTCTCGGGTTGAGTTGCCTCTTTTGTTCTGCGTGATCCGCGCCAGATCGATCATCCTCTGCCGACTCTGCCACGTGGTGAGTCACAGCGCTCTTGCACATTCGCTGGAGGTGCCCCATTGTTTTGCAGCCTTTGCACACATAGTGCTTGAATCGACATTGATGGCCTCGATGATTACCCCCACAGCGCCAACATGGTGCTGATGGATTTGCATTCACGTCCGATGGCAGACTCTGAGTCATCCTAGGCCTTGCAGCTGCAGACGTGTAGGCCCTGCCATATCCAGTTGTCCCTGCTAGCGACGTTATTTGATGCACAGTACTTGCCGGTGAGCTTTGATGCTGGGAAGATATCTGTCTGGTATTATCGCTCGTAGATATGAATGCCTGGGCTATCGTGATGATTTGCTCAGGTCTAGGGATATATCTGACAGCAGATTGCGAAGAATGACCTCGTGGCCGATGCCAAGCACAAAGTCCCGCAGCAATTCCCCCAAAAATCCTGCAAATTCGCAAGTTCCCGCAATGCGTCTCAGGTCGGCGACGTAACTCGCCACGTCCTGTCCCTCGGAGCCGTGGTGCGTGTAGAAGCGATACCTGGCTCTTAAGATGCTCTCCTTTGGCTTGAGGTGGTTCCGAACCAGCATACACAACTCTGTATATGTTTTCTCCGCTGGTTTCTCCAGTGCTAGCAGATTCTTGACTCACATATATTGTGGGTCCTATATTGTGGACCCACACACAGTAAGGAGAATCGCCCTGCGCTTGATTGCTTTATCGTCCCCATCCAGCTCGTTGGCCACGAAGTACTGGTCGAGCCGCTCAATGAAGGCTTCCCAATCATTACCCTCTACAAATCTCTCTCAAATACCAATGGCAGCCATGACCGCGTGAAAGTTCGTAATCTGTTACTCGTCGCCAATTGTTAAGTATGGAAGAACTCCACAAGACTGAGTACTGTGAGCTAAACCTTAGTCTCTTTAATACAACTCCAGAGTGCCAAAGCAGCATGGCAAACAACCTTTTATATTCCCTTGCACGAAGTGTGCAGGTGACCCTTGGGCCTCCAACAGTTGCGCCCTCTGGTGGCAAGTCTTACACAGTTACAATGTTTATGTACATATTACTGAGTTTCATCATCCAGCTGTGCAGCCAGTGCTACTTATTGGCTACACACCTATTGGGGAGCGGGGATGGGAGGGGTGCGGATATCGGGCATCCATGACACTACCTAAAGGCAGCCAGCATCTCTTCTGAAAAGGGAATTGCATTCTGGCTTGACATGAAGGAGGGAGCGAGCGAACATCAAGGGTCTCTGATGCTGCACTGGAGGCCTTGGTGAAGAGGAGAGAAATCCTCTTTCCCCGCCCCCAGGGGACAGGACAGGACAATCTCCAGGCATCTTCAAAGACAGTAGAAAGAAATCACTGAGTACGTCAATGCCAGGAGTATTGCACCCACAACATGGCTGCAATGCCGGAAAAAGTCAATGACCTAGAGTTGTATATGTAAGAAGACTGCTCTCATACATTCTGATCACAGCTGCACCACTTACCACCTTATTAATTGCAACAATGACAGCACTCCGTCATCCTGTTTGTCTCTTTTACCTTGTTCATCCTCTTTGTCTCTTCTGACTTCTCCCTCACCTCATACACACTCTGCATGACCAGATGCAGATGCTTTTAACACCTACTTATTTCTCTCTGCTCTCCCTCACACTATAAGCTAACCCTCATCCCACTCTCTCATTTCTGCTGCTGAGAATGTCAATGTCATTCAGCCAGTGGAGTAAGAGGAACGCAGTCTTCCAGAAGATGCATCATCACTTGATCTTACTCGCGCAATCACAAGCTCAGATATGGCACTACGTGGACTTTTGAGGCTTCGGGGAAATATGTGTACGTGGCGACCAATGTTCCCTGAGATTGCACAGTAATGGGGAAAAGTCCTGCGCAGGCCGCTTAAGGCATTTACATTGTAACTACTGCGCAGGCACAGAAATTTAAAGGGACCGCGCATTAAAAGAAACAGGCTGCGCAGAATAAAGCGCAGCTTACAGCGAACATTGGTGGTGACCTCCCCCCGGCACAAGTGTGCAGGGGGATAGAATGCCATAGGTGCCAGATTGCCGGAGGGCGAGGTCGCATGTTAATTCGACAGAAAAAAAAGACAAATGTACATTTATATCACACCTTTGACAAATTCAGTACGTCAAAATGCACTTTAGAGACAATGAAATACTTTTGACGTGTTGTCACTGTTGTAATGCAGGGAACTCAGCAGCCAATTTGCACACAGAATGCTCCCAAGTGTGATAATTACCAAGTAATCTGTTTTAGTGATGTTGATTGAGAGATAAATATTCGCCAGGACATTGGGGATAACTCTTCTGCTCTTCTTCAAAATAGTGCCATGGGATCTTCTGCGTCTACCATAGAGAGCAGACGGGGCCTCTCTTTAACGTCTTATCCGAAAGACCGCACCTCCGACAGTGCAATACTCCCGCAGTACTGTACTGGATTGTCTGCCTCGACTTTTGGGCACAAGTCTCTGGAGTGGGACTTGAACCCACAACCTTCTCAGAGGTGAGAGTGCTACCCACTGAGCCATGGCTGACAGGTGAGGACTCTGATGCAGACTTTGAGTGCCCAGGCTACTGAAGAAGGCTGATCAGCATCTTCCACGAAATGCTTGGTGTACTGGGTAGCCTACCAGAGAGTTGCGCACAATGGGACCAAGTTTCGAGCCGCGCCTAGAACGGCGCAGTCCCGACCTGAACGCCCGTTTTTCTCGCCACAAAGTGCGCCTAAAAAAAACTTCCAGATTCTCCAGCTCCCTGCAGGTCGTTTGCAGCTCGGCGCGGCGCAGCGCAGCAGGAGCGGTAGTGGGCGGAGCCAGGTCCCTGCACTGAAAACAATGCCGGGACATCTGCACGTGCGCGCTACAGTGGGCGCGCATGTGCAGTAGCTCCAAGCGCTCAAAACTGTGTGGGAGGGGCTGAAGCATGCAGCCCCTTGCCCTGGCCGAATGGCCTCACTGGGGCTGCGTGCATAAGGCTCCTCCCACGGCCAGCTCCTGCTTCCTCCCGACCCGACTTGACTCCCGCTTCTGGACCGGACCCGACTCCCGCTTCCCCCCCCCCCCCCCCGCCCCTGGATCCACCCCGACCCCGCTCCCGCTTCCCCCCCCTCGCCCCCGGACCCGACCCGACTCCCGCTCACCCCCAGCCCCTGGACCGGGCCGGACCTGACCCCCCGGACTGGACCTGACTCCCGCTTCCCGCTTCCCTCCCGCCCCCCGCCTCCGGACCGGACCCGACACCGACACCGACCCGACTCCTGCTTTTCCCCCCCACTCCCTGACTCCCTCCCCCCGACCTGACCTCCCTCCCCCCGACCTGACCTCCCTCTCCCTCCCTCCCCCCGACCCGAACCGAACCGACCTCCCTCCCACCACCCCCCTGACCCGCGCTCCTCCCGATCCGACCCAACGCCACCTACCTGTAAATCTGGTGCTGGGTAGGGCCCTGCCCGAAGTCTCGAGCCCGGCCCGTTCAGCCTTCCCCCCACCCCCCCAATCTCCTTCCCCCCCCCCCAATCTCCTCCCCCCCCATCTCCTTTCCCCCCCCATCTCCTTTCCCCCCCCCCATCTCCTTTCCCCCCCCCATCTCCTTTCCCCCCCCCATCTCCTTTCCCCCCCCATCTCCTTTCCCCCCCCCCATCTCCTTTCCCCCCCCATCTCCTTTCCCCCCCCATCTCCTTTCCCCCCCCCATCTCCTTTCCCCCCCCATCTCCTTTCCCCCCCCATCTCCTTTCCCCCCCTCCCATCTCCTTTCCCCCCCTCCCATCTCCTTTCCCCCCCTCCCATCTCCTTTCCCCCCCTCCCATCTCCTTTCCCCCCCTCCCATCTCCTTTCCCCCCCTCCCATCTCCTTTCCCCCCCTCCCATCTCCTTTCCCCCCCTCCCATCTCCTTTCCCCCCCTCCCATCTCCTTTCCCCCCCTCCCATCTCCTTTCCCCCCCTCCCATCTCCTTTCCCCCCCTCCCATCTCCTTTCCCCCCCTCCCATCTCCTTTCCCCCCCTCCCATCTCCTTTCCCCCCTCCCATCTCCTTTCCCCCCCTCCCATCTCCTTTCCCCCCCTCCCATCTCCTTTCCCCCCCTCCCATCTCCTTTCCCCCCCTCCCATCTCCTTTCCCCCCCTCCCATCTCCTTTCCCCCCCTCCCATCTCCTTTCCCCCCCTCCCATCTCCTTTCCCCCCCTCCCATCTCCTTTCCCCCCCTCCCATCTCCTTTCCCCCCCTCCCATCTCCTTTCCCCCCTCCCATCTCCTGTCCCTCCCTTCTCCTTCTCCCCCCCCTCCCCCCCTCTCTCCCTCTACCCTCCTCCTCTCTCCCTCTACCCCCCTCCTCCCCCCCCCTCGCTGTCAGAAACACAGACACTGACAGATAGAGAATGAGAGACACAGACAGACAGAGAGATAGAGACACACTGGGGGGGGGGGGGGGGCATTCCAGCACGCTGTTGGAGGGCTCCCAGTGCTGCAGTCGGTAAGTAGAAAATGTTTTATTTATTGATTTAAAAAAAAAATTATTTCTTTTTAATTTTTTTTGATTAATTTATTGGTTGATTTATTGATGTTTTTATCATTTATTATTGATGATGGCTCTTTATTTGTAAAACTGAAGTGTTTAATGTTTGTAAACTTCCCTTTAAACCTCCCCCCCCCCCCCCCCCCCCCGCCATTCCCTACGCCTGATTTTTAACCTACCCTTTGATTTTCTAAAGTGTAGACAAGGTTTTTTCGAGCATACAAAAATCTTCACTTACTCCATTCTAAGTTAGTTTGGAGTAAGTTTTCACTGACGAAACTTTGAAAACAGGCGTAAGTGGCCGGACACGCCCCCTTTTGAAAAAAAAATTCTGTTCCAAAGTGAAACTGTTCTAACTGACTAGAACTGGAGCAAACTAAATGGTGAGAATTCCGATTTCTAAGATACTCCGTTCTACACCAGTTGCTCCTAAAAATCAGGAGCAAATCATGTCAAAACTTGGGGCCAATGTCACAGAGCATAAAGGAGTCCTACTCCAACTTGACTCGAGCATGGAGACCATTCTGTCCAAGATGGACCGAGTGGTCAGCTCCATCAACACAGTGGAGCTCCCCATGATGGAGCAAGTTATGGCAACTCCATGGCAGCACAAACTAGTGTCAATATCTACTTTATATATTTATCTATCTATTTCTCGTACTAACTGATTCATCTTTAGTACCTGTATTAAATTATGATTAACAGATTTAATATGATTTCTGTTTGTTACTTTGATTGCTCAGTTTTTCATATTGAGCCTATTACGCCAGCCGATTTTATTTAATTATTTACTTATAGTTAGGTTTTTGGTCCATGTTTCTCCGTTTTTTTTAAGTTAAGTAATCCATTAATCTACTATTTAGTTGAATATTAAAATGTGAATAAATAATTGAACACTTGACTTTTATTCCTCTGGTTCCGCTGCTACCTTTCCCTACATCAGCTGTGATGTCACTTTTCAAATTCTTCTCTCCATTTGTTTCAATGCTGCCTCCATTATAATTAGAATAATAGAATCATAGAAATTTACAGCATGGGAGGAGGCCATTTCGGCCCATCATGTTTGCGCCGGTGACTCCTCTCACTGCTTTAAACCTTCTCTCTGGGTCATTTTTTTGTGGGGTGACAAAAACAATCCATTCATGGATTGTTCAGCTTTACAGTAAGGAACAAATTGCTGACTCACCAGGTTGCACTTTTAACTTGTGACCACCATATGCAAATTAGAATACCTGAATGTTAGGGAAAAATCCCAGCATTCATGCACTTGGAAATTTATTTATCCAAGTGTGATCACAGCCATCCATAGTATCTCCAACAAATTGCTAAGTCTATTTGGGTCCATTTCATTTTGTATATTAAGATCTCGTCTTATGCACAATATTAATGTTGCTTTGGATGTTCTTTCTAATCAGAGGCAGCTCTTGGTCCCAGAGATAAGTGCAGTTGAAATCAGCTTCTTACCCTGTCCAGCACTATCCTTGTCTTCAGGATGAGATGTTCCACTACTCAGGCCAGCTGATGCTGGAAATACTCAGCAGGTCAAGCAGGATCTGTGAAGAGAGAAACAGAGTTAACGTTTCAGTTCAATGACCTTTCGTCAAAACTGGAAAAAGATAGAGATGCAACAGGCAGCAAGCAAGTCGTCGTCTTGTTATTAGGCGGTCCCTCATATCGAGGATGACTTGCTTCCACACCAAAAAGGGATCAGTTCACAGGTGTTTCAATGAAGGACCTTGTTATATATGTGAACTTGTATTTACTCTGTACAGCCACCAGAGGGTTCATCCCCCGGAGTCCCAACGGATCCCATAATCTCTTGGGAGCCCAGGTATTTAAGGAGGCCTCACAGGTTGGAGAGACACTCTGGAGACTTGCAATAAAAGACTAAGGTCATACTTTACTTTGAGCTCACCGTGTTCAGTCTGACTCTTTCTCCATACATAACAACTGGCGACGAGATACAGATAGCAAACCCAAAGATGCAGAGAACAGTGGGCATCCTGGAGAAATTCTCGGAGGGAGACGATTGGGAAACTTTTTTAGAGCGACTCGACCAATACATTTTAGCCAACGAGCTAGATGGGGAAGAGAACGCTACCAAACGAAGGGCGATTCTCCTCACCGTCTGTGGGGCACCAACGTATGGCCTCATGAAGAATCTGCTCACTCCAGCGAAACCCACGGAGAAATCACACGATGATTTGTGCACACTGGTCCGAGAGCATTTGAACCCAAAGGAAAGCGTTCTGATGACAAGCTACCAGTTCTACACCTGGCATTAGGGATATCAGCGGGACAAGGGTTAAAGTGCTGGTTCCTGCACCGACCCATAAGGAGGAAAAAGGCCTCTCTTTGGCCCTATACATTCCAGTACCAAAGCTCCAGAAGTTATCAAATCAATAATATTCCGACAGGATACGATGTGAGAACCTAAACAGACATTGATAAGACCTTGCGAAGTGGCTCGAGGCAGACTCACTGTCATCAAGGAGAATCAACAAATTCTGACCGAATGAAGTCATTCTAGTCACGGCCTAAGGTGATCACGAGGGTCTTGGCCTGTCAATCCAAAGTAGCACTGATAAAGTAGTCCAATTAGAGATCTAGGGAGGGGAACGGAGGGGTTTTTGAAATGTATAAAAGTTGTATGATTGTGCTGTTCGGAGAGCATCTCCACTCACAGGCGGCTGTGATGAGAAGTGTTCCCAGACGTTCGTAATAAAAGATCGTTATACCTTGCCATTCGTCTCTGTCTGCTAACTCCGGGGGCTGTTAGGCGGGTTGGGGGGAGCGTCGACCCTCTATCAGGGGGCCCGCTCGTGGGAGGAGAAGCCTTCCCGTTTTCCCCTTACAGATGGGTTTGGGGCAAAAGCCAAGAAAATGCCGTTGTAAAAGCGAAAAAGCTGTTATGCTCAAACAAATTGCTTGTGTTGTATGATCCATGTAAGCGTTTGATACTAGCATGTGATGCGTCGTCATATGGCGTCGGGTGTGTATTGCAACAAGCTAATGATTTTGGGAAACTGCAACCGGTTGCTTATACGTCCAGGAGTCTGTCTAAGGCTGAGAGAGCCTACAGCATGATTGAGAAAGAAGCGTTTGCGTGTGTCTATGGGGTAAAGAAAATGCATCAATACCTGTTTGGGCTAAAATTCGAATTGGAAACTGACCATAAGCCACTCATATCCCTGTTTTCCGAGAGTAAAGGGATAAATACCAATGCATCGGCCCGCATCCGAGATGGACGCTCATGTTGTCCGCATACAACTACGCCATCGGCCACAGGCCAGGCACAGAAAACTGCGCCGATGCTCTCAGTAGGCTGCCATTGCCCATCACGGGGGTGGAAATGGCACAGCCCGCAGATCTAGCCATGATTCTGGAAGCATTTGAGAGTGAGCAATCACCCGTCACTGCCCGGCAGATCAAAACCTGGACAAGCCAGGACTGCTTATTCTCTCTAGTCAAAAGCTGTGTGCTTCACGGGAGCTGGTCCAGTGTCCCAGTGGAAATGCAGGAAGAGATTAAGCCGTTCCAGTGGCGCAAAGATGAAATGTCTATACAAGTAAGACTGCCTTCTGTGGGACAATCGAGTAGTGGTCCCCAAGAAGGGCAGAGACACCTTCATCAATGACCTCCACTGTAACCATCCAGGCATCGTAATGATGAAAGCGATAGCCAGATCCCACATGTTGTGGCCCAGTATCAATGCGGACTTGTGGTCACAGATGTAATATATGGTCACAGTTAAGCAATGTACCCAGGGAGGCGCCGCTAAGTTTATAGTCATGGCCCTCCAAACCGTGGTCTAGGGTACACGTCGACTATGCAGGCCTGTTCTTGGGTAAAATGTTCCTTGTGGTTGTATACGCGGATTCCAAGTGGATTGAATGTGAGATAATGTTGGCTAGCATGTCCGCTGCCACTACTGAAAGCCTGCAGGCCATGTTTGCCACTCACGGCTTACCCGATGTCCTGATGAGCGACAACGGGCCATGTTTTACCAATTTTGAGTTCAAAGAATTCATGACCTGTAACGGGATCATTCTCTGGACCAATGAAGCTCGAGGAATAACACCTCATCTTTCTAATAGGCACTTGACAGCCTTCCGGACTCAACACAGTTCAACAATTTCAGATCATAACCTCTGCCCCCTTTTTTCGGATGGCAGCTATTGATGATTCTGCTATCTCCATTTACACCTTCTCTAGACCTATCTTTTGTTTCTTTACTTTTCCCATTATCATCTCCTTTTGCCTTGCACCATCATTACTTTTGTTATTGAAACTCTCCTGACTTCCACCCGATCATAGACCTTTTGTTCTTTCCTCTCCTCCCCGCTTTCCCCACCTCTTGGTTAATGCTTTCCACTGGACCAAGATCTAGCTCTGTCAAGCCCGTGTGGTGGCTGGTGTGCAATGGCACCATATGTTAAAAAAATCTACACAGAGGCATCTTCCACCTTTCAATATGTAGTTCGGGACCTGGAATGTCAGGCCTGTTACGTATGGAAAAAGAGTCAGACTGAACACTGAGCTCAAAGTAAAGTGTGACTGTAGTCTTTTATTACAGGTCTCCAGAGTGTCTCCCAACCTATGAGGCCTCCTTAAATAGCTGCGCTCCCAAGGGATTATGGGATCCCTTAGGACTCCAGGGAATGAGCCCTCTGGTGGCTGTACAGAGTAAATACAAGTTCACATATATAACAACACTCTCTTTCTCCCCCTCAGACGCCACCCCCGCCCCAAAGTCAATAGTGTAACTATTAACAATGTGAGACGATCTGGGCCCCTTCTTAGAAACATAGAAAATAGGTGCAGGAGTAGGCCATTCAGCCCCTCTAGCCTGCACCGCCATTCAATGAGTTCATGGCTGAACATGCACTTCAGTACCCCCTTCCTGCTTTCTCGCCATACCCCTTGATCCCCCGAGTAGTAAGGACTTCATCTAACTCCCTTTTGAATATATTTAGTAAATTGGCCTTAACTACTTTCTGTGGTAGAGAATTCTACAGGTTCACCACTCTCTGGGTAAAGAAGTTTCTCATCATCTCGGTCCTAAATGGCTTACCCCTTATCCTTAGACTGTGACCCCTGGTTTTGGACTTCCCCAACATTGGGAACATTCTTCCTGCATCTAACCTGTCTAAACCCGTCAGAATTTTAAACGTTTCTATGAGATCCCCTCTCATTCTTCTAAACTCCAGTGAATACAAGCCCAGTTGATCCAGTCTTTCTTGATAGGTCAGTCCCGCCATCCCGCGAATCAGTCTGGTGAACCTTCGCTGCACTCCCTCAATAGCAAGAATGTCCTTCCTCAAGTTAGGAGACCAAAACTCCAGGTGTGGCCTCACCAAGGCCCTGTACAACTGTAGCAACACCTCCCTGCCCCTGTACTCAAATGCCCTCGCTATGAAGGCCAACATGCCATTTGCTTTCTTAACCGCCTGCTGTACCTGCATGCCAACCTTCAATGACTGATGTACCATGACACCCAGGTCTCGTTGCACCTTCCCTTTTCCTAATCTGTCACCATTCAGATAATAGTCTGTCTCTCTCTTTTTACCATCAAAATGGATAACCTCACATTTATCCACATTATACTTCATCTGCCATGCATTTGCCCACTCACCTAACCTATCCAAGTCACTCTGCAGCCTCATAGCATCCTCCTCGCAGCTCACACTGCCATCCAACTTAGTGTCATCCGCAAATTTGGAGATACTACATTTAATCCCCTCGTCTAAATCATTAATGTACAATGTAAACAGCTGGGGCCCCAGCACAGAACCTTGCGGCACCCCACTAGTCACTGCCTGCCATTCTGAAAAGTACCCATTTACTCCTACTCTTTGCTTCCTGTCTGCCAACCAGTTCTCAATCCACGTCAGCACACGACCCCCAATCCCATGTGCTTTAACTTTGCACATTAATCTCTTGTGTGGGACCTTGTCGAAAGCCTTCTGAAAGTCCAAATACACCACATCAACTGGTTCTCCCTTGTCCACTCTACTGGAAACATCCTCAAAACATTCCAGAAGATTTGTCAAGCATGATTTCCCTTTCACAAATTCATGCTGACTTGGATCTATCATGTCACCTCTTTCCAAATGCGCTGCTATGACATCCTTAATAATTGATTCCATCATTTTACCCACTACCGATGTCAGGCTGACCGGTCTATAATTCCCTGTTTTCTCTCTCCCTCCCTTTTTTAAAAAGTGGTGTTATATTGGCTACCCTCCACTCGATAGGAACTGATCCAGAGTCTATGGAATGTTGGAAAATGACTGTCAATGCATCCGTTATTTCCAAGGCCACCTCCTTAAGTACTCTGGGATGCAGTCCATCAGGCCCTGGGGATTTATCGGTCTTCAATCCCATCAATTTCCCCAACACAATTTCCCGACTAATAAGGATTTCCCTCAGTTCCTCCTTCTTACTAGACCCTCTGACCCCTTTTATATCCGGAAGGTTGTTTGTGCCCTCCTTAGTGAATACTGAACCAAAGTACTTGTTCAATTGGTCTGCCATTTCTTTGTTCCCCATTGTGACTTCCCCTGATTCTGACTGCAGGGGACCTACGTTTGTCTTTACTAACCTTTTTCTCTTTACATATCTATAGAAGCTTTTGCAGTCCGTCTTAATGTTCCCTGCAAGCTTCCTCTCGTACTCTATTTTCCCTGCCCTAATCAAACCCTTTGTCCTCCTCTGCTGAGTTCTAAATTTCTTCCAGTGCCCAGGTTCACTGCTATTTCTGGCCAATTTGTATGCCACTTCCTTGGCTTTAATGCTATCCCTGATTTCCCTTGATAGCCACGGTTGAGCCACCTTCCCTTTTTTATTGTTACCCCAGACAGGGATGTACAATTGTTGTAGTTCATCCATGTGGTCTCTAAATGTCTGCCATTGCCCATCCACTGTCAACCCCTTAAGTATCATTCGCCAATCTATCCTAGCCAATTCACGCCTCATACCTTCAAAGATACCCTTCTTTAAGTTCTGGACCATGGTCTCTGAATTAACTGTTTCATTCTCCATCCTAATGCAGAATTCCACCATGTTATGGTCACTCTTTCCCAATGGGCTTTGCACAACGAGATTGCTAATTAATCCTCTCTCATTACACAACACCCAGTCTAAGATGGCCTCCCCCTAGTTGGTTCCTCAACATATTGGTCTAGAAAACCATCCCTTATGCACTCTAGGAAATCCTCCTCCACCGCATTGCTACCAGTTTGGTTAGCCCAATCTATATGCATATTAAAGTCACCCATGATAACTGCTGCACCTTTATTGCATGTACCCCTAATTTCCTGTTTGATGCCCTCCACAACATTACTACTACTGTTTGGAGGTCTGTACACAACTTCCACTAACGTTTTTTGCCCTTTGGTGTTCTGCAGCTCTACCCATATAGATTCCACATCATCCAAGCTAATGTCCTTCCTAACTATTGCATTAATCTCCTCTTTAACGGGCAATGCTACCCCACCTCCTTTTCCTTTTATTCTATTCTTCCCTGAATGTTGAATACCCTTGGATGATGAGTTCCCAGCCCTGATCATCCTGGAGCCACGTCTCTGTAATCCGAATCAATCATATTCCTTGCATTAAGACACAAAGCCTTCAGGCTTGTTTTTTTAACACCCTTTTTTCTCCTTTTAGAATTATGATGTAGTGTGGCCATTTTTGTTTCTTGCCTTTGTTTACTCGGCCTTCCACTATTGCTTTTTACCTTTCTACCATCTGTTTCTGACTCCATACTACTTCGCCCTGTCTCACTGCATAGGTTCCCATCCCCCTGCCATATTAGTTTAAACACGCCTGAACTGCATTAGCAAATGTTATCCCGAGGACACCAGTTCCAGTCTTGCCCAAGTGCAAACCGTCCCTTTTGTACAGGTTCCACTTCTCCCAGGAATTTGAATCCCTCCCCTCTTGCACCACTGCTCAAGCCACGTATTTATTTTAACTATCCTGCTCCCTCAACTCTGAATAGCACGTGGCACTGGCAGCAATCCAGAGATTACTACCTTTGAGGTCCTACTTTTTAATTTCACTCCTAGCTCCCTAAATTCAGCTTGTAGGACCTCTTCCCGCTTCTTATCTATATCATTGGTACCTACATGTACCACGACAACTGGCTGTTCACCCTCCCTTTCCAGAATGCTCTGCAGCGGCTCCGAGACATCCTTGACCCTTGCACCAGAGAGGCAACATACCATCCTAGAGTCTCGGTTGCGGCCGCAGAAACTCCTATCTATTCCCCTTACAATAGCGTCACCTATCACTAGCTCTCCCACTCTTTTTCCCGCCCTTCTGTACAGCAGAACCACCCATGATGCCATGAATCTGGCTGCTGGTGCCTTCCCCTGGTAAGTCGTCATCTCCAACAGTATCCAAAACTCTATTCTTGCCCTGGTTGATCGTCTCGGTGTGAAAGCTGGTATTGTTGAATCATTTGTTAGGCCCTTGCTAGGTTGCCTGGTGTGTTGGGTCCTGCTGGGCTGCTGTGGATGATGGGTTCTGCTTCGTGGTCACCCGTGATGCCGGTTGCCACTGGTGTTTATGTTGGGGATCAAAAAAGGTAGGGTCCAAGGTAGTCCGTGAATCTGAGTTTGATTTGGTCCAAGTGTTTCCAGTGAATGAGTCCATTTGAAAGTTTGACCCGAAACACCCTGCTCCCCTCTTTGGCCATGACAGTGCCGGGATGCCACTTGGGGCCTTGTCCATAATTCAATACAAATACAGGATCATTGATTTCAATCTCGCGTGACACATTTGCGCTGTCATGGTATGTACTTTGCTGAAGCCACCTGCTCTCTATCTGTTCATGTAGATCAGGGTGAACCAACGAGAGCCTTGTCTTAAGTGCTCTTTTCATGAGCAGTTCAGCAGGTGGGATCCCAGTGAGCGAGTGGGATCTCGTGCGGTAGCTAAGCAGGACTTGGGATAAGCGTGTCAGCAGCGAGCCTTCAGTTACCCTCTTCAAGCCTTGCTTGATGGTTTGCACTGCCCACTCTGCCTGACCATTGGATGCTGGTTTAAATAAAGCTCAATGAAAAATGGAATAGAGCCCTTACAGGAAGCAGGATGTGAAGATCTGTAGTCAATGTAGCTGTTGGAGTCAGCGGGCTTTAGTGGATATCCTATAGTGGAGTCGACAGACTATCCCCAGAAATGGGCACCGAGAAGTTGAAGGGAAGGGAAGGGAAGGGAAGAGTAGGAGATGGACCATATGAAGGCGAGGGAAGGGTAGAAATTGGAAGCAAAATTGATTATATTTTCCAGTTCGAAGCGAGAGCAGGAAATGGCCCGATACAGTCACCAAATTACTGGAAAAAGAGCGGATACATGTCTGAGTTCATTGCATATTTAGAAAACCTGTAAATTGGAACCGTTTGCTAAGCTTAACCACAAAAATTTTAAATCATCACGATGTCATACAATCACAATGCTTCAATATATTAGTGCTTATTTAATTATACTGTGAAGCATTTCCACTAGATCTTTTCAAAATAAGAAAAGTATGTATGAATTCTGAGGTTAGCATCTAAATAACTTTCAGCAGCATAATCGAGTAAATCTTTTGTTTTCAAGATATCTCATCAAATAGAGATGAATGCATGGTCATGTGTGCACATCAAAGTGGTTTGTGTCATTTTCCCCATGTTTTCTTCGATACAAGAATAATAGGAAACCACAAATAAAGCAGTTTAACACTGAACAAAGCTAGAATCCATTCAACAAGGTTATCTGATAACTATTTCCTTTTCTGTTCAAGCTTAGTTTTTTTGACATGCTTACCATTGTTGATGAGGCTGTAATGTCGGTGTCTCATTTATTTTTAATGAACTCGGTTGGCTTTGGTTAAGTAGTAATTGTGCTGTCTGATGTTGCATTTCAGGTTATGGCTTTGTGGATTTTGACAGTCCAGCTGCTGCTCAGAAAGCAGTGGCTACCCTAAAGGGCAATGGTGTCCAAGCTCAAATGGCAAAGGTAAAGACTTACGAATTGAAGTAAACGTGATCATTAAAATTATTTGAACTCAGTTTTATTTTCTGGCTGCAGATCACTAAAATTATGAAAATGCTAATCCTTTTATATTCACCAACATTTGTGTCTTACTACTAATATTTTGTATTTGCAATGTATAATCTGTTGAAAGGTTCAAAATCAGATGAATACACAGATTCCTATTTGAAGTAATTTTAAATTAGAATATGGCAAAAAGTAATGGTTTATTATGATTAAAAAATAAATCTTAGTAAGACACTTGATTTATATGTGGTTCATTCATTCTTCTATGCATTACTCCAAATAACGAAAAGTTCAATTGTAAAATCTGTTCAAATTGCAATACCTGTTGCTTCTGTAATGTTTTCTGTGTACTGAGAATGGAGCACTTAATGGAGATTTCTGATCGTAGTGGTTGCTCAAGATGGTTAAAGTGAGGAGCAATGTGAAATTCCTGTTTGTCTCAAAGAAAAAGGGTGCATCAATGTTGCATGCTGTACGCTTATCACCATTTATAGCCATTCACACAAATGTCTGGAAACTGCATTACTGCCCATCCAGAGCAACAATTATGTCTAGTGTAGTGGCTAGATTGCCCAAAATGTACTCAATTATTGGCATTATGAAGCTGTCTACTTTACACAAATTAGGCAAATTTATACAAACTAACAGACCTCCCTGCAGTTCGTTTAGAGAATGGTGGTGATGATTAAGTGCCAAGATGGAACTGTATTTAACCTAGCCTGCCTCCACCTTAAGCTGTTGCTGAAGTGTTCTCTGCAAGGAACTGGTCTAAATAGAAAAATGCACATAATTGTAGCTGCTTGTAAACCTTTGAGGTAATTAGAAGACCTGCTTGTAAATTTTAGGATCCCAGGTTAAAAGAACGCTCAGAAAATGACTCTTCCTTTATTTGTAGATTGTTTTACATCTGTAACAAAATCTGAAATGCAACATCAGACAGCACAATTACTACTTAACCAAAGCCAACCGAGTTCATTAAAAATAAATGAGACACCGACATTACAGCCTCATCAACAATGGTGTGACAGACATGGGTTAGCCAAAATAATTTTATATATCTGCCTCAATTTGTAGGACAAATATTTTTTAAAGATAAGTTGTGGAACAAAAAGAATGTTTTTGCAAGACCAAAATAAAAAAAGTAAGTTATAAATCCTGCCCTATACTACATGGATACTAGATGGCCAGCCGTGCGTGGTGTGTCAGCTGATGTACTGGATGCATTGAGATAATGCAGAACAGCAAGAATACCCCCAAGTATTAAGTGTATGAGCTATGAAGAAAGATTAGAGAAGTTTGAGCTACACAATTTAAAACTAATAAGGTGAGAAGGAAACCTCATCAAGGGATATAAAATGTTAAAACAAAAGCAAAATACTGCAGATGCTGGAATCTGAAATAAAAACAGAAAATGCTGGAAATCTCAGCGGGGTCAGGCAGCATCTGTGGAGAGAAACAGTTAATGTTTCAGGTTGATGACCCTTCATCAAAACTGGCGAATGTTTGAAATAAACAGATTCTTAAGGAGCACTGAAAGGGGGAGGGGAAGAAAGAACAATAGGGAAGGTCTATGAGAGGGTAGAAGACAGGAGAGATTAGAGAGATAAAATGGATAGTGGGTTGACTTGAGATGGTAATGGCAGAAGTTAGAAAAGGGTTAGTCTTGATAGGGTGTGAATGGTGGAATAATTACCAGCTGCCATGGGAGACAGAGAAAAAAAATTACATAAGATCGGGGGGTGGCTTTTAAAAAAGCAGGGAAGGGAGCCAAGCATGGGCACAGGTTATCTGAAATTGTTGAACTCGATGTTGAGTCCAGAAGGCTATAAAGTGCCAAAACGAAAGATGAGGTGCTGTTCCTCGAGCTTGCATTAAGCTTCATTGGAACAGTGTAGGAGGATGGAGATGTCGGAATGGGAATGGAGTGGGGAATTAAAGTAACAGGTGACCGGAAGCTCGGGGTCACGCTTATGGACTGAACGGAGGTGTTTCACAAAGCGGTCACCCAATCTACGTTTGGTCTCTCCAATGTAGAGACCACATCGTGAGCAGCAAATACAGTATACTAAATTGAAAGAAATATAAGTAAATCGCTATTTCACTTGGAAGGAGTATTTGAGGCCCTGGATGGTGGGAAGGGAGGAGGCAAAAGGACAGGTGTTGCACTTGCTTGGGTAGGTGCTTTGGGAAGGGGTGCTGGGGGTGATTGAGGAGTGGACCAGGGTGTCAAGGAGGGAGCGGAATGCTGAGAGGGAAGAGGATGGGAAGATGTGATTGGTGATAGGATCATGCTGGAGGTGGCGGAAATGGCAGAGGATGATCCGTTGAACGTGGAGGCTGGTGGGGTGAAAGGTGAGGATAAGGGGGGATCCCTGTTGTGGTTCTGAGAAGGTGGATACTGGTCGATAGCCTATCCCCAGAAATGGAGACAGACAAGTCGAGGAAGGGAAGGGAAGAGTCGGAGATGGACCATGTGAAATTGAATCCAAAGTGAATGAAATTTTCTAGTTCAGGTTGAGAGCAGGAAATGACACCGATACAGTCATCAGTGTTCTGGGAAAAGAGGCGAGGCAGGGAACCCGAGTAGGACTGGAACAAAGAATGTTCCACATATCCCACGAAAAGGCAGGCATAGCTAGGGACCCATGCAGGTTTCCAAACCTTTGATTTGGGGGAAGTGAGTGGAGTTAAAGGAGAAGTTGTTCAATGTGAGAACAAGTTCAGGCAGGTGGATGGGGATTAGTTGGATCTCTGCTCGAGGAAGATGTGGAGCGCCCTCAGGCCATCCTGGTTGGGGATGGAAGTGTAGAGGGATTGGATGTCCAAGATGAACAGGAGACAGTTGGGGACAGGAAACTGGAAACTGTTAAAGTGACGGAGGTCGTCGGAGGAGTCGCGGATATAGGTGAGAAGAGAATGGACAAGGGGAGAAAAAATAGAGTTGAGATAGGAAGAAATAAGATCTGTGAGGCAAGAACAGGCTGAAATAATGGGTCTACCGGGGCAGTCCTGTTTGTGGATTTTGGGAAGGCGGTAGAATTGGGCTGTGCAGGATTGAGGAACTATGAGATTGGTGGCTGTGGAGGGAAGATCTCCGGAGGAGATGAGGTCAGTGACTGTCTGGGAAATGATGGCTTGATGTTCAGTAGTGGGGTCATGGTCCAGGGCGAGATTGGAGGAGGTGTCAGAGTTGGTAATTACCACCTACAGTTGATGAATCACCACTTGGAAGAAGCACTGAGAGTAGCAAGTCACAGAATGAACTCTGGGCAGGGGACTTCAATGTCCATCACCAAGAGTGGCTTGGTAGCACCACTACTGATTGAGCTGGCCGAGTCGTGAAGGACATAGCTGCCTGATTGGGCTTGCGGCAGGTGGTGAGAGAACCAACACGAGGGAAATATCGACTTGACCTCGTCCTCGCCAATCTACCTGTCGCAGATTCATCTGTCCATGGTAGCAGTGACCACCGCGAAGTCCCGTCTTCACACTGAACACGCCGTCCATCGTGTTGTGTGGCACTGCCACCGTGCTAAATGGGATAGATTCAGCACAGATCTAGCAGCTCAAAACTGGGCATCCATGAGGCGCTGTGGGGCATCAGTAACAGCAGAATTGTATTCCGCCACAATCAAGAACCTCATGGCCTAGCATATCCCTCTCTACCATCACCATCAAGCCAGGGGACCAATCCAATGAGGAGTGCAGAAGAGCATGCCAGGAGCAGCACCAGTCATACCTAAAAATGAGGTGCCAACTTGGGGAAGCTGCAACACCAAACTATATGCATGCTTAAAAAGTAGAAGCAGCATGCCAAAGGGCTGAGCAATCCCACAATAAACAGAAATAGGAGGTGGGTGGGGTGGATTGACCCATCCACCTCCACGGAGGTGTGTGGGGGGCTTGACCCATCCACCTCCATGGCACGAACCTGGTATTGCAGTACTTCCAGGAACGGTGCAGTGGCTCTAAGCCTTTTGGCTAAGAGCATTGGCGCAGAGTGATCCTTGATGTGTGCAAGGTGACCTCTGGCGTTTGTGATTTGACAAAGAATTGGAAAGATTGGCAACGAAAAATTAAAAAAAAAAAAAAATCCCACAATCAACAGATCAGATCAAAGCTCTGCAGTCCTGCCACATGCAGTTGTGAATGGTGGTGGACCATTAAACAACCATCAGAAGGAAGAGGCTCCATGAATATCCCCATCCTCAATGATGGCAGAGCCCAGCACGTGAGTGCAAAAGACAAGGCCTCCTCCTGAAGTTCCCACCATCACAGAAGCCAGTCTTCAGCCAATTCGTTTCAATCCACATGATATCAAGACATGGCTGAGCGCACTGGATGTAGCATAGGCTTATGGGTCCTGACAACGTTCGGCTTTCGTGCTGAAGACTTGTGCTCCAGAACTAGCTGTGCCTCTAGCCAAGCTGTTCCAGTACAGCTACAACACTGGCATCTATCCGACAATGTGGAAAACTGTCCATGTATGTCTTGTCCATAAAAAGCAGGACAATTCCAATACGGACAATTACTGCCCCATCAGTCTATTCTTAATCATCAGCAAAGTGATGGAAGGTGTCGTCATCAGTGCTATCAAGCAGCACTTACTCACCAATAACTTGATCACCGATGCCCAGTTTGGATTCCGCCAAGACCACTTGGCTCCAGACCTCCATTACTGCCTTGGTCCAAACATGGACAAAAGAGCTGAATTCCAGAGGTGAGGTGAGATTGACTGCCCTTGACATCAAGGCAGCATTTGACAAATGTGTGGCATTAAGGAACCCTCGTAAAACTGAAGTCAATGGAAATCAGAGGGAAAACACTCCGCTGGCTTGGAGTCCTACCTTGCACAGGGGAAAATGGATGTGGTAGTTGGAGGTCAATCGTCACAGCCCCAGGACATCGCTGTAGGAGTTCCTCAGGGCAGTGTCCTAGGCCCAACCATCTTCCGCTGCTTCATCAATGACCTTCCCTCCATCATAATGTCAGAAGTGGGGATGTTTGCTGATAGAAACATAAAAAATAGAAACAAAGAAAAATAGGTGCAGGAGTAGGCCATTCGGCCCTTCTAGCCTTCACCGCCATTCAATGAGTTCATGCCTGAACATGCAACTTAGTACCCCCTTCCTGCTTTCTCGCCATACCCCTTGATCCCCCGAGTAGTAAGGACTTCATCTAACTCCCTTTTGAATATATTTAGTGAATTGGCCTCAACAACTTTCTGTGGTAGAGAATTCCACAGGTTCACCACTCTCTGGGTGAAGAAGTTTCTCCTCATCTCGGTCCTAAATGGCTTACCCCTTATCCTTAGACTGTGACCCCTGGTTCTGGACTTCCCCAACATTGGGAACATTTTCCCTGCATCTCACCTGTCTAAACCCGTCAGAATTTTAAACGTTTCTATGAGGTCCCCTCTCATTCTTCTGAACTCCAGTGAATACAAGCCCAGTTGATCCAGTCTTTCTTGATAGGTCAGTCCCATCATCCCGGGAATCAGTCTGGTGAACCTTCGCTGCACTCCCTCAATAGCAAGAATGTCCTTCCTCAAGTTAGGAGACCAAAACTGTACACAATACTCCAGGTGTGGCCTCACCAAGGCCCTGTACCACTGTAGCAACACTTCCCTGCCCCTGTACTCAAATCCCCTCGCTATGAAGGCCAACATGCCATTTTCTTTCTTAACCGCCTGCTGTACCTGCATGCCAACCTTCAATGACTGATGTACCATGACACCCAGGTCTCGTTGCACCTCCCCTTTTCCTAATCTGTCACCATTCAGATAATAGTCTGTCTCTCTGTTTTTACCACCAAAGTGGATAACCTCACATTTATCCACATTATACTTCATCTGCCATTCATTTGCCCACTCACCTAACCGATCCAAGTCACTCTGCAGCCTCATAGCATCCTCCTCGCAGCTCACACTGCCACCCAACTTAGTGTCATCCGCAAATTTGGAGATACTACATTTAATCCCCTCGTCCAAATCATTAATGTACAGTGTAAACAGCTGGGGCCCCAGCACAGAACCTTGCGGTACCCCACTAGTCACTGCCTGCCATTCTGAAAAGTACCCATTTACTTCTACTCTTTGCTTCCTGTCTGACAACCAGTTCTCAATCCATGTCAGCACACTACCCCCAATCCCATGTGCTTTAACTTTGCACATTAATCTCTTGTGTGGGACCTTGTCGAAAGCCTTCTGAAAGTCCAAATATACCACATCAACTGGTTCTCCCTGATAATTGCACAGTCTTCAGTGCCATTTACAACTCCTCAGATAATGCAGTCCATGCCTGCATGCAGCAAAACGCAGACGACATTCAGACGAGGACTGATAAGTGGCAAGTAACAATTGCGTCACAAAGGTGCCAGGCAATGACTATCTCCAACAAGCGAGAGTCTAACCACCGCCCTTGACATTCAACGGCATTGCCATCAATGAATCCCCCACCAAGAACATCCTTTTCGGTCACCATTGACCAGAAACTTAATTGGACCAGCCACATAAATACTGTGGCAACAAGAGCAGGTCAGAGGGATGGGTATTCGGCGGTGACTGTCTCACCTCCTGACTCCCCAAAGCTTTTCCACCATCTACAAGGCACAAGTCAGGAATGTGATGGAATACTCTCCACTTGACTGGATGACTGCAGCTCCAACAACACTGAAGCTCGACACCATCCAGGCCAAATCAAATCGCTTGATTGGCACCCCATCCACCACGTTTAAACATTTACTGCCTCCACCACTGGCGCACCGTGGCTGCCGTGTGTACCCTGTACAAGATGTACTGCAGCAACTCGCCAAGGCTTTTTTTGGCAGCACTTCCCAAACCCGCGACTGTTACCACCTAAGTGGACAAGGGCAGCAGGCACATGGAACTCCAGCACTTCAACGTCCCCCTCCAAATAACACACCATCCTGACTTGGAAGAAAATCGCCGTTCCTTCATCATAGTCAAAATCCTGGAACTCCCTCCCTATCAGCACTCTGGGAGTATGTTCACCACACTGACTGCGGAGGTTCAAGAAGGTGGCTCATCACCACCTTCTCAAGGGCAATTCGGGATGGGTAATAAATGTTAGCTTTGCTAGCAACACCCACATCCCAGGAATGAATATTTAAAAAAAAATAACAAATAACAAAAATCGATCAGTTTCCATTTTTAAATTTTAAATTCATCTAATCTCAACAGCTTTTTGGGGAGGAGAGGTCCAGATTTCCACTACCAGTTGTGCAACGATGTCGCCCCTAAATGACCGAGCTCTGATTTTAAGGTTCTGACCCTTGTTCTGGGTTCTCTCACCAGAGGAAACCATTTATCTCATTCTATCCTATCAAATCCTTGAATCATCTTAAATGCCTCAATTAGTCTCCCCTTAATTTTCTGTACTCCAGTGAATACAAGCCTCATCTATGCAACCTGTCCTCATAGTTTTAAGCTTTTTAGCCCCAGTGTCATTCTGGTAAATCTGCACTGCACTCCCACTCCAAGGCTAATATATCCTTCCTGACGTGTGGTGCCGAAAACTGAACACTACTCCAGATGCGATCTAACCAGAGCCTTTTACAACTGTAGCATAAGTTCCACCCCAATGTATTCTAACCCCCTTGCGATAAAGGCAAACATTCCATTAGCCTTTTTAATTAAATGCTGTACCTGTCCACTATCTTTTAGGGATTCCTATACCCTGAAATCTCTCTGCTCTTCCACAGTTCCAAGCTTCTCATCATTTAGAAAATACTCACATTTCCCCACATTCAACTCCATTTGCAACAGTTTTCCTACTCACTTAATCAATGTCCCTTTGCAATTTTCTACTCCCATCTACACTACTTACTGTGACACCTAACTTAGTGTTGTCAGCAAATTTGGACATACAGCTCTCTATTCCTTCATCTAAGTCATGGATAAATATAGTGAAACACTGAAGCACCAGGATAGATCCTTGGGGGTCAACACCACAAGTCACATACTGCCAATTGGAATACATACCCATTATCCCTGTTCGTTCTCTCTCTCTCTCTCTCTCTCTCTCTCTCTCTCTATTTCTCTCTCTCTCTCTCTCTCTCTCTCTCTCTCTCTCTCTCTCTCTCTCTCTCTCTCTCTCTCCTACCTCCTAACCAATTCCCTACCCATGTCAATAGGTTGCCTGCAATTCCATGCACCTTCATTATTGTTAACAGTCTCCTGTGTGGAACCTTATTTGAGTGCCTACTGGAAGTCCATATAAATAACATCCATAGGCATTCCCTTCTCTACCACGCTGGTAACCTCCTCAAAAAATTCAACTAGATTTTTCAACATGACTTGTTCTTTGCAAATCTATGTTGGCTCTCTCTCATTTGTTTGTATTTCTCCAAATTATATAGGTATATATCAGTGAAAAGTAATTTAAAAACCAATATTAGAAAGTCTTTTATTAATGAAAGCGTGATAAGTGTTTGGAATGATGTGACGGATGATCGAATAAAGTCAAAGACATTCAGAGCCCTTCAAAAGATGGTTGGATGCTAAGCTGGGAGAGTTGGGGACTAGTAGGATCAGCTGGAGGGATCAAATTGCTAATTCTTGAAGTTTTGTTTTTATATATTTGTTGGTCTGCTGGGAGTTCAAATGCTCACTTCTATCAGGAGGTCAGTGTGTAAAAATTGTCCAGTTGCCTGACTGAAATGTTTAAAATGACTGACTTTGAGAAAATTATTTCCAATTCTACATATTATTCAGGCAGAATGAAATGAAAACTTTGAATCGCTAGTGGAATTTAATCAACCCAAGCAACTCAATTGTCGAGATTGATTAGGAATTTGAAAAGATGGGTAATTAGAAACATAGAAAATAGGTGCAGGAGTAGGCCATTCGGCCCTTCTAGCCTGCACCGCCATTCAATGAGTTCATGGCTGAACATGCAACTTCAGTACCCCATTCCTGCTTTCTCACCATACCCCTTGATTCCCCTAGTAGTAAGGACTTTATCTAACTCCTTTTTGAATATATTGAGTGAATTGGCCTCAACAACTTTCTGTGGTAGAGAATTCCACAGGTTCACCACTCTCTGGGTGAAGAAATTTCTCCTCATCTCGGTCCTAAATGGCTTCCCCCTTATCCTTAGACTGTGTCCCCTGGTTCTGGACTTCCCCAACATTGGGAACATTCTTCCTGCATCTAACCTGTCTAACCCCGTCAGAATTTTAAACGTTTCTATGAGGTCCCCTCTCATTCTTCTGAACTCCAGTGAATACAAGCCCAGTTGATCCAGTCTTTCTTGATAGGTCAGTCCCGCCATCCCAGGAATCAGTCTGGTGAACCTTCGCTGCACTCCCTCAATAGCAAGAATGTCCTTCCTCAGGTTAGGAGACCAAAACTGTACACAATACTCCAGGTGTGGCCTCACCAAGGCCCTGTACAATTGTAGCAACACCTCCCTGCCCCTGTACTCAAATCCCCTCGCTATGAAGGCCAACATGCCATTTGCTTTCTTAACCGCCTGCTGTACCTGCATGCCAACCTTCAATGACTGATGTACCATGACACCCAGGTCTCTTTGCACCTCCCCTTTTCCTAATCTGTCACCATTCAGATAATAGTCTGTCTCTCTGTTTTTACCACCAAAGTGGATAACCTCACATTTATCCACATTATACTTCATCTGCCATGCATTTGCCCACTCACCTAACCGATCCAAGTCACTCTGCAGCCTCATAGCATCCTTCTCGCAGCTCACACTGCCACCCAACTTAGTGTCATCCGCAAATTTGGAGATACTACATTTAATCCCCTCGTCTAAATCATTAATGTACAGTGTAAACAGCTGGGGCCCCAGCACAGAACCTTGCGGTACCCCACTAGTCACTGCCTGCCATTCTGAAAAGTCCCCATTTACTCCTACTCTTTGCTTCCTGTCTGACAACCAGTTCTCAATCCATGTCAGCACACTACCCCCAATCCCATGTGCTTTAACTTTGCACATTAATCTCTTGTGCGGGACCTTGTCGAAAGCCTTCTGAAAGTCCAAATATACCACATCAACTGGTTCTCCCTTGTCCACTCTACTGGAAACATCCTCAAAAAATTCCAGAAGATTTGTCAAGCATGATTTCCCTTTCACAAATCCATGCTGACTTGGACCTATCGTATTACCTCTTTCCAAATGCACTGCTATGACATCCTTAATAATTGATTCCATCATTTTACCCACTACCGATGTCAGGCTGACCGGTCTATAATTCCCTGTTTTCTCTCTCCCTCCTTTTTTAAAAAGTGGGGTTACATTGGCTACCCTCCACTCCATAGGAACTGATCCAGAGTCAATGGAATGTTGGAAAATGACTGTCAATGTATCCACTATTTCCAAGGCTACCTCCTTTAGTACTCTGGGATGCAGTCCATCAGGCCCTGGGGATTTATCGGCCTTCAATCCCATCAATTTCCCCAACACAATTTCCAGACTAATAAGGATTTCCCTCAGTTCCTCCTCCTTACTAGACCCTCCGACCCCTTTTATATCCGGAAGGTTGTTTGTGTCCTCCTCAGTGAATACCGAACCAAAGTACTTGTTCAATTGGTCCGCCATTTCTTTGTTCCCCGTTATGACTTCCCCTGATTCTGACCGCAGGGGACCTACGTTTGTCTTTACTAACCTTTTTCTCTTTACATATCTATAGAAACTTTTGCAATGCGTATTAATGTTCCCTGCAAGCTTCTTCTCGTACTCCATTTTCCCTGCCCTAATCAAACCCTTTGTCCTCCTCTGCTGAGTTCTAAATTTCTCCCAGTCCCCGGGTTCGCTGCTATTTCTGGCCAATTTGTATGCCACTTCCTTGGCTTTAATGCTATCCCTGATTTCCCTTGATAGCCACGGTTGAGCCACCTTCCCTTTTTTATTTTTACGCCAGACAGGAATGTACAATTGTTGTAGTTCATCCATGCGGTCTCTAAATGTCTTCCATTGCCCATCCACAGTCAACCCCTTCAGTATCATTCGCCAATCTATCCTCGCTAATTCACGCCTCATACCTTCAACGTTACCCTTCTTTAAGTTCTGGACCATGGTCTCTGAATTAACTGTTTCATTCTCCATCCTAATGCAGAATTCCACCATATTATGGTCACTCTTCCCCAAGGGGCCTCGCACAACGAGATTGCTAATTAACCCTCTCTCATTACACAACACCCAGTCTAAGATGGCCTCCCCCCTAGTTGGTTCCTCGACATATTGGTCTAAAAAACCATCCCTTATGCACTCCAGGAAATCCTCCTCCACCGTATTGCTTCCAGTTTGGTTAACCCAATCTATGTGCATATTAAAGTCACCCATTATAACTGCTGCACCTTTATTGCACGCACCCCTAATTTCATGTTTGATGCCCTCCCCAACATCACTACGACTGTTTGGAGGTCTGTACACAACTCCCACTAACGTTTTTTGCCCTTTGGTATTCTGCAGCTCTACCCATATAGATTCCACATCATCCAAGCTAATGTCCTTCTGAACTATTGCCTTAATTTGCTCCTTAACCAGCAATGCTACCCCACCTCCTTTTCCTTTTATTCTATCTTTCCTGAATGTTAAATACCCCTGGATGTTGAGTTCCCAGCCCTGATTATCCTGGAGCCACGTCTCCGTAATCCCAATCACATCATATTTGTTCACATCTATTTGCACAGTTAATTCATCCACCTTATTGCGGATACTCCTTGCATTAAGACACAAAGCCTTCAGGCTTGTTTTTTTAACACCCTTTGTCCTTTTAGAATTTTGCTGTACAGTGGCCCTTTTTGTTCTTTGCCTTGGGTTTCTCTGTCCTCCACTTTTCCTCATCTCCTTTCTGTCTTTTGCTTTTGCCTCCTTTTTGTTTCCCTCTGTCTCCCTGCATTGGTTCCCATCCCCCTGCCATATTAGTTAAAATCCTCCCCAACAGCACGAGCAAACACTCCCCCTAGGACATTGGTTCCGGTCCTGCCCAGGTGCAGACCGTCCGGTTTGTACTGGTCCCACCTCCCCCAGAACCGGTTCCAATGCCCCAGAAATTGGAATCCCTCCCTGCTGCACCACTGCTCAAGCCCTGTATTCATCTGCGCTATCCTGCGATTTCTACTCTGACTATCACGTGGCACTGGTAGCAATCCCGAGATTACTACTTTTGAGGTCCTACTTTTTAATTTAGCTCCTAGCTCCTTAAATTCGTTTCGTAGGACCTCATCCCTTTTTTTACCTTTGTCGTTGGTACCAATGTGCACCACGACAACTGGCTGTTTTCCCTCCTTTTTTAGAATGTCCTGCACCCGCTCCGAGACATCCTTGACCCTTGCACCAGGGAGGCAACATACCATCCTGGAGTCTCGGTTGCGGCCGCAGAAACGCCTATCTATTCCCCTCACCATTGAATCCCCAATCACTATTTCACAGTAGAAGACACAAAAAGCACCCCCAAAAATAGTGGGGAACCAAGGGGCTAATGAGTGTAATTGAAGTAGTTTACATCAATAGAGAAAAAATGCTTGAGAAATTAATGGGACTAAAAGCCAACAAATCCCCTAGGCCTGATGGCCTGCAGCCTGGATGGCCTACAACCTAAAAAAGGAGACTGCAGAGATAATGGATGCATTCATTGTTGTCTTCCAAAATTCCCCAGATTCAGGAAAAGTCCCAGAGGATTGGAAGGTAGCAAATGTAACCCTGCTATTCAAGAAAGGAGGGAGTCAGAAAATAGGTAACAGTTAGCCTGATATCAGTTGTCGGGAAAATGCTAGAATCTATTATTAAGGAAATGGTAACTGGGCACTTAAAAAATCGGAATATGATTGGACAGAGTCAACATGGTTTCATGAAAGCGAAATCGTGTTTCACAAAATTATTAGTGATTTTAGAGGATGTAACTAGCAGGTTAGATGAAGGGGATGTAGTATATGTGGATTTCCAAAAGGCATTTGATAAGTTGACCACATAAAAGCTTGTTGCGCAAGATTAAGTCTCATGGGGTTGGGGGTAATGTATTAGCATGGATTGGTTAAAACAGAGTAGGGATAAATGGTCATTTTCAGATTGGCAGGTTGTAACTAGTGGGGTGTCGCAAGGATCAGTGCTTGGGCCTCAGCTATTCACAATCTATATTAATGATTTAGATGAAGGGTCCAAGTATAATGTATCCAAGTTTGCTGACGATACAAAGCTAGATGGGAAAGTAAGCTGTGAGGAGGACACAGAGCTTGCAAAGGGAGGCAGGTTAAGTGAGTGGGCAATAATTTGGCAAATGCAGTATAATGTGGGGAAATGTGAGGTTATCCACTTTGATGGGAATAGGAAAACAGAATATTTTTTAAATGGTGAGAAACTATTAAATGTTGGTGTTCAGAGAGATTTAGGTGTCCTAGTACAAGAAACACAGAGTTAGCATGCAGGTACAACAAGCAATTAGGAAGGCAAATGGCATATTGGCCTTTATTGCAAGGGGATGGAGTTCAAGTGTAAGGAAGTCTTGCTACAATTGTACAGGGCTTTGGTGAGACCACAGTTTTGGTCTCCTTATCTAAGGAAGGATATACTTGGCTTAGAGGTGGTGCAATGAAGGTTCACTAGATTGATTCCTGGGATGTGAGGGATGTCCTATGAAGAGAGATTGAGTAGATTAGACCTATACACTTGAGTTTAGAAGAATGAGAAGTGATCTCATTGAAACATAAGATTCTGAGGGAAATTGACAGGATAGATACTGAGAGATTGTTTCCCCTGGCTGTAGCGTCTTGAACTAGGGAACATCGTCTCCGGATAAGGGGTCGGCCATTTAAAACTGAGATGATGAGGAATTTCTTCATTCAAAGGGTTGTGAATCTTTTGGAATTCTTTGCCCCAAATGGCTGTAGATGCTCAGTCGTTGAGCACATTCAAGGCTGAGATAGATAGATTTTTGGATTCTCGAGGAATGAAGAGATGTGGAAATAGGACAGGAAAGTGGAGTTGGTCGTAGATCAGCCATGATCTTATTGAATGGCAGAGCAGGCGAGAGGGGCTCCTGCTCCTAATTATTAAGTTCTTATGTAAACATCTACTCGTTGAGCTCCTGATCAGCCAGGCCCTCGAGGGTAAATGCTGAATGGAAACTCTTGCGAGGCCTCGCCGGATGCGTGCACACTTCCTACACACCCGGCAAAGTCACAATTTTCAGCCCAAAGTTTTTTAAAATTTGGAAAAGAAGGCAGGCTCACATGTATATTTGAGTTTTTAGCTGTTATAAAATAATTTACATTCTTTATGCATCCATGTTCCTACAATTGACCTAGAGCAAAGTGTTTGACTCATAACTGCCCCTGAAACGGCCCAGCAAGCCATTCAGTTGTATTCAAGAAGGTGGCTCACCACCACCTTCTCGAGGGCAATTAGGGATGGGCAATGGTCTTGCCAGAGATGCCCACATCCCGAATTAATATTTAAAAAAAATTGGGAATAAAAAATTAAATGCTTGCTTTTGTTCCTTAAAAATTAATTAAATGTTTTCTTGATTTAAATAGAATGCCCAAAAATGTTTTTACTTAATGGTAGCACTTAGTTTATTGAATTACTAAAATATGTTATTTAAATGCATTTTTGAATGAAAAGACAAAATACAAATTGTAAAGGCCACTATACTGAAACTGTAAGGACACAGCAAAGGGACGGAGTCTTTTATCATTGAAATCTGATAATGCAGTTTGCTACAGGGTTACCGTTTCATTTAAAATATTTACTTGTGAAACTGGTTTTCAGTTACAGCATTCTGCATTTTCCTGTCATCGGCTGAACAGCTTCTGAAAATATCAAGATGTAGAAATACTTTGGCAGTACAGGTAGAGCATCCGAAATCCGGAAACCTCGGGACTGAGACCATTCCGGTTTTCAGAATGTCTTTCCGACATCCCGAATCTGGAAATGCCGGGGTGGGGGTCAAGGGTGGGGTGGGGAGGGGGGGGAAGAGGACCAGGCGGTGGCCGCGCAGGGGAGGGGTCCGGGCGGGGGTCCGGGCAGCGGCCGAGTGGGGCAGAGGATTTTTGAACATATTTCGGACGACCCCATCATGGATCGGCCCAGATTCCGGAACATTCCAAATTTCAGAACTCTGGATTTCGGACACTCAACCTGTACATAAGAACAGTAGTAGGTCATTCAGTCTCTCTAGCCTGTTCCGCCATTCAGTGAGATCATGGCTGATCTGTATCCTAACTCCGTCCACCCAGCTTGGCTCCATATCCCTTAATACCTTTGGCTAGCAAAAATCTATAGATTTCACTTTAAAATTATTAATTGAGCTACCATCTACTGTTTGTGGGAGAGAGTTCCACAATTCTACCACCCCTTGCATGAAGAAGTGTTTCCTAACTTCTCTCCTGAATAACATGACTGATTTTAAGGTTATGTCCCCTTGTTCTTGACTCCCCCACCAATGGAAAAAGTTTCTCTCTCTATACCCTATCAATTCCTTTAAAAATCCTAAAAACCTCAATAAATCACCGCTTAACTTTCTATGGGCCCAAATTTCCCCAAGAGTTGCCCCGTTTTTTTTGGAGTAAGTAGTTTTTTTGGAGTAACTTAAAAATCGCAAATTTCGCTATTTAACTTGCTCCAATGTAAGTCAGTTAGTTAGGGTTTTTTTTAGTTTAGTTTGTTCTCTCCAAAAGGGGGTGTGACAAGCCACTTACACCTCTTCTGGCCATGGAAGCAAATTTGGCCAGCTGAAAGTTACTCCAAACTAAAACCTTACCTACACTTAAGAAATCAACGCAGGTAGCCAGAGATAGGGAATTGGGGGGGGGGGGGGGGGCGGCAGGTGAGTTACAGGATTCCAATGCTCTAAATACCTACACAATATCAGCACAACATTACAACATCTTCAGCACAACAGCTGCGCAACCACAAATAAATGAAAGATAAATCAGCTACAGAAAATAGAGCAGTCCTACCTTGCCGACTGCAGAATGCACCAGCTAGCCCTCCCGGCTAGGGGTGGCAGGCACGCATGACTGTCGGGGTGAGGGGTTTTTACTTTTTACAGTTGCCCCTAAATGTTGCGTGGTCCTAATGGAGGATGATTCAGTTTTGATGCAAAATATCTTTTATTGTGAATTTTACAGTGCACTTCAATGATACCAACAGCCACAACAGGAAAGAAAGTCTGCACCCATCCCTCACCCACATCTCGGGGAAAGTGCACTTCCTTATAGGGTCGGTGATGGTGGTGGGGAGGGCGGGGTTGGGGGCCCGGCTTGGGTCTGACCGGTGGCTGGTGCGTGGAGTGAAGTGGGAGTGACATTTGAATCTCCGGCCTTTGTGCCCTTATTGCAGAAGCCAGCTCCCTCATGGCATCTGCCATTGTCTGCACACCCTCCAAGATGCCCGCCCTGACTTCCCGTCTTTGTGCAGAGATTTCACCCGATACTGTGGCGACCTCATCACGCACCCCACTGACGGCTGTCACGAGTGATCTTATGAGGGTATTGGTTTCCTCACCCAATGAAAAAACCTGTAACCTCTGCTGAGGGCTGCCTCTCAGGAGAGACTGGTCAGCTGCTCCTTCCCCTCGCCGTGGGGCTACCTAGTGCGAGGCGCAGGCTGGGAAGGTGGGAGACTGGGTGTCCCAAGATGCAGTTCCCGACTGCCACTCGGACCCGTGATCTCGGAAGGTGTGATCCCATGGAAGGTTGCCGAGGAGCTAATGGAGGCTTCTGGCAGTGTGATGCCCTGTGATATGTCCTGATCGATATCGCGGTCAGCATTCTCCTGAGCACACATTTCCATGGACCCCTCCTCCCCCCCACCCACCTTGGTCTGGATCCTCAGGATCTTGAGGAGTGCCGTCGTCTTCTGCAAAAGACAACACAACAGTCAAATGGTTAGCAGCACAGGAGGGGGCAGGATGGGTGGCATGAGTAGTCTCACACATAGCAGGCCAGTCAGCAGGTTGATTTTGAAGGGCCACTATGCATTTTAATGACTCGCCCTCACCCTCGCGTGCGAGTCCAGCTTGTGCAGAGCTGCTTCTTTTTCTGCCAGTGCAAGTCAGCAAGGCAGCAACCCTCTGTTCCAGGAGTGTCAGTTGGTGCAGATTTGGCGGACCTCCTCCTGTTCTAGTTCTCTTTCCTCTTGTTGTGGACCAATTACTTCTGCAAAGATGAAAATATTAATTGTCAGACATGGTGCGTTTCTGATGGGTGGGACACATACAGATGCTCACATTTTCTACTGCAATTCAATTTAAAGATGAAGATACTACTTACACTCACTACTTGACCAACGTCCTGCCATTTCTTCTTGCCCTGGCTTCCAAATCTTGCGCCGTTGACCCCAGCAGAGAATTCTTCGGCAACGAGGTTCCATCTTTTTCTCATTTCCTTGGGCGAGACCGTTGATGGACCACTCTTGCTGATATCCAGCTCCAGCCATTTCTCCTCAATAACCGTCACTAATTTCTCCACTTCCTCATGGAAGAAATTCTTGTTTTTTCTTGCACGCTCTTGCGCCATAGAAACATAGAAATTAGGTGCAGGAGCAGGTCATTCAGCCCTTCGAGCCTGCACCGCCATTTGTCTATGGGACTCAAAGACAGGTAATGTTCAAAGATCGCACTTGTACACCTCTCACATCTATCCAGCACTCCTTTCCACTCCCTCAGCCACACAAAAATCAATATTCAGACCTCACCTTTATATGTGCTCCATAGCCACTTATTCTGAGGACGCTCTTCCTTTAATTGGCCGATTGCCAAACTTCCTGTTACACTGCGCATGCGCGCAGACTGAACTGCCCATTGCACATGTGCGCACACTCAAATGGTCATGCGTGCCCCTGCCGACATTGCACGACACGCTGGGCCCAAGCCCCGCCCCCTCTGCCGGCTAAGCTGAGCAAGCGCAGCTGAAGCTCTGCCTCCTCAGACTCTGCTGCGCGACGCTGATGGATCCGGACAAAGAACGAGCGGCCAAATTCAGAGGTAGATTTTTGGCGCTTTTTTCCTCCAGGAAGTCGACGCACTACATCGAGATACGCCACTCTAAGTGGCTGGGGAAATTTATGGCCTATATTCCAGGCAATACAAGCCTAGTTAATGTAACCTCTCCTCATAATGTAACCCTTGGAGCCCTGATAACATTCTGGTGAATCTGCGCTGTACTCCTTCCAAGGCCAATATATCATTTCGAAGTTGCAGTGTCCAGAACTATACCCAGTACTCCAGATGTGGGCTAACGAGGGCTTTGTAGCAAAACCTCCTTCCCTTTATATTCTAGCTCTTTAGATATAAAGAGTGATTCCATTAGCCTGTTTGATTATTTTTTGTACTACCACTACATTTTTGTGATCTGTGTGCATGGACACCTAAATCTCTTTGGAGCTCCACTGTTTTTAGCTTTTCACCATTTAAAAAAAAATACTCCGATCTATCCTTTTTTGGTCCAAAATGGATGACCTTACACTTAGCTGCATTGAAATCCATCTAGCACAGTTTTCACACTCACTTTATCTATCAGTGTCTTTTTGTAATTTTATGCTCCCGTCTACACTACTTATCACCAATCTTTGTGTCGTTAGCAAACTTGGATATACAGTATTGCATTGATATGATTGCTTCTCACACTTAAACTTTCATACATCGAAGAAATCTGCTTTTCTTTGTGGTGGGGTTTAAGATTTTGAACTAGTTAACACCAAATCCAGTGAAAAAGAAGGGCGGTAAGAGAAGGGATAACCAGCCGTGGATAACTAAGGAAATAAAGGAGAGTATCAAATTAAAAACCAATGCGTATAAGGTGGCCAAGATTAGTGGGAAAATAGAAGATTGGGAAAATTTTAAACAACAGCAAAGAATGACTAAGAAAGCAATAAAGAAAGGAAAGATAGATTACGAAGGTAAACTTGCGCAAAACATAAAAATGGATAGTGAAAGCTTTTACAGATATATAAAACGGAAAAAAGTGACTAAAGTAAATGTTGGTCCCTTAGAAGATGAGAAGGGGGATTTAATAATGGGAAATGTGGAATTGGCTGAGACCTTAAACAATTATTTTGCTTCGGTCTTCACAATGGAAGACACAGAAACCATGCCAGAAATTGCTGGTCACAGGAATGTGGGAAGGGAGGACCTTGAGACTATCACTAGTGGGGTAGTGCTGGACAGGCTAATGGGACTGGAGGTAGACAAGTCCCCTGGTCCTGATGAAATGCATCCCAGAGTATTAAAAGAGATGCGGAAGTTATAGCAGATGCATTCATTATAATCTACCAAATTTCTCTGGAATCTGGGGAGGTACCAGCGAATTGGAAAGCAGCTAATGTAACGCCTCTGTTTAAAAAAGGGGGCAGACAAAAGGCAGGTAACTATAGGCCGGTTAGTTTAACATCTGTAGTGGGGAAAATGCTTGAAACTATTATTAAGGAAGAAATAGCAGGACATCTAGATAGGAATAGTGCAATCAAGCAGACGCAGCATGGATTCATGAAGGGGAAATCATGTTTAACTAATTTACTGGAATTCTTTGAGGATATAACGAGCATGGTGGATAGAGGTATACCGATGGATGTGGTGTATTTAGATTTTCAAAAGGCATTCAGTAAGGTGCCACACAAAAGGTTACTGCAGAAGATAAAGGTACGCGGAGTCAGTGGAAATGTATTAGCATGGATAGAGAATTGGCTGGCGAACAGAAGCAGAGAGTCGGGATAAATGGGTCCTTTTCGGGTTGGAAATCGGTGGTTAGTGGTGTGCCACAGGGATCGGTGCTGGGACCACAACTGTTTACAATATACATAGATGACCTGGAAGAGGGGACAGAGTGTAGTGTAACAAAATTTGCAGATGACACAAAGATTAGTGGGAAAGCGGGTTGTGTAGAGGACACAGAGAGACTGCAAAGAGATTTAGACAGATTAAGCGAATGGGCTAAGATTTGGCAGATGGAATACAATGTCAGAAAATGTGAGGTCATCCACCTTGGGGGGGGGGGGAAAAAAACAGTAAAAGGGAATATTATTTGAATGGGGAGAAATTACAACATGCTGCGGTGCAGAGGGACCTGGGGGTTCTTGTGCATGAATCCCAAAAATTTAGTTTGCAGGTGCAACAGGTAATCAGAAAGGTGAATGGAATGTTGGCCTTCATTGCGAGAGGGATGGAGTACAAAAGCAGAGAGGTCCTTTTGCAACTGTATAGGGTATTGGTGAGGCCGCACCTGGAGTACTGCGTGCAGTTTTGGTCACCTTACTTAAGGAAGGATATACTGGCTTTGGAGGGGGTACAGAGATGATTCACTAGGCTGATTCCGGAGATGAGGGGGTTACCTTATGATGATACATTGAGTAGACTGGGTTTTTACTTGTTGGAGTTCAGAAGGATGAGGGGTGATCTTATAGAAACATTTAAAATAATGAAAGGGATAGACAAGATCGAGGCAGAGAGGTTGTTTCCACTGGTCGGGGAGACTAGAACTATGGGGCACAGCCTCAAAATACGGGGGAGCCAATTTAAAACCGAGCTGAGAAGGAATTTCTTCTCCCAGAGGGTTGTGAATCTGTGGAATTCTCTGCCCAAAGAAGCAGTTGAGGCTAGCTCATTGAATGTATTCAAGTCACAGATAGATAGATTTTTAACCAATAAGGGAATTAAGGGTTACGGGGAGTGGGCAGGTAAGTGGAGCTGAGTCCACGGCCAGATCAGCCATGACCTTGTTGAATGGCGGAGCAGGCTCGAGGGGCTAGATGGCCTACTCCTGTTCCTAATTCTTATGTTCTTATGTTATGTTCTAAGTAGCAGTGTCAGTTTCTATTTATTGGTGAATTTATACAGTACAGGTTGAACCTCCCTTATCCGGGACTTGACCTGTTCCGAATGAGGGATATTTCCGGATAAGGAAAGGTCATGTGTTTTCACTGTGTGTGTGTGTGTGTGTGTGTTTGTGTGTGTGTGTGTGCACCGATTGTCGATTGTCGTTCCAGCCAATCGGTCAGTCTCAGCTCACATTGGAAACCAAACTATTCTAGAGTTCTAGAGTTAGGATATTCTCAAAATCTATGGAATGGTTAGCTGATCCAAAATATTAAAAAGGTAAGTACTTTGAAAACATTTTCTGAACAATTTTTATTGGAATTTCCATCGGTGTGGAGTTGTCGGGCCCCGAGGTGTCAGCGAGCCGTCGGACCCCAAGGTGCCGGTGAGCTGAGCTGGCCCTGAGGTGTTCTAGGTTGAGGGAACTTCTGCTACTGCTGATCACTTTCTTTCTAGTAAGTGTGTGGATTTTCTGTTTCAGTGAATGATTTCATTAAATAATAAAGGAAAGGTATCAGCACTGTGCCTGAAAAGGAAATGGGAAACCTGGGGCGGGGGGTGGGTGGGAACAGGGGGCGGGTGTGGGTCGGAGTTCTGCGCATGCGCACCCGGCGGCCGTGAATGGTGCCGGATAAGGGAATCCCGGATAAGAGAGGTTCAACCTGTACTTCAAATCTGTAACAAAATACTCACACACTTCAGTTAATTACAGGGTGTAATAAGATACTAATATTGATCACTTAATTTCACTGAGGCTGTGGAATGCACTACCAAAGTTAATGATTGAGCCATAGACCATGTCAAAATTTATGAATAGGTTAGATAGGTAGTTGAAGGATAGGAGAATAAATGGATATGGGAATAGAGTTAAAACTACTGCTCATGTGGAGGATAAACACCAACACTGACTGGCTGGGCCGAACAGCCTCTTTCCGTGTTGCAATTCTGTGTAAAGTAGATATAATTCATTTAGTTTGTTCTTTCTGTAATGCTCTCTGCTGCAATTTTTAAATGTTAAAATCCCTTTGTTCTTGTAAATGTGAAGTGACCATGAAAGTGTTCTCATGCTAAAAGTCGCAAAGGAAATTTCATAATTAAACAAGTAATTTGCAGAGCTAATTCACATCACGCTGATTAGTTTTGACCCTCAGCCCTGTTAAAAAGTAGTAACGTGTACAAAACATAAAAGCTAGACACAAGTAAAAAGCCTTGTTTTTCATGTTGATTCCTTTTCCACATTTTTCTAACTTGCCATGATTTGTTACATGACAAAAATGAATTTGTCCTTCCCCACTACTATTTTGCCTCAAGTTTTCAGAGTTGGAATGCTAAGGATTTAAGAATAATTTATATTTTGAAGTTTTATACAAGGCTGCAAAGTCACTTCAGGGGTTTTTAGGCTATGTAAAGGATTTCTCATGCAGTGCCTGCTCATGTAGAAAACTCAATTATTTCCTCCAGAGGAGCCAAACTGTCTTGCATCACAAAGAAACACCAACAAGCAATTTGCCAACAGGGTAGATTAATGAGTAGTCTAACAAGTTACTCAAAAGTGTAATTTTAATGCACTGCTATACTTTCTAGAGCCAACATTATGAATTTAGATTAAAAAGCCTTCACTTGCATCGATATGAGTGATTCTCGCATTTAAACTTTCATACATAGAAGGAAATTTGCTTTCTTTACAATGCGTTGAAGATTTTGAACTGGTTAACACCATTCCAGTGAAGTAGCCGGATCTGTATGTATTGGTGAAATACTGTTCAACAACACAGCTCCAATTCTTTGATTCAATTATCTCTTTCCAAAGGGCACACTAAATGTTGCAGCTCATGAAATCTATCTGTATAAATTTGTTATTGTTTCGTTGCTTCATTACATACAAATGATCATTTTGAGAGGTGCACAAGCATGAGTAATTTCAGGGCTTTTCAGCTACCAGTCCTGCTTATTTCAGCTGGCTGTCAGCTTGAAGTGAATAAGATAAAAGATGTTAGAATATTATTTCAGTTTAATTTTAATGTACCTATAATTGGAATTGCAGTCCCCACTGCTTATAGCGGGCTTGTTTATACTAATGCGATTTGCCTGCTATATGTAATGGCTGGTATAACATTTAACAAACTTTAGGGCAGGTGAGCGCCAAAAATAATGTCAGTGCCACCACTTTTAATAAGTTATTGTAAGTTTAGGGAATATTGCCAAGCTCTGGGCCAGCAGAGAGTATCATGGCACATATAAGCAACTTTGACTCGAAAGCTGCTGGTCAACTTCAAAGTTCCAAAACCGCTGCTACCACATTTGTGAATGTTTCCGACAAGGGGTGAATCAAAGAAGGAAATATATCTGCTGAGTACAGTTGGTCTGAAAATCTTAAGTTCTCTAAAGAAGATACTCAACTACATTTTTTTTACCAATGTGCAATAAAACAGTGCTGCAGGGCGAATAGCAGTGGACAGAAGATGACCCCAAACAGCTGTCCGAACTGCCCAAAATAGCCGGCCCGCTTAATGCAGTTTATGCAGCATCTTTGTAATTGACGCCTATGCAATGACAACTAGTTAGCGACATTTGCCCGATATAGGTGACTGTCGGGGATGGTGTAAGTGGTGGGGATTGTTTTCACAGATTTTACTTCTAATACTGCAGTGGTTTGATTTAATCAGCCATTAAGTTTACATATTTTGGAGACTGCTCGATCCTGGGCACATTCTCTACTTGTGTAGTAATTTCTTTAATATGGCATTTAAAGCTGCTTTTGTGTCGATCTTGCGCCACTCGTTCCAAATAAACAAGTATCGTGCTGCATCTTAAAGCAAAATAAGTTGGATTTCTTAAGACTGACAGATTGGAAGACCGATGTTTAATTGCTACTGGTCTTTCTGGGGTCAGTAAACATGCTGTTCCAGCAACAGTGCATTCACTAATTGTAACATCATAATGCATCTGCACAGTAATTCCTAATTCCCAACTCCTCCACTTTTCATTGACATTGTAACACCAGTAGTTTTCATATGCGTACTGGTTAAACTGGTAGGGTCAGTCTGGGGATTGTTGACTGAGCAAAATGCACAGGCACAGCCAGTTTAGAAGAAGATAAATGTAGAAGAACAGCATACTTAGACCACACCTCTAAGACTTGGGCTGCAACATAAAGCAACACTAATGAAAAGTGGTGCTGCAACATTGCCAAAAAATGTTGTTTAGTTGATCAAGAATCTAAAATCTGCTCCCTGACAATTGGTATGAGTAAATGGATGTCATGGTATAGTACTTAGCCAAACAAACTTGGAAAATCCCAAGGTCCATGCTGTAAGAGAGTTAACACTGCTTTGAGACTCGAGGCATTTATAGAAAGTCAGTGAAAAGCACTGGTTTGCTTACCCCTGTAATCTTCAATCCTATTCCCTGCCAGATATTTATGGAAACTCCACTTTTTTAAAGGGCATATCCAAGAGAGATAGTGTTATTCTGGTTGAATAGTTTGGGTCTCTTGTATTTTTCTACCCTTTCTTGTCATTCTTCATTTCTGCACAGTGCATTTATATTTCAGTAGGCTTTCCTTTGCACCAATACTGTTGTTGGAGCGTAAATGCGGCCTGAATCTCTGGTGGAGGTAGTCTCACTCCGCCTCACTTCAAAGTCTGTTTGTATCTTGACACCTGATGTACACTCCACAAGCTTAATGTTGGTGTGAAGTCTAAACTGCTTTACACTAACAATAAATGTGTTGTATGAATGAACCATGACACTATGTTGCTTGTTGTCTTTCTAACTGTCCATTTCTTCTGAACTTCTTACTCTCTGTTGCATTGCATTGTCTCTAATTGTTCCTTTTTGATTCATTTCCTCTGTCTATTTCTTAACAGCTTGGTTGTTTTATCTCTGTCTCCCTGTGTCCATTTTTGGCTCACTTTTCATGGCTCTAAAATTTATTTGTTTGCAACATCAAAAGAAACAAAATTAGATCAAATTTAATGTGAAAGAAAACAGAACGGAATTCAAGAGGGATGGAATATGAGAAGGATTCTTTTTTCAAAAAAAGCTGAGAATCTGAGAGAAAGACAGAATGGAGCCATCATGCCTATTTTTCTACCAATAAATTTAGTCTCACAAATGCCTTCTCCCTTTCACTTTAATGACTTTGATAAGTATTTTCAATAAAATACCGACATTTTGGTAATATTAGCATTACATTTTTTAATCAGTATTATATAATTGTTACCATGTTTTTCATCAGTATTATATATTTATGTCTGGTGCGATGGTGACGGTATTGATATTGCAACAAATAGACTTCAAAATGTAGAAGTTTTTTAGCTGAATAAGAAAATTGTAATTTGGTAATTGATTGGAAGGTAGGAGACAAGAGAGTCGGTATAAAGGGAACGTCCTCTTATTGTTCAGATATGACAAGTCCATTCTTGCTCCTGATAGCTCCACAATAAGGTAAGTTTTTTAAAAAAAGTTGCAACATACCTTTCAGGGCCGCTGGTTTGGCTGCTAAGTGCACGTGAATACTGATCGCAGCATGCATGGTGCATGTTATGGTAAGTCGCTAACTAATTTTGTAAAGTGAACCGGAAACAGGTGATCAGCTCCTTATTTGCATATGCTTAATAAAAGGGTGCAATTAACAGCATGACAAGTTTACATAGGCAGTTTCCATTATAAATGTGGACATAGCAATTTATAATGGAAAAGTTGAGAGGATGTGCACAAAGATTTTTAATATATTGCAGATATATGCGCATTGTTTTTTAAAATATTTTTACACCTTGGCAATATTGTTTTAACTCCATACAGTCAAACTGGATTGACTAACATGGCATGGATCTGCATTCAGGCTTCAGCATTTATTTTCCTAACCTAACACAGATTGGTTAACATAATAAATCCACTAGCTCCACTTTGTTTGTCAGTTCAGGTTGGTTTGAAGGTCACTGCCTTGTGTGATGGTTAATTCGAGGAGGACAAACCTCCAACTTCTGATATTCCAGTACAGGTGCAGCGTCAAAAATCCGGAGTTCCGGAATCCGGACCGATCGGTGGTAGGGTCGTCCGGAACCCGTAAAATGTTCTGGAATCTGGACCTGCCGACCTCAGGGTCCCGCTGCTGCCCAACCTTGGGCCTCGCCTCACTGTCCCCCGCTCGCCGCCGTTGCCCTTACCTCGGGGCCTGCTCACCGGCCACCTCGGCATCGGGGCCCTGCCCGAACAGCTCCTCGGTGGGGGCCCCTCCCTCCCTCCCTCCTTTCCCTTCCTCCCTCCCTCCCTCCCTCCCCACCCCCCGCGTCCACCTTTCTGACGTTCCAAAATCCGGAAATACCCAAACCTGGGCTCGGGTGTTTTTGGATTCGTGACGTCAAAGACTATCGAAAGCCTGGAATCCGGAACGGCCTCGGTTCCGAATTCTCGCCGCTGCATCTATATCAGGGCTGAAGGACAAACAATCAGTTTTCAAATTAATAATACATGCCATCATTAGTTAAGGACAAGTTTCAAACTGTGTAATGAGTCATAACTGTCACTGAGTAATGCAGCAGATTTTGCTCGTCTGTTGCAACATTAGAACTAAGATAGTCATTGCTTCATTTCATTTTTTACAACATGATTTTTTCAAATTGCCAGTTTACATTCCTGTGTTGAGTATTGAAAGTAAATAATTGGAGGTTACCATAGATACCAGTGCAATTTGTGCTTTGTTGGCTACTTAAAGGAAGTAGAAAACTTTCACAAGATGTATACTTTGGAACTTGGATAGTTCTACTAAAGAGAATACAAAAGCTACGCAGGCTTTTAAAAGCTATGCCTGACTCGACAATTATTTCACTTCCTTTCCAAAAATAAAGCCAATTACGTTGAAAAGAAATGCAGGGCATTACACGCAGAATGGCGTTTGCCTTGCTGGGGCCCCGTGCAAAGGTTCGGTTTCAAATCTGTACATGTACAATCATAAGGCATGTTACCAATAGGTAACTATATGCAAAGCCATCGGCAACTATATGGTGTGAATAACATCTGGCATGCAGTCCATCAATTTGTCCTGAATATCCTTGCTCAGATAATAGTTTAAGACTGTAGATAGCTGAACCTATGTTTAAAATAAATGCATTTGGCAGGCAATTGCTAAACAGGCTCTCATTGGATTTTTTTTAACAAGAAAAAATGTATGCCAGTGGGTGAGATTTCCGGTAACTTCACAAAAATGCACGATTATTTATAGCTTCAGCAAAGATTAGGACTTCACAAAATGATTGGTGTGATACATAAATGTATGTTTAGAACTAAAACAAAATGTTGAAAATCTAAAATAAAGGCAGAAAATGCTGGAAATGCATAGCAACATCTGGAAGGCGAAAAGAGGGTAAAAATTTAGCTCAAGAATCTTTCCCCCCCAAAATGTTGTGTGTTTAAATTTGTTACAATTTCAAAAAGCAAAAAGAATGAATGAATGAAACGGGCTCCCTCTGTTGCAGCAGTGACAGTACCTGTTTATATCTAGAGGTTAAGGATTGTATTAGATTCAAAGAAAAGGCTTACCATGTTGCCAAAATGAGTAGTAAGCCTGAGGATTGGGAGGGTTTTTGAAATCAGAAAAGGTTGACCAAAAATTGATAGAGGGAGAAAATAGAACGAGATTAAATTAGCAATAAATATACAACCAGATTGTTCGAGCTTCTACAAGTATGTAAGAAGGAAGAAAATAGCAAAAGTCGATGTGGGTCCCTTAGAGGCAGAGACAGGATAAATTATAATGGGGAAAAAGAAATGGCAGAGACATTAAACAAATATTTTGTATCTGTCTTCACATAGTGGAAATTGTGGGAACAAAGGCTCTAAGGAGAGTGAGGAACTTAAAGTAATTAAGCTGGCAAATCCCCTAGACCTGATGGCCGAGAACCTAGGGTTCTAAAAAAGGTGGCTGCAGCAATATTGGATGCATTGGTTGTGAGCTTCCAAAATTCCCTAGATTCGAGAACAGTCCCTGTGGATTGGATGGTAGCAAATGTAACTCTGCTATTCAAGAAAGGAGGGAGAGAGAAAACAGGCCAGTTAGCCTGACATCAGTAGTGGAGAAAATGCTAGAATCTATTATTAGGGACGTGGCAACAGGGCGCTTAGAAAATTATAATATGATTGGGCAGAGTCAACATGGTTTTATGAAAAGGAAATAGTGTTTGACAAATCTATTAGAGTTTTTTTGAGAGTGTAGCTGGCAGGATAGATCAAAGGGATTGGTGGATGTAGTATACTTAGATTTCCAAAAGGCATTCAATAAGGAGCCACACAAGAGGTGGTTACACAAGATTAGGGCTCATGGGATTGGAGTAATATATTAGTTTGGATTGAGGATTGGTTATTTTCAGGTTGGCAAGTTGTAACTATTGGGGTGCCTTAAGGATTAGTGCTTGGGCCTCAGCTGTTTACAATCTATATCAATTACTTAGATGAGGGGACCGAGTGTATTGTATCCAAGTTTGCTGATGATACAAAACTAAGTGGGAAAGTAAGCTGTGAAGAGGGTGCAAAGAGATTGCAAAGGGATAAAGACAGATAAGTGAGTGGGCAAGCAGATGGCGAATAATGTGGGGAAATGTGAAACTATCCGCTTTGGTAGGAAGAATAGAAAAGCAGAATATTATTTAGAATGCGAGACGAGTAAATGTTAGTATTCAGTGGGATTTGGGTGTCGTTGTACCCGAATCACAGAAGGTTAACATGCAGTTACAGCAAGCAAATAGGAAGGCAAATGGCATGTTAGCCTTTATTTCAAGGGGGTTGGAATAGAAGAGTAACATAAAAAATAGTGCAGGAGTAGGCCATTTGGCCCTTCAAGCCTGCACCACCATTCAATAAGATCATGGCTGATCATCACCTCAGTACCCCTTTCCTGCTTTCTCTCCATACCCCTTGATCCCTTTAGCTGTAAGGACCATATCTAACTCCCTCTTGAATATATCCAACGAACTAGCATCAACAACTCTGCGGTAGAGAATTCCACAGGTTAATAACTCTCTGAGTGAAGAAGTTTCTCCTCATCTCGGTCCTAAATGGCTTACCCCTTATCCTTAGACTGTGTCACCTGGTTCTGAACCTCCCCAACATTGGGAACATTCTTCCCGCATCTAACCTGTCCAGTCGCGTCAGAATTTTATATGTTTCTGTGAGATTCCCCTCTCATCCTTCTAAACTCCAGTGAATACAGGCCCAGTCGATCCAGTCTCTCCTCATATGTCAGTCCTGCCACCCCAGGAATCAGTCTGGTGAACCTTTGCTGCACTCCCTCAATAGCAAGAACGTCCTTCCTCAGATTAGGAGACCAAAACTGAACACAATATTCCAGGCGAGGCCTCACCAAGGCCCTGTACAACTGCAGTAAGATCTCCCTGCTCCTATACTCAAATCCCCTAGCTATGAAGGCCAACATACCATTTGCCTTCTTCACCGCCTGCTGTACCTGATTGCCAACTTTCAATGACTGATGTACTATGACACCCAGGTCTCATTGCACCTCCCCTTTTCCTAATCTGCCGCCATTCAGATAATATTATGTCTTCGTGTGTTTGCCACCAAAGTGGATAACCTCACATTTATCCATATTTTACTGCATCTGCCATGCATTTGCCCACTCACCTAACCTGTCCAAGTCATCTTGCAGCCTCTTAGCATCCTCCTCACAGCTCACACCACCATCCAGCTTAGTGTCATCTGCAAACTTGGAGATATTACACTCAATTCCTTCATCGAAATCATTAATGTATATTGTAAATAGCTGGGGTCCCAGCACTGAGCCCTGCGGCACACCACTAGTCACTGCCTGCCATTCTGAAAAGGACCTGTTTATCCCGACACTCTGCTTCCTGTCTGCCAATCAGTTCTCTATCCACGTCAGTACATTACCCCCAATACCATGTGTTTCAATTTTGCACACCAATCTCTTGAGAAAAAACAACTTACTCCAAAAAAAAATTGATGCAAGTCATGGCCAAAATTGGACCCATAAAGTTTAACTTGATTTGGTTACATATAATAGTGCAGTCTTTCTTTCCTGTTTGAGTATGTTTACACTTTTATATAGAATGTGATGAATCAAATAATGGCCCAAATAATGAATCAAATAATTTTGCTGAAGTGCTGCGTGCCCTGTTAGACTTGTTAATGCACATTTAGGCTTAAAAAAAAAGTTGCTGGAAGTGCGAGTTGATAACGGCGCAGCGAGGGCAACAGGGCATCTGGGACTTTGGTGAACAATGTGTCTCCTTAACCAATGAGACTTAAGGTTTGAGAAATAAAAGAGGGTGAATTAGAGTGGGTGAACTCAATGTCAAATCAGGTACAGAGAGAAATAAAGAGAGGGAAAGAAAGATTCGATTAAGAGAAAGAGAAAAAAGAAATGGAAGGAAAAGTAAGAAAAATAATATAAATAATTAAAATTTTGACATTTAAAAAAAAATCTCCAACAACAATTCACAACCTGAAGGAATGAGATTCCACAATTTTAATTATTCAATTTCCAGGCAAGAGATTGATTGGCAGTCATTAACAATTATCACTTATACTGTTGATTACTAGACTTAACTTTCTGTGATGAGCAATTAAAATGCAGCAACTTCATGAAAATCACGGGGACATTAAGGGCAAGATGCCATTTCATGAAGCTAATGGCGGAGCAGCGCAAATCAGGCAGAAAATTGTGACGATTTGCAATTCATGAGGTATCTCTTCTCCACAAGTTGCTGGCCGGTTTGCATATTAATAACAGCATGTGTCGTTCATGCTGTTACTTTTTCAGCAAATTCTGCGTCATTTCTATGCGTGCATATCCATCAGAAGGTGAGATGTATAGCCTCTTTAGTATCTACATACTGTACTTGCTATAGTACACTGAGTTAATCCTCTACTTCAGTCTCACATTAGATAACAGAAAAAAACTGGTTGGAATTCAGGTTGAAACAAAGCTTAAGGGAGGACCATACTGAACACATCAGGGAAGATTTTAACTTAATCACATTTGAATTACATGCAGTCAGTTGAATTATAAATATATACGATTTAATGACTCTTATCTGTATAAAGTCAATCAACTGTAACAAACACTTTAATTAGGAGCTTTGTTTTTAAAAAATCTTAATTAGACCTCCAGAAAGAACCAGGTTCTTTTTAGCTAACTTTGATCTGAGAATGTTATTTTCTGATGGTTTTAGAAATGTTTGAAATTAGTTTATATTTGATAAATTTAGGAACCCCAAAGTGTTTCGGACAATAAAGCTAATGGATTGTAAAAACTGACTATTGCTGAGATCACAGATTGTAGGGGCTACTTTTTGACACATTTTTCAAGTTTTCTCATTTCTTTGCTACAGAAGCTTAGCAAAGACATTGTTGCATGATTTTAGTTTGGCCCGTTGACACATTTTCAGTGGCAGTGGTTTGGTGTAGTCTGGTTGGGAAGTTAGCTGCTTCCTTGCCACTCATCTCCATCCACCATTGCCACCCTCCTTCACCTCCTGTACCCTTTCTCTCCTCTTCTCCTCTTTTTCCCTCTTCCTCCACCAGTGAAGAAATAGGCTCTCACTCAGTGCCTCACACCCCTTCATTGTCTTTTGTTGTTTACTCTTCTCTACCCTCTCCCCATCCCATTCCGTATCCACCTCTCCATACACCTCTCCTCCTCCTCCTCCCTGTCTCTCCCTCCCCTCCATTACCCTTCTCTCATCTACTATCCTCTTCCTTCCCCTTCCCTGAACATGTCCTCCCTTACCTGAGTCAGATTTTCCCAGTTTCCTAACCTGCTTGACCTGCATACTGGACTTGGTCTTCACACCCCATGTGTAACACCACAATCTATCTTTAAAAGAGATGACAAATCTTAACCCAGGTAACTAGAATTCCATTAGCCAAATAGCAATAAGTAAAAAAAAATAATTTATACCAAGTGACAGGTTGGAGAAATAGCTATTGAAGAAACATCCATCACGATTTAGAATGAAAGATCCTACCTTAAAAAAAACCTCCGTGACTTCTTTGAGGATGTTACACACAAAGTATATAATGGCAGTCTCTCTACAAAGTAGTTTATTAGATTATGGGCTGGAATTTCATCAGCCTTCCACCATGTTTTCCGGGCATATTTCTTCGTTTTGGATGGAAAACCACGCAGTGAGAAATTCATGGAACGTGTTCCGCCAGCGGTTTTGAAATACCGCTGGGGAGCGGACTGCCGACAATAATCGAAAAACCGCTTCCACCTGAGTTTGGTCACAGCGGTGATCCATAGATCGGAAAAAAAACACGCCGGGGGAAAAAACAGTCGGAGCAGCCCTTGAAATGGCAGTAGGTATGAAACCCTGCAAAAAAGGTAAGTTACATTTTTTTTTAAATTCTTTTGTAGCAATTCAGTAGAAAAGGGTCTTGTGAATGTTATGCGATTTTTTTTTTTTAAATTTTCTTCTTTTGTTTTTTGTAAAAATATTTTTTGTGTTTCCCCCCCGCCCCCCCCCCCCCCCCCCCATTCCCTGGGCCCAATTCGCAGCCTCGGACCAAAGTTGACGAGGATTGCGTTTTTCGCTGCGAAACCTTGTACAACACCGATTTTTCCTGTCAGACGGATTTTCTGCCGTTTTTAAGAGCAGGAGTCATAGCAGTTTTTTGGGCAGCAAACCAGTGGTAGCGGTTTTTGATCAAATTCCAGCCCTATGTACTTTTAATATACTTTAAGAAAACTTTTTAAATGGTTCCACATAACAACATAAATAGGAGCAGGAGTAGGCCATTCGGCCCTTCGAGGCTGCTGCACCATTAAATAAAATAATGGCTGATCTTATACCTCAACTCCACCTTCCTGCACTATCTCCATATCCCTTGATTCCCTTAATATCCAAAAATCTATCGATCTCTGCTTTGAATATACTCAACGACTGAACATCCATTGCCCATTTGGGTAGAGAATTCCAAAGATTCACAACCCTTTGAGTGAAGAAATTTCTCCTCATCTCCATCTTAAATGGCCGATCCCTTATTCTGAAACTGCCCATAATTCTAGACTCCCCAGCTAGGGGAAATAGCCTTCCAGCATCAACTCTTATCAAGCCCTCTAAGAATTTTATATGTTTTAATGAGATCACCTCTCATTCTTCTAAGGGAAGATAGGGAAAATAGGCCTAGTCTCCTCAATCTCTCCTCATAGGACAATATCCCCATCCCAGGAATCAGTCAGGTGAACCTTCATTGCACTCCCTACCAAGGCAAGTATATCCTTCCTTCGGTTAGGAGACCACAACTGTACACAGTACTTCAGGTGTGGTCTCACCAAGGCCTTATATAATTGCAGTAAGACTTCCTTACTCTTATACTCAAATCCTCTTGTAATAAAGACTAACATATCATTTACTTTCCTAATTGCTTGCTGTACCTGCATGTTAACTTTCAATGATTCAGGTGCAGGGACACCCAGGTCCCTCTGAATACCAACATTTCCCGATCTCTTACCATGTAAAAAATATTCTGCCATTCCATTTTTCCTCACAGCTTACTTTCCCACTTAGCTTTGTATTGTCAGAAAACTTGGATACATAACAGTTGGTCCCCTCATCAAAGTCATTGATATAGATTGTAAATAGCTGAGGCCCAGACACTGATCCTTGCGGTACCCCATGAGTTACGGCCTGCCAACCCAAAAATGACCCATTTATTCCTACTCTCTGTTTTCTGTTCATTAACCAATCCTCAATCCATGCTAATATATTACCCCCATTTCCATGAGCCCTAATTTTGTCTATTAGCCTCTTGTATGGCACCTCATTAAATGCCTTCTGAAAACCCAAATACACGACATCCACTGGTTCTCCCTTATCTACCCTACTGGTTACAACCTGAAAAAAAACCTTCGATTTTTCAGACACAATATCCCTTTCATAAATCCGTGTTGACTCTGCCCAATCATATTATGATTTTCTAAGTGCTAAATTACCATATAATAAACTCTATTCAGAACTCCTGCTTTGCAAGTGAGCCCCAGGTGGGCAGAGGAAACGTTTGAAGGCACCCTCAAAGCCTCCTTGATACAGTGCAACATCTCCATCGGCACCTGGAAATCCCTGGTCCAAGACCGCCCTAAGTGGAGGAAGAGCGTCCGGGAGGGTGCTGAGCACCTCGAGTCTCGTTGACGAGAGCGTGCAGAAAACAAGCACAGGCAGCGGAAGGAGCATGTGGCAAACCAAACTTCCCTCCCACCCTTTCCTTCAATGACTGTCTATTCTGTGACAGTGACTGTAATTCCCGTATTGGACTGTTCAGTCACCTGAGAACTCACTTTTGGAGTGGAGCCAAGTTTACCTCGATTTCGAGGGACTGCCTATGATGATGATGATTTTGCCGACTACTGATGTCAAGCTAACTGGTTTTTGGTTCCCTGTTTTCTCTCTCTTTCCTCTCTTGAATAGCGGGAGCACCTTTTAAAATACTAGGATGTAGACTATCTGGTCCAGGAGAATGGCTGGCTTTTAGTCCCATTATTTTCTCCAGTAATGTTTCTTTACAAATATTAATTTCTTTAAGTTCCTCATTCTCACTAGATCCTTGGTTCCCCACTATTTTCAGAATGTTTTCCGTGTCTTCTTCCGTGAAGCCAGATAAAAAGTATTTGTTTAATGTCTCTGCCATTTCCAATTCTCCATTATAATTTCTTCTGTCTCAACCTGTAAGGGACCCACATTTACTTTTGCTAATCTCTCCCTTTTTTACATACCGAAAAAAAACTTTTACAATCTGATTTTATGCCACTTGTTAGTTTACTCTCATTCTATTTACTCTCCGTCTTCCAATAAATATCATATGATAGACTTCCATTAAAATGAAAGCCACAGAATACAGGATAGAACATGAAACTTGATAAAAAGCTACTAAAATAAAGTAGGAAATAGAGAGTACTGATGAGAACTGTAAAGCAAGACTGGGTTTAGGAATACAGAATAAAGTAGTAGAAAGATCAATGCTTGGGATCCCTCTTGTTTCTAATCCAGATAGTTATCTGGATACAAAAATATGTGTAAACTTGTTAAATTTGCTGAAATCACTAAAATAGGGAGAGCAGGTAATGGGCCCAAGTTTTTTGGAGCAACTAGTTTAGTTTGGAGTATCATAGAAATCGCAATTCTCGGCATTTAGTTTGCTCCAGTTCTAATGAGTTAGCTTAGTTTCGTTTTATTTCCGTTTTTTTTCCCAGAAGGGGGCGTTACCAGCCACTTACTCCTGATTTGCAAGTTTAGGCAGCAAAAAGTTAATCCAAGCTAACTTAGAACGGAGTGTCGACTTTTGTACGCTCAAAAAAACCTTGCGCACACTTTAGAATTAGGCGCAGGTAGCCAGAGATGGGGGGGGGGGGGGGAAGGGAAGTTCGAGGGAAGATAGGGGATTTTCCAAAGCATTAAACACTTCACTTTAACCAATAAAGAACCATCATCAATAATAAATGATCAATAAATCAATAAATCAACCAATAAATCAATCAATCAATTAAAACATTTAAAGTTTCAACTCACCTACTGCAGCACTTATCCGTTCTGGAGCACCGGGAGCCCTCTAACAGCCTGCCGAAGAGCTGGTCGGACAGGCCCCGCTGCCGAGGAGGTGTTCGGGCGGGGCCTGCCACTGGGGAGGAGTTTGGGCGGGCCCCACCTCCAAAGCGCTGCTAGTCGGGTGGACCCCGCCGCTGGGGAATAGTTCGGGCAGGGCCCGTCACCAGGAAGGAGTTCGGGCGGGCCCCGCCGCCGAAGCGCTACTGGTCGGGCGGGCCCCGCCACCGGGGAGTAGTTCGGGCGGGGCCCACCACCGGGGAGGAGTTCGGGCGGGGTCCGCCACCAGGGAGGAGTTCGGGCGGGCTCCGCCGCCGAAGAGCTGTTGATCGGGCGGGGCCCGCCACCAGGGAGGAGTTCGGGCGGGCCCCGCCGCTGAAGAGCTGCTGGTTGGGTGGGCCCCGCCGCCGAGAAGGTAAGGGCCGTGGGGACGAGGCGAGACAAGGGAGGGTGAGGCAGGCAGGCCACTCGGCCCGGGATAGGGGTGGCAAACATCGCAATGTCCCTTCGGTAAGGGATAGGGTTGCCCGGAGACAGGACGCGCTGGGAGGGCCAGGAGCTACTGCGCACGCGCGCAGCTGCCGGCACTCTTTTCGCGCAGGGCTGTAGCTCCGCCCCCAGCTGCTTGTGCTGAGCTGCACCGACTGCTCAACAGGCCTGCTGAACACCAAGAATTGCGAGTTAAGTTTTAGGCGCGCTTTTAATTCTACAAAATAGATGGGCCCTCAGAGGTGCGCTGTTCTGCGGGACAGCAGAAACTTGGGCCCATAACAATTAAAGATTTTCAAAAGGATGCACAGATGGGCATAAATGATCCCATGGTACGATTTCGAAAAAGAGCAGGGGAGTTCTCCCCGGCGTCCTGGCCAATATTTATCCCTCAAAATCACTTAAAAAAAAAAAAAAATTATCTGGTCGTTATCACATTGTTATTTGTGTGACCTTGCTCTGTGCAAAATGGCTGCTGTGTTTCTTACATTACAACAGTGACTACACTTCAAAAGTACTTAATTGGTTATGAATAGCTTTAGGACATCCTAAGGTCGTGAAACCGTGATATAAATGTATCTTTTTACAGAGTCAGTTATAAAAGGTCCTCGAAGTAATAGTATAAATTATAGACAAATTGGGAATGCAATTAAAACAGCTGCATAGCAACAACAGTGCAATACAAGTCTACAGAAATTATGCCAAGGCTTTACAAAAAAACTGGTCAGACCGGAAGAAAAGTGCAATGTTCAGTTTTGATCGATGTGCGACAAGAAAGATATTATGGAAAAGGGTACTGAGAAGAGAGACAAGACCTAGCCCAAATGTAATGGGGACAATGTGTTATGTGGAAAGATTAGTGAAAGGGGACTTCATTGAGGTACATACAAAATATTAAATAGCTAAGAACTAGGACCAGAGACATAAATGGAAAATAATAAGTAAATTTAAAACAGATATCAGCAAGAACTTTTCACGAAAGCTGATAGATATTTGTAAAATCGCCCAGACAGGACAGTGCAGGTAAAAGCACTAGGCTGTTCAAAATACAGTTTGGTACTATGCTGGGAGAGTTAGAGTATCAGAGGGATGATGCTTGATGAGTCAAATGGCCGCCTTTGACTCTGCTTTTTCTTATGCTGTTGTGTAATAATTGCTTCTCATCACAGCATGTGCTAAATTTGATACTGGCAATTTTTTTAAGACACTCAAATTGTCGTCAGCACAGACATGTTCAATAACAATCACATTACATTGATAACATTAATTGATCAAGGGTTTTGTTGTCATTTCGTAGCTGTTGGCTTACATGTGATAATAATGCTTGAGAAGAGGGTTGGGGCGATGACTAAGCCCTGCTTGACCCCGGTCCGGACGTGGATTGGGTCTGTAATAAATCCATTGGTAAGGATGACGGCCTGCATGTCGTCGTGGAGCAGGCAGAGGATGGTGACAAACTTTAGGGGGCATCCAAAACACAGGAGGCCGCTCCATAGACCCTCGCGGTTGACGCTGTCAAAGGCCTTTTGTAAGGTCAGAGAAGCCAAGCACCTCCAGTGTGCCAGTGCAGCCTGAGGAAAAGAGTGTTCAAAGACCAGACCCTCAAATCTGCCACCAAGCTCATGGTCTACAGGGCTGTAGTAATACCCGCCTTCCTGTATGGCTCAGAGACATGGGCCATGTACAGTAGACACCTCAAGTCACTGGAGAAATACCACCAAAGATGTCTCCATAAGATCCTGCAAATCCCCTGGGAGGACAGGCGCACCAACGTTAGCGTCCTCGACCAGGCCAACATCCCCAGCATTGAAGCACTGACCACACTTAATCAGCTCTGCTGGGCAGGCCACATTGTTTGCACGCCCGACACGAGATTCCCAAAGCAAGCGCTCTACTCTGAACTCCTTCACGGCAAACGAGCCAAAGGTGGGCGGAGGGCACTGAACACCTCGAGTCTCGTCGCCGAGAGCATGCAGAAATCAAGCGCAGGCAGCGGAAAGAGCGTTCGGCAAACCAGTCCCACCCACCCCTTCCCTCAATGACCATCTGTCCCACCTGTGACAGGGACTGTGGTTCTCGTGTTGGACTGTACAGCCACCTAAGGACTCATTTTTAGTGGAAGCAAGTCTTCCTTAATTCTGAGGAACTGCCTCTGATGATGATGGTAATAATGCTGTGGTATCAGCTGATAGTATTATGTTTTTATTGGATGGTTTGCTGATGCGTTCTATGATCAAGTTTTTAAAATACTGAGAAGAATAGATAATATAGAAGCAAATCAATTTCTTGGACTGTAGGTAAAAAATTAGAGGCCACAGATAGAACAACATTTATGAGCTTCAAACAGATTATGAATTTCGAAGGAATTTATTTTACTAGAGTTCTAGATCTGTGGAATAGTTAAATGTTAGTTAATAACACCTTTGAAAGTACATTAATATTATGGAATTACACAGTTCCTCAAAACATAAGAGTGCTTGTGTTCTGAATTCATTCTGTTTATCTTGTGATAATTCAGAGAAATTTACGTAATACGAATACAATTACTCGCGTGCAAAATCATGCACGCAGACTTGTTCAGATGTCCTGTAGTTTTTGACTGTTGACATTCCCCTGGCCACAGTGTAAAAGCAGCCCATCCGGAAAACATCTGCTCATTGCTGCCAGTATTGTTTGTTTATCACACCTGCCACTTTGCCTTGAGAGCCCACCACATAAGTTAGTCTGAAGAGCCTCCAAAGCTCAATCCCTCCTCATTTATATTGGGCCGAAAATTTCGGCCTCGCTGAAGTGCGCACAGACCTGGCGAGGCATCGCAAAAGCCGTTTTTTGGGTCACGATGCGCATGCACCAAAAACCGGCTTTGTCGATCTGTCACGATTTCTCTTGACAGATCCTCCACATCTCTGGAAGAAGGACATTCATGCGGGAGAGATTGGGGGATTTGTCCAACTCATGCCCAGCGAAAGTCCTTCAAACTTTTACGCTTACTTTTTATCAGCATAAGACATATAAAACATAAAAATTAAATTTAAACACACATTTTTATATTAAGAACCCTGTCCATTAAGGTAAGTTTATTTTTAACACTATTAAAACACATTTCAAAACATTTCTAAAAATATATATTTTTTTCTAAAACATTTAATTACATTTAATTTCAATTAATTTTAAATATATGAGGTGTTTTATTTCTTTATTATGCTGTGTTTTACGGGTTATTCTCATTGAAAGTAATAGGAATGCGTTCAAACAGAGCTCCCATTTTTATCAATGAGAATACTGCATTGTGATTGGTGGTCCAGGCCCACGTGACTCCAGCTTGCACATGAGTACCTGAAAGTCATCTTCCCATGCGCTGCACAGCGAATCTAGGTCTCTGACGCGGATCCTACGTTCCTACCAGGTACTTTGTATATTTTTTTCTGGTCGGAGGCGTTCGTACAAAAGAAGCCTCCGACCGCAATTTTCCCTCCATTATGACATTGTAATATAATTGCGGTTAAACACAGCTGAATGACTATCTGGTATGGGAAAGGATTGAGATTTATAAAGGTGAGGACAAATAGAGATAATCTAATGCGGCATGCAACATGATGATTCTCGAGTTGCTAGAAATGTGAAAATGTCAGCCTACTAATTTAGGATTTCTAACGTAGCATTTAAGCTTAAATAAACACTCTGATATACTAGGTGATGTTGCACTGGGCAATAGAGACCAGTATGTTCTCCGGTGTGTTCCCTGGTCAATTGCTGAGTTAACTGGTCTCAGTGGAATAGCAATGACACGATTATTCTTTCAACGCCTTTAAAGTGGTGTGGGGTGAAATTCACACAACAACAACTTGTATTTATATAGCACCCTTTACGTAGTAAAACATCCCAAGGCAATGCACAGGAGTATACAAAGTACGTACTCTGTTTTCTAGTGAACATCTGCTGGAAAATGTGTGTAAATTTCAGATGAGGATAAGGTTAGGCTCCGATATTATGCCCCCATACTTGAATAACCTGGTGACAGTAGTTTAGGCTCAGATGCCAAGAATGGCCACTTGAGCAAAGTAAGTACTTACTGACTGCACCAGTGGAACAATATCGCAACAAAAAAAGGAGAGGATGAAAAGATATTGGAAGCAGAAGAGGAATTGATGATTTGAACTTTTGCTTGACCTTCCTTTTAATTGGCAAATACCTGTACCTTGTTCAGGAGATCAGCTGGGTACAGTCCATGAAAGAGTAGATTCTACATCGTCTGTGAAGGAACATGACAGAGTGGCCTTTTCCCAATTCACTTAACGTAAAACTACTAGTATACATAATTGATTTTATGTCCTACACCGATCCCTATTTTTGTGTGTTTAGTAGATGATAAAAGCACTTATTTCTTGCATTAATTTTTGTAAGGCATTTGAATTTTCACCTTGTGCAGTCTACATGATAAATTTGAAAGCTAGGATAATATATGATTGAATTTTATCTGGATGTGTGTTCCAGCTCCATGGTTCATATAAGGTAGATGAAAGATTCACTGAAACTCCCTATCTTGAAAGATTAGAGAGGGAAGGTTCATTATTAATTTCCCTGGAACGTCAGGTATATTATTCTCCTCTTCAGTGAAGACTGAAACAAAATAATTATTCAATAAGTCTGCCTTTTCCTTATTTTAATTTGCAATATTAGCCCATCTGTTTTAAGGGGCCTACATTACCCATGACTTCTAATATAATTGCAAAAACTTTGTGATAATATTGATAGTTCTCGCATGTTTCTTTTCGTATTCACTTTTTGCAGCTCTTCCTATCTTTTTTTGTCTTCCTTTGCTGTCCTTTATATCTCTGCCAGTCCCCTGGATTTACACTATTCATTGCACTTTATATGCTCTTTCCTTTAGTTTTATGTTATTTCGCACCTCTTTTGTTGGCATGCTGTTTTGTTTGGTAAGTCAAGTTCTTTCCCCTTGGGGCTTTATACTGGTCTTGTATTAAGTTATTTTTGAACACCTCCCACTGTTCATCTGTAGTTTTACCCGATAACAGCTTTGACCAATTTGCTGTCGTTAGTCTCCTTCTCATTCCATTCAGGTTAGCCTTACCAAATCTAGAATCTTAAGGGCCCAAATTTGGCCAGTACAGATTTCTGGCGTATTCACCAGAGGTGCGCTGCTTTTGTAGAACTCCAAGGGCGCTAAAAATCTTTGGGCCGAGTTTGGCCGCTCCCCAGCCTCTCCTCCATGGTGACGTAGCGTGGCAACTGGATTCGGGGGCGGAGCCAGGTCCTGGCGCTGAAAACAATCCTGGACCTCTGCACATGCGCGCTAGAGTGTGCGCGCATGCGCAGTAACTCCTTGCCTCCAGAATCTGAGTGTGTGCTGCAGGCTGTGTGGGAGGGGCTGAAGCGCGCCGCCCCTATCCCTGGCCGAATGGGCTCCCTCATCGACGGCCCGCTGCCTTATCCAGCCACACCAGTAGAACGAGGTCTGAGAGAACCAGAACCCTAGCAGGTTGTCGGTAAAACCCTGCAGCTGGTTAGTATGCTGATGTTTTCCACAAGGGAATCAGTTGAGAAGAAGTCGATTGGGTTAGGTTAGGTGTCCAATGTCTGAAACAAATGGGAAGCATTGAGACAAATCATGCTGGCAATGTTCACAAGGCCACACAATGGAGCAAGTGCACTGCACTTGATCTATACATTGTGCTGAGTATTTATATGCCATTGGTGAGAATAAAGTAGGAGCCAGCAAAAGAATGCTATTGAAGGTACTGAAAGGGACTGTGTAGGAGTAGTTTGGACAAGGTTACTTTGTTTTTATTTATTATTGATTGATTGCTTACTACTTTGGTCTTGGTGGGTGCTTTAGGTGCAGGGTTCCTTCTATTTCTTAATTAATTGCTTGTTACCTTTTGTGCTTTGTAAGTCTTCGTGCTAGGTGCAGGTCCTCTCAGCTTCCTTGTATTTTATTTGTTATTGAATGCTTATTTTTGTGCTTTGTTTAGTGCTTGGTGCTTTAGAATCTACTTACCTGCGCTGATTTCATAACTCTCCACAAGGGTTTTCTGTGCTGCCACAAGTGGCCACATACGCTGGCCTAAGTTAGTTTGGAGCAACTATTAGCTGTCCAAACTGGCTTAAATGGCCAAAACAGCTGGTAACCCCACCCTTTTGGGAAAAAAAAATGAAACCAAAAAAAATCCTAACCATCGCACTTACACTGGCAAAAATTAAATGTGCAGAATAGGGATTTTTAAGATACTCCAGAAAAATCAAGTTGCTCCAAAAAAAAAGCAGAGCAATTACTGGCCAAATTTGGGTCCTTAATAACTGTACTAAATTTCTTCTTTTCAAACCCGGCATTAAATGTTCCCTTCCTGTTAGATTATTAACTAATTCTGGCTCATAACTAAATCGAGTATTGCCTGTCCCCTTGTTGGTTCTCGAACATATTGTTCCAGAAAACTCCTCAATGCGTTCAATAAATTCACTACTTTTCTGACTTGAGCTACTCTGCTCTTCCCAATCTACATGGAAATTAAAGTCTCCCATTAAAACAACTGCTTTTTCTACAAGCCTCTCTAATTGCTGAATCAATACATTACATTACATAGGATAAAGAGAACAGAAACAGGCCATTTGGCCCAACCAGTCTATGCCGGATTTTATGCTCCACTAGAGCCTCCTCCCATCTTTACTCATCAAACTCTATCAGCATAACCCTCTATTCCCTTCTCCCTCATCTGCTTATCTAACTGCTCCTTATATGCATCGATACATTTGCTTCAACCACTCCCTGTGGTAGCAAATTCGACATTCTCACTGCTCTTTGGGTAAAGATGTTTCTTCTGGATTCCCTATTTGATTTTTTTGGTGACTATCTTATAATGAGATCCTCTGGTTTTGCTCTTCCCCACAAGTGGTAACACTCTGTGTCTACTCTATCAAAATCTTTCATAATTTTGAAGATCTCTATTGGGTCAGGCCTCACTCTTCTCTTTTTAAGAGAAGAGACCCAGCCTGTTCATTCTTTCTTAATATGTATACCCTTGCATTTCTGGTATCATCCTTGTAAATCTTCTCTGCACCCTCTCCAGTGCCTCAATGTCATTTTTATAATATGATGACCAGAATTGTACGCAGCGGATGAGCTGAGGCAAGAGCAGAGACGGTTGTTGTTACGGAGGAGAAAAATGCTGCAATACTCATCAACTAGTCACCTACCTGCTGGCTGTGATGGCACTCCTTGATTTTTCTTTTGCTTTCTCTCTCCCTGCCGCTCTCACTGTGCTCTCGGGCCTCGGGCCACAGCTCTTTATATCCCCACCTCTCTTGCCGATGGTCCCGCGCTCGCTGTGCTCTTGGACCTTGGGTTACCACACTTTATATCCCGCTCTAGCTGTCCTCAACATAAGAACATAAGAAATAGCAGCAGGAGTAGGCCATCTGGCCCCTCGAATCTGCTCTGCCATTCAATAAGATCATGGCTGATCATGGCCCAAGGTCACCAAGGCCCTAAATTTTTTCACCATGGGCCCTTTCAGTCTGGAGCAGGAGACATACTGAACATCTTCCAGTTAGCTGTCCATCACTGCATCCAGGAGGTCACAGAGGCTCTGTACTCCAGAAGTGACTTCATTGTCTTCTCTCTGAACAGCTTCCCCATGGTGCAGAGCGCCATCGACTGCCAAAACCAAGGGTGACTGCTTAAAGACCAGGGGTATCCGCTCTGCACCTGGCTACTGACTCCCCTCCGCAATCCCACCACTCATGGCCAGCACTCATTTAATGAGCGTCTTGCTGCCACAAGGAACCTCATCGAGCAGACCATTAGGGTGCTCCAGCAATGCTTCTGCTGCCTTGACCGCTCAATGGAAGTCCTCCAGTTCTTGCTGGAGAGGGTGTCACATTTTGTGGTGGTCTGCTGCATGCTCCACAAGTTGGCCGCCGCCTTCTTCACTGTCACCACAGTTTCCGAGACCACCTCAGGAGGAGATGTAGAGGGACGAGGCAGGCAGCAGATCCCTGTTCCATGCGAGCTGTCCATGAGTGCCTCATCAGACTCCAGTTCCAATAAATGAAACCCCAAATCCCAGTTGCTCACCATTTCCCTACCTTACCGTCCCCTCTGTCACAGATCATCACAGCATCCTCCTGGGTACAAAGCTGAAATGAGAGCCACCTCAAAACAAACATTTCAAGCATAATTTATAAATGTATCAATTCCAAATCAAAACAACATCAACTAATCACCCTTGTGCATTCCCTTCGTGCCTGTGTTTCGTGTTCCTTCACCTACTCTAGTGCTCCTACGCAGTGCTACCCAGTGGCTACAGCATGGCTGCTGGAAGAATGCTGACTTTTAATGGGGGAGACTGCAGATGGCCTCGCAGAATGACCTTGAGCAGCTCTGGGCCTAGTCCGCGCAGTGCCATTTTCTGAGCTGGTGCCTGAGACTGTCTGATGCAGTGATAGTGTGTGCCTTCTTCTCCTTCACTGTCCTCCTCCATTGTTTTAGGGACTAGCTGTGCTGGTGGGACGACTTGTATATCTGAAAGGAGAAAAGCACAAGGGTCGGATTGTGGTGAGGGGAGCGGGGAAAAGCTCGATATCCATGCCGACACCATCCGCAGCTTGTAAGTGAGAAGTGATTGTGGAATGAGGGTGAAGTGGGATGTGAAAAGAAGGATTAGGTACAAGCATACCGTCATCATCAGCAATGCTTTCAACTTCCCTATTCGCCACAGACTCTTAACTGCCCCTCCAATGATCTCCAGCACTGCTTCCTCCAGTTCAGTCAGGTTCTGCAGACGGGTTTCCCTTCTACTCGTCTGCTGATGCTCTTGACAGTTTTGAGCAACCTTTGTCGGCAAGTGAAAGGAAAGCGTGAGTGTGGGGTGATGTGTTTGGGTGATGTGCCTGCCACGGTTGAATAGCTGGCAGTGTGTGCCAGGTGTGAGATGTGGGTATGACTCTGGGCCGGGAGTGGTGTGTGAGGGTGAAGTGAACCTATGATTGTGAGGTATAAGTGGTGATTGTTGGTAGGTAAGTGATGGGGGTGGTGATGCATCGAGCAGTGTGAGAGGCTACTGGTGCAAGTGAGATAGTGGAATATGGCATTTGAACATGCATTCACTTGCATTGACGTGTGAGGTCATTAACTTCTTGCGGCACTGGATCCATGTCTTGGGGACAACACTTGTCACACTAATGGCTTCAGTGACCTCCCACATCCTTCTGCTGTTCTGTCTTGAAGGCCTCCTGCCCCCCCCCCCCCCCCCCGCCCCGCGGCATCTCTTTGAACCCCCAGAACCAAGGCCTCCAGTGCCTCATCTGAAAATCTCCTCACTCTTTCTCTTGGCTATTGGGCCATGGCTTTCTACACAATGACAATGAGGTGCTTCTGCAAAAAGGCACCTCCCCTTTAAGTAGTGCAGAGAACCTAGGCCAAACTTTTTTGGCCAGTAGACTGCACCTGATATTGGCCCCCCTGTGCAGCGCTAATCCAATCAGCAGCGCGTTTAGCGCTGAAATCAGTGCTGCAGTCATCTGACCCAGTGGGAACCTGTTCAACCTTCGTCATCTCCAGGCCAGATCCAAGACCGTCCCAGCCTCTGTCGTCGAGCTACAGTATCCGGACGACGCTTGCGTCTGCGCACATTCAGAGACTGAACTCCAAGTCATAGTCAACATTTTCACTGAGGCGTACGAAAGCATGGGCCTTACATTAAACATCCATAAGACAAAGGTCCTCCACCAACCTGACCCCGCCACACAGCACTATCTCCCCCAGTCACCAAGATCCACGGCGCAGTCCTGGACAAAGTGGACTACTTGCCATATGTCGGGAGCCTATTATCAGCAAGGGCAGACATCGACGCCGAGGTTCAACACTGCCTCCAGTGTGCTAGCGTAGCCTTCAGCTGTCGAAGGAAGAGAGTGTTCGAAGATCAGGCCCTCAAATCTGGCACCAAGCTCATGGTCTACAGGGCTGTATGGCTCAGAGATGTGGACCATATACAATAGACACCTCAAATCGCTGCAGAAATACCACCAACAATGTCTCCACAAGATCCTGCAAATCCTCTGGGAGGACAGACGCACCAACGTTGACGTCCTCGATCAGGTCAACATCCCCAGCATCGAAGCACTGACCACACTTGACCAGCTCCGTTGGGCAGGCCACATTGTTCGCATGCCTGACCCAAGACTCCCAAAGCAAGCGCTCTACATGAAACTCCTACACGGCAAGCGAGCCCCAGGTGGGCAAAGGAAACGTTTCAAGGATACCCTCAAAGCCTCCTTGATAAAATGCAACATCCCCACCGACGCTTGGGAGTCCCTGGCCAAAGACTGCCCTAAGTGGAGGAACTGCATCCGGAACGGCGCTGAACACCTTGAGTCTCGTCGCCGAGTGTATGCAGAAAACAAGCGGAAGGAGTGTGCGGCAAACCAGTCCCACCCACCCATTCCTTCAACGTCTGTCTGTCCCAACTGTGACAGAGACTATAATTCCCATATTGGACTGTTCAGTCACCTAAGAACTCACTTTTAGAGTGGAAGCAAGTCTTCCTCGATTTTGAGGGACTGCCGATAATGATACATAAGAACATAAGAAATAGGAGCACGATTAGGCCGTATGGCCCCTCGAGCTTGCTCTGCCATTTTATACGATCTTGGCTGATCTGATCATGGACTCAGGTCCACTTCCCTGTCTGCCCCATAACCCCTTATTCCCTTATCAGTTAAGAAACTGAATAAATTTAAGACAATGTCCCAGCTTCCACAGCTCTCTGAGCAGCGAATTCCAGAGATTTACAACCCTCTGAGAAAATAAATTTCTCCTCGTCTCAGTTTTAAATGGGTAGCCCCTTATTCTAAGATTATGCCCCCTAGTTCTAGTCTCCCCCATCAGTGGAAACATCCTCTCTGCATCCACCTTGCCAAGCCTCTCATAATCTTATACATTTCGATAAATTCACCTCTCAATCTTCTGAATTCCAATGAGTAGAGGCCCAACCTACTCAACCTTTCCTCATAGGTCAACCCCCTCATCTCCAGAATCAATCTAATGAACCTTCTCTGAACTGCCTCCAAAGCAAGTATATCCTTTCGTAAATATGGAAACCAAAACTGCACGCAGTATTCCAGGTGTGGCCTCACCAATACCCTGTATAACTGTAGCAAGGCTTCCCTGCTTTTATACTCCATCCCCTTTGCAATAAAGGCCAAGATTCCATTGGCCTTCCTGATCACTTGCTGTACCTGCATACTATCCTTTTGTGTTTCATGCACAAGTACCCCCAGGCCCCGCTGTACTGTGGCACTTTGCAATCTTTCTCCATTTAAATAATAACTTGCTCGTTGATTTTTTTCTGCCAAAGTGCATGACCTCACACTTTCCATTGTACTCCATCTGCAAAATTTTGCCCACTCACTTAGCCTGTCTATGTCCTTTTGCAGATTTTTTGTGAGCTCACCCATTGCTTTTCCTCCCATCTTTGTATTGTCAGAAAACTTGGTTACATTACACTCGGTCCCTACTTCCAAGTCGTTAATATAAATTGTAAATAGTTGGGGTCCCAGCACTGATCCCTGCGGCACCCCACTGGTTACTGATTGCCATTTATCCCGACTCTCTGTTTTCTGTTCGTTAGCTAATCCCCTATCCATGCTAATATATTACCCCCAACCCAGTGAACTTTTATCTTGTGCAGTAACCTTTTATGTGGCACCTGAATCATTATAATGAACAGGCAGCACAACTTTTGCGTTCTGTTTGCACCACTTTGAGGGCACATAGCACTTCGCGCTGCTGTCGTCCATTTTCGGGCCTTATCCAATTTATAGGCCTTTATTTGGACAAGCGACCCTAACCTGTTTTTCTGCCCTGGTGCTGCCTTTATCGCACTGTTTAACTTAACACGTTTCTTATTTACATTGTCTAACGCATTTTCTCTGTCACTCTTTGTCCCTGGAACCTTGTCATATGTACTTTAAACAATAGCTTCTAGCCAAATGTTGCAAATTATCAGTTCGTTTTCATACTCATTTTTGCTCTTTTAACACACTGCTACCCAAACCCCAGTCATATTTTTGGTTTGAGCTTTATCTTTGTGTCATTTTCAAGAAGTACTGGCGAGAGTGCTTGCAAACTTTTCACTAATAACTTGGAATCAGCTTTATTGGGACTGCAGTAGCTGTACCCTGCCTGAATAAGATTCAAAAGGAATTGTAGTCTACATCAAGAGATCTCTATACCAGTGTCATGTATGTACATGCTGCTTGTAGCCACCAGATGGTGTCATTGTTGGAGGTCAATGAGCAACACGCACATGGTACTGCTCTGATTTTAAAAAAAGGCCAGCCATTTTGTGAGTCAGACACTTTGGGCTAAAATAAAGCAGAAGCAAGGTTGTACCTTGCTTAGTTAAACAGTACTAAGTTTGAACCTTTATTGCATGCATAACATTTGCTGACGAGTGTTATGTATGACTGAAGAGTCTGACCAGATACTGTGAGCTCAAAGTAAAGTCTTTTATTGCAGGTCTCCAGAGTGCCTCTCCAGCCTGTGAGGCCTCCTTAAGTACCGGTGCTCCCAAGGGATTGTGGGATCCCTTGGGACTCCAGGGCATGAGCCATCTGGTGGCTACACAAGTATTTACAGGTTTACATATATAACAACAACAACTTAGTGGCGCCTCCCTGGGTGCATCGCTTAACTGCGAACATGTGTTACATTTGTGCACGCAGGACCGCAAGTCCGCATCGATACCGGGCCACCACACGTGGGATCTGGCTATCGCTTTCATCATTACAATGCCTGGGTGAGTACTGTGGAGATCACTGATGAAAGTGTCCCTGCACTTCTTGGGGACCACTACCCGATTACCCCACAGAAGGCAGTCTGCCTGTATAGACATTTCATCTTTGCGCCGCTGGTATGGTTTTACCTCTTCCTGCGTTTCCAATGGGACACTGGACCAGCTCCCGTGAAGCACACAATTTTTTACTCGGGACAGTAAGGGGTCCTGGCTCGTCCAGCTTCTAATCTGTTGGGCTGTGACGGGTGATTGCTCACTCTCATGCTTCCATTACCATGACTAAATCTGCAGGCTGTGCCATTTCCACCCCTGTGAAACATAGAAATATAGAAAATAGGTGCAGGAGTAGGCCATTTGGCCCTTCTAGCCTGCACCACCATTCAATAAGATCATGGCTGATCATTCACCTCAGTACCCCTTTCCTGCTTTCTCTCCATCCCCCTTGATCCCTTTAGCCGTAAGGGCCATATCTAACTCCCTCTTGAATATATCCAATGAACTGGCATCAACAACGCTCTGCGGTAGGAAATGCCACAGTTTAACAAAGATATAAACATAGAAAATAGGTGCAGGAGTAGGCCATTCGGCCCTTCGAGCCTGCACTGCCATTCAATGAGTTCATGGCTGAACATGCAACTTCAGTACCCCATTCCTGCTTTCTCGCCATACCCCTTGATCCCCCTAGTAATAAGGACTATAACTCCTTTTTGAATATATTTAGATTTAGTGAATTGGCCTCAACAGCTTTCTGTGGTAGAGAATTCCACAGGTTCACCACTCTCTGGGTGAAGAAGTTTCTCCTCATCTCGGTCCTAAATAGCTTACCCCTTATCCTTAGACTGTGGTGGGCAATGGCAGCCTATTGTGAGCATCGGCACAGTTTTCTGTGCCTGGCCTGTGGTGGATGGCATAGTTGTATGCGGACAACGTGAGCACCCATCTCTGGATGCGGGCCGATGCATTCGTATTTATCGCCTTACTTTCGGAAAAAAGGGATATCAGTGGCTTATGATCAGTTTCCAATTCAAATTTGAGCCCAAACAGATATTGATGCATTTTCTTTACCCCATAAACACACACTAGCGCTTCTTTGTCAATCATGCTGTAGGCGCTCTCAGCCTTATACAGACTTCTGGGTGCATAAGCAACCGGTTGCAATTTCCCGGATTCATTGGCTTGTTGCAATACACACCCAACCCAGTACGACGACGCATCATATGCGAGTACCAAACGCTTACATGGATCATATAACACAAGCAATTTGTTTGAGCATAACAATTTTCTAGCTTTTACAAAGGCATTTTCTTGGCTTTTACCCCATACCCATTCGTCTCCTTTATGCAGTAAAGCGTGCAGTGGTTCTAACAGTGTGCTGAGACCTGGTAAGAAGTTACCAAAGTAGTTCAGGAGTCCTAGAAACGACTGCAGCTCCATCACATTCTGTTCTCGATTGCCTCCGTCTTCGAATCGGTGGGCCTGATGCCGTCCGCCGTGATTCTTTTCCCCAGGAACTCCACTTCAGGCGCCAGGAAAACGCACTTCGGGCATTTTAACCTGAGCCCCACACGGTTGAGTCAACTAAGAACCTCCTCCCAGGTTCTGCAGATGCTCGACTGTATCCCGACCTGTAACCAAGATGTCGTCCTGGAAGACCAATGTGCACGGGACTGACTTCAGTAAGCTTTCCATGTTTCTCTGGATTATCGCCACGGTTGATCGAATCCCAAACAGGCATCTGTTTTAAATGAAGAGACCTTTGTGCATGTTGATGCAGGTGAGGCCCTTCGATGATCCTGCGTCATGTAGGCAGAGGTCAAGTCCAGCTTCGTGAATGTCTTTTGTCCCGCCAGCGTTGCAAAAAAGATCGTCTGCCTTTGGTAGTGGGTATTGATCCTGCAGGGAGAAACGATTGATAGTCACTTTATAATCACGACAGATTCTGACGGTGCCGTCTCCCTTGAGGACTGGAACAATCGGACTGGCCCACTCGTTGAATTCGATCGGTGAAATTATATCCTCTCGTTGCAGCCGGTGCAGCTCGATCTCCATCCTCTCTCTCATCATGTACAGTACTGCTCTCGCCTTGTGATGGATGGGTCGCGCCCCTGGAATTAGGTGGATCTGCACTTTTGCTCCTTGGAACTTCCCGATGCCTGGTTCGAACAGCGAGGGAAACTTGTTTAAGACCTGGGCACACAAAGTGTCGTCAACGGACGAGAGCACTCTGACGTCGTCCCAGTTCCAGCGTATCTTTCCCAGCCAGCTCCTGCCGAGCAGCATGGGGCTATCGCCCGGTACCACCCAGAGTGGTAGCTTGTGCACCGCTCCATCGTAGGAGACCTTTACAGTAGCATTGCCGATTATGGGATTCAGTTCCTTTGTGTAAGTTCTCAGTTTAGTGCAAAAGGGAGTCAGGACTGACATTGAGGCCTTTCTGCACCACAATTTATCGAAAGTCTTTTTGCTCATAATGGACTGGCTTGCACCCGTGTCCAGCTCCATTGATACCGGGAGTCCATTTAATTCAACCTTCAGCATTATTGGGGGACACTTTGTGGTAAATGTGTGCACCCCATATACCTCTGCCTCCTCAGTATGAGGCTCTGGTTTGTCATGATCCGCCGTGGATCTGTCCTCCTCTGCAACATGGTGGTTTGCAAGATTAGCAGGGTTTGCAGCTCGCCTGCACATATGTTGGAGTAGTCCCATTGTTCCACAGCCCTTGCAAACATACCTTTTGAAGCGGCATGAATGGAAACGATGATCACCCCCACAGCGCCAACAAGGTGTTAATGGCCTTGCATTCATCACCCTTGATGGTGGACTCTGAGATATCTGCAGACGTGCAGTTGCAGGCACGTGGGGCCTGCCCTGTACGTTGCGATTTGAAAACAACATCACTTTGTTCACAGTACTTGTAGCAGCACTCGTGTGCTGAGATTTGCTTTGTATTGTCACTGGTGGCAATGAACGCCTGGGCTATCGCTATGGCTTTACTCAAGGTTGGGGTCTCTACAGTCAAAACTTTGCGAAGTATCACTTCATGGCCAATGCCAAGTACGAAGAAGTCCCTGAGCATGTGCTCCAAATGTCCTTCAAATTTGCAATGTCTCAGCTCGGTGACATAGCTCACCATTTCCTGGCCTTCAGACCTTTTTGTAGGTGTAGAACCGGTACCTCGCCATCAGAATGCTTTCCTTCGGGTTCCGATGCTCCCAGACCAGTGTGCACAAATCATCGTATGATTTCTTTGTGGGTTTCACTGGAACAAGCAGATTTTTCATGAGACCTTACGTTGGTGAGGAGAATTGCCCTTCATTTGGCAGCATTCGCTTCTCCTTTCTGCTCGTTGGCCACGAAGTATTAGTCGAGTCGCCCCATGAAGGTTTCCCAATCATCTCCCTCCGAAACTTTCTCCAGGATGCCCACGGTTCTCTGCATCATTGGGTTCGTCATCTGTAGCTCGTCGCCAGTTGTTATGTATGAATGAAGAGTCTGACCAGATAACTGTGAGCTCAAGGTAAAGTGTGAACATAGTCTTTTATTGCAGGTCTCAAGTGCCTCTCCAGGCTGAAAGGCCTCCTTAAGTACCGGTGCTCCCAAGGGATTGTGGGATCCCTTGGGACTCCAGAGGATGAGCCCTCTGGTGGCTACACCAGATAGTTACGGGTTTACATGTGACAACGAGAATACAAGAACCTTTGTTTGCAAAATGAGCATGATTGGATTTTTAGAGCGATTCGTGGAGGGAGAAGATTGGGCAGACTTTGAACCAGTACTTCGTGGCCAAAAAAAATGGAGGGGGTCGACAATGCAGATAGGCGCCGGGCCGTGTTCCTCACTGTGTGCGGCTCAAAAATCTACGGTCTGATAAAGAATCTATCCATGCCCAGTGATCCAACAGAGAAAACGTATGAGGAGTTGTGTACATTGGTACGGGAGCACCTTAAGCCAGACGATGTCATCATCATCTCGAGATACAGGTTTTATATACACGTTCGATCGGAGGGCCAGAGCGCAGCGGAATTTGTTGCCGACCTGAGACGTCTAGTGGGAGCGTGCAAGTTCAGGACGGTGTTGGCAGACATGCTGCGGGACTTCTTTGTTATCGGTATCAACCACGAGGTGATCCTGCACAAATTTCTGGCGGTGGAGGAGTTGGTTTTAAAAAGGGCCATCCAGATCGCTCAATCATGTATGACGACGGACAGGAGTCCAAAGCAAATAGCAGTGAAGAACTGAACCTCGGCAAGTTATGTAAATGAGATTAATTCGGCGTTCGGCAGAGCGGCACATGGCTAGGCCTATCCGGCTGCGTTCGCGAAACCTGTGGCTGTCCAAAGTCCGCCAGCGGGAATGTATCCGACTTCTCCGTGTTGGCGTTGTGGTGGAAATCATCGGCACCAGCAGTGCCGATTTAAGCAATATAGTTGCAAAGGCTGTCTGAGAGTGGGGCATCTCCAGTGCAAGTGTCCGCAGCAGAGCAAGCAAGCTGCGACACACCACGTGGAGGATAAGAGTCAGACTAGCGTGGATCTGGATACGCAATTCGAGATGCCAGAGGAGGAAGTGTATGGACTGTATTCTTTCATAACCAAGAGTAAACCAATTTTGATTAATGTGAAGTTTAACGGGATACCGGTATCAATGGAACTGGACAAGGGCGAGTCAATCGATCGTGAACAAGAAGGCATTTAATAAACTGTGGGCTACTAAGACTGTAAGGCCCAGGCTGAGCCCTGTTCACGCCAAGCTGCGCACGTACACGAAAGAACTGATAAAGGTGATTGGCAGTGCACAAATTAATGTGACATATAACGGTGTGGTTCACAAGTTACCACTGTGGATTGTTCCAGGCAATGGCCCAACGCTGCTCGGCAGGAGCTGCTTGGACAAAATCAGATGCGACTGAAACGACAAAGACGTTGTCGTCGGAGGAAGATACATGTGCCCAATTATTGAGCATTCCCCTCGGTGTTCAAACCGGGTATCTACAATTTCACCGGGGCCAAGGTGCAGATCCACGTGGACTCAGATGCAAGACCCGTCCATCATAAAGCTCGGGCAGTGCCGTATATGATGAGGGAGAAGGTCGAAATTGAGCTGGAAAGACTCCAGCGTGAAGGGATCATATCACCGGTGGAATTTAATGAATGGGCCAGCCCCATTGTTCCTGTGCTGAAAAGTGATGGCACAGTCAGAATCTGTGGAGACTACAAGGCTACGATCAACAGGGTTTCGAAAGAAGATCAGTACCCGTTACCGACGGCTGATGACTTGTTTGTGACACTAGCCGGAGAGAGGTCGTTCACCAAACTGGACTTGACATCGGCCTATATGACGCAGGAGTTGGTCGAGACGTCGAAGAGACTTACGTGCATTAACACGCACAAAGGAATGTTTATTTACCACAGGTGCCCGTTTGGAATTGGCTCGGCTGCAGCAATATTATATGGAAAATCTACTGAAGTCCGTTCCCAGAACCATCGTGTTCCAAGATGACATCTTGATCACCACTTGTGACTCCAAGGAACATCTGAACAACCTGGAAGAGGTTCTACTGCATTTAGACAGAGTGGGACTCCGACTTAAACGCCCGAAGTGCTTCTTCATGGCACCGGAGGTCGAATTTCTCGGGAGGAAAATCGACGCTATGGCATCAGACCGACTGATGTGAAAACCAAAGCCATCAAGAATGCACCCAAGCCACAGAACGTGATGGAGCTGCATTCGTTCCTGTGTCTACTCAACTACTTTGGTAACTTCCTACCTAAATTGAGCACCTTACTTGAACCACTGCACATGCTATTGAGAAAAAGCAACAACTGGGTGTGGGGCGCATTGCAAGACAGCCTTCGAGAAAGCCACCAATCTGCTTTGCTCGAAGAAGCTGCTGGTATATTATGACCCATGTAAACGTTTAGTTTTGGCCTGTGACGCCTCGTCATATAGAATTGGTTTCGTGTTACAACAAGCCAATGAGTCGGAGAAGCTTCAACCTGTCGGGTATGCATCCAAAAGTTTGTCTAAAGCAGAAAGAGCCTACAGTATGGGAGAAAAAGATGCTTTAGCGTGTGTGTACGGTGTTAAAAAGATGCATCAATACCTGTTCGGTCTGAGGTTTGAATTAGAGACCGATCACAAGCTGCTCATTTCGTTGTTTTCCGAGATCAAAGGTGTCAAAGGTGACTTCACAGCCAAGGGGGTAAGTGATTGGCTGGTGATTGGTGAGCTTTTTCTTTTTCTTTTCTTTCAGCAAGTAACCTTTAGCATTATTGTTGCCAAATTAAGTTAATCTAGGGGTTGAGTCATGGCAGGAGAGCTCAGACACGTGTTATGCTCCTCATGTACTATGTGGGAAGTCAGGGATGCTTCCAGTGTCCCTGACGACTACAAATGCGGGAAGTGTATCCGGCTGCAGCTCCTGACAGACCGCATTGCTGCACTGGAGCTGCGGGTGGATTCACTCTGGAGCATCCACGATGCTGAGAATGACGTGAATAGCAGGTTTAGTGAGTTGGTCTTACCGCAGGTAATGGTTAGACAGCCAGATAGGGGATGGGTCACCAACAGGAAGAGCAGTGGAAGGAAAGTAGTGCAGAGGTCCCCTGCGGTCATCCCACTGCAAAGCAGATACACCGCATTGGGTACTGTTGAGGGGCATGACTCATCAGGGGAGGGCAGCAGCAGCCAAGTTCATAGCACCGTGGATGGCTCTGCTGCACAGGAGGGCAGTAAAAAGAGTGGGAGAGCGATAGTGATTAGGGATTCAATTCTAAGGGGAATAGAAAGACGTTTCTGCGGCCGCAACCGAGACTCAAGGTTGGTATGTTGCCTCCCTGGTGCAAGGGTCAAGGATGTCTCGGAGTGGGTGCAGGACATTTTGAAGTGGGAGGGTGAACAGCCAGTTGTCATGGTGCATATAGGTATCAACGATTTAGGTAAAAAACGGGATGAGGTCCTGCAAGACGAATTTAGGGAGCTCGGAGCTAAATTTAAAAAGTAGGACCTCAAAGGTAGTGACCTCAAAGGTAGTAACCTCAGGATTGCTACCAGTGCCACGTGCTAGTCAGAGTAGGAATCGCAGGATAGCTCAGATGGCTTGAGGAATGGTGCAGAAGGGAGGGATTCAAATTACTGGGACATTGGAACCGGTTCTGGGGGAGGTGGGACCAATACAAACCAGACGGTCTGCACCTGGGCAGCATCGGAACCAATGTCCAAGGGGGAGTGTTTGCCAGTGCAGTTGGGGAGGGGTTAAACTAATATGGCAGGGAGATGGGAACGTATGCAGAGAGACAGGGGGAAGTAGAATGGGGGCAAAAGCAAAAGGTAGAATGGGGGCAGAAGCAAAAGATAGAAAGAAGAAAACTAAAAGTGGAGGGCAGAGAAACCCAAGGCAAAAAGCAAAAAGGGCCACATTACAGCAAAAATCTAAAGGGGCAAAGTGTGTTAAAAAAGACTAGCCTGAAGGCTCTGTGCCGCAATGCGAGGAGTATTCGGAAGAAGGTGGACGAATTAACCTAGCAGATAGCAGGTAACGGATATGGTGTAACTGGCATCACGGAGACATGGCTCCAGGGTGACCAAAGCTGGGAACTCAACATCTCGAGGTATTCAACATTTAGGAAGGATAGACAGAAAGGAAAAGGAGGTGGGGTGGCGTTGCTGGTTAAAGAGGAAATTAACGCAATAGTAAGGAAGGACATTAGCTTGGATGATGTGGAATCTGTATAGGTGGAGCTGCGGAATACCAAAGGGCAGAAAACGCTCGTGGGAGTTGTGTACATACCTCCAAACAGTAGTACTGAGGATGGGGACAGCATCAAACAAGAAATAAGGGATGCGTGCAATAAAGGTACAGCAGTTATCATGGGCGACTTTCATCTTTCATATTGACTGGGCTAACCAAACTGGTAGCTGCGGTGGAGAGGATTTCCTGGAGTGTATTAGGGATGGTTTTCTAGACCAATATGTCGAGGAACCAATTAGAATGCTGGCCATCCTAGACTGGGTGATGTGTAATGAGAAAGAACTAATTAACAATCTTGTTGTGCGAGGCCCCTTGGGGAAGAGTGACCATAATATGGTAGAATTCTTTGTTAAGGTGGAGAGTGACACAATTAATTCAGAGACTAGGGTCTGAACTTGAGGGAAAGGTAACTTCAATGGTATGAAACGTGAATTGGCTAGAATAGACTGGCAAGTGATACTTAAAGGGATGACGGTGGATAGGCAATGGCAAACATTTAAAGATCACATGGATGAACTTCAACAATTGTACATTCCTGTCTGGAGTAAAAATAAAACAGGGAAGGTGGCTCAACCGTGGCTAACAAGGGAAATTAAGGATCGTGTTAAATTCAAGGAAGAAGCATATAAATTAGCCAGAAAACCTGAGGACTGGGAGAATTTTGTAATACTGCAGAGAAGGACAAAGGGTTTAATTAGAGGGGGAAAATAGAGTATGAGAGGAAGCTTGCTGGGAACATAAAAACTGACTGCAAAAGCTTCTGTAGATATGTGAAGAGAAAAAGATTAGTGAAAACAAATGTAGTTCCCTTGCAGTCAGATTCAGGTGAATTTATAATGGGGAACAAAGAAATGGCGGACCAGTTAAACAAATACTTTGGTTCTGTTTTCATGAAGGAAGACACAAATAACCTTCTGGAAATATGAGGGGACCGAGGGTCTAGTGAGAATGAGAAACTGAAGGATATCCTTATAAAGCGGGAAATTGTGTTAGGGAAATTGATGGGATTAAAGGTCGATAAATCCCCGGGGCCTGATAGTCTGCATCCCAGAGTACTTAAGGAAGTGGCCATAGAAATAGCGGATGCATTGGTGATAATTTTCCAATAGTCTATTGTTTCTGGATCAGTTCCTATGGACTGGAGGGTAGCTAATGTAACGTCACTGTTTAAAAAAGGAGGGAGAGAAAAACGGGTAATTATGGACCGGTTAGCCTGACATCAGTAGTGGGGAAAATGTTGGAATCAATTCTTAAAGATGAAATAGCAGCACATTTGGAAAGCAGTGACAGGATCGGTCCAAGTCAGCATGGATTTATGAAAAGGGACATCATGCTTGACAAATCTTCTGGAATTTTTTGAGGATGTAACTAGTAGAGTGGACAAGGGAGAACCAGTGGATGTGGTGTATTTGGACTTTCAAAAGGCTTTTGACAAGGTCCCACACAAAAGATTGGTGTGCAAAATCAAAGCACATGGTATTGGGGGTAATGTACTGACGTGGATAGAGAACTGGTTGGCAGACAGGAAGCAGAGAGTTGGGATAAACGGGTCCTTTTCAGAATGGCAGGCAGTGACTAGTGGAGTACCGCAGGGCTCAGTGCTGGGACCCCAGCTCTTGACAATATACATTAATGATTTAGATGAAGGAATTGAGTGTAATATCTCCAAGTTTGCAGATGACACTAAATTGGGGGGGGGGGGGGGTGCGGTGTGAGGTGGACGCTAAAAGGCTGCAGGGTGACTTGGGTTCGGTGAGGGGAAATGCATGGCAGATGCAGTATAATGTGGATAAATGTGAGGTTATCCACTTTGGGGGCAAAAACACGAAGACAGAATATTATCTGAATGGCGGCAGATTAGGAAAGGGGGAGGTGCAACGAGACCTGGGTGTCATGGTTCATCAGTCATTGAAAGTTGGCATGCAGGTACAGCAGGTGGTGAAGAAGGCAAATGGTATGTTGGCCTTCATAGCTAGGGGATTTGTGTATTGGAGCAGGGAGGTCTTACTGTAGTTGTACAGGGCCTTGGTGAGGCCTCACCTGGAATACTGTGTTCAGTTTTGGTCTCCTAATCTGAGGAAGGACGTTCTTGCTATTGAGGGAGTTGCACCGAAGGTTCACCAGACTGATTCCCAGGATGGCAGCACTGACATATGAGGAGAGACTGGATCAACTAGGCCTTTTAACACTGGAGTTTAGAAGGATGAGAGTGGATCTCATAGAAACTTACAAGATTCTGACGGGACTGGACAGGTTAGATGCGGAAAGAATGTTCCCGTTGATGGAGAAGTCCAGAACCCGGGGACACAGTCTTAGGATAAGGGATAGGCCATTTAGGATTGAGATGAGGAGAAACTTCTTCACTCAAGAGAGTTGTTAACCTGTGGAATTCCCTGTGGAGAGTTGTTGATGCCAGTTCATTGGATAAATTCAAGAGGGAGTTAGATATGTCCCTTACGGCTAAAGGGATCAAGGGGTATGGAGAGAAAGCAGGAAAGGGGTACTGAGGGAATGATCAGCCATGATCTTATTGAATGGTGGTGCAGGCTCGAAGGGCCGAATGGCCTACTCTTGCACCTATTTTCTATGATTCTATACCAATGCTTCATCCCGCATCCAAATGTGGGTGCTGACATTATCTGCGTATGATTATGTCATTCACCACAGACCTGGCACAGAGAATTGTGACGATGCTTTGAGCCAGTTGCCGTTGCCCACACCGGAGGTGGAAACGCCACAACTGGCGGATTTAATGTTAATCATGGATGCTTTTGAGAGTGAAGATACTCCTGTCATGGCTCAACAAGTTAAGACCGGGACCATCCAGGACCCGATATTATCAGTGGTAAAGGGTTGCGTCCTCAAAGGGGATTGGTCTGCCATTCCTAAACAAATTTGCGAGGAGGCCAAATCGTACATTCGTCGCAAGGGCGAACTGTCTATTCAAGCAGATTGCATATCGTGGGGCAATCGAGTTATAATGCCGAAGAAAGGGAGAGAGAAATTTGTGCGTGAGTTACACAGTACACATCCTGGTATAGTAATGAAGGCCATTAGCAGACCCCACGTATGGTGGCCAGGAATTGATTCTGAGCTGGATGCATGCGTGCATCAGTGTAACACCTGCATGCAGCTCAGCAAAGCACCAGCGGAATCGCCGCTGAGTCTGTGGTCATGGCCCTCCAAACCTTGGTGCAGTATCCATGTAGATTTTGCAGGTCTCTTCCTGGGCAAGATGTTTTTAGCAGTGGTGGATGCTTATTTGAAATAGATAGAATGCATAATCATGTCATCCAGTACGTCCACGGCAACCATAGAGAATCTCAATGTCATGTTCGCGACACATGGTGTGTCTGACATCGTGGTGAGTGACAATGGGTCGTGCTTCACCAGTCAGGAGTTTCAGGAGTTTGTAAAACTTAAAGGTCAACACCGTTGTAGCCTGTGTCCAACGGGCAAGCAGCATGTGCAGTTCAAATTATCAAGCAAAGCATGAGGAGAGTAACCCAAGGGTCACAGCAGACCCGTTTGTCTTGCATACTGCTGAGTTACAGGACAAGACCTCACACACTCACAGGGGTCTCGCCTGCTGAACTCATGATGAAAAGAGGTCTTCAGACCAAGTTATCGCTTGTACACCCGGATTTAAGTAATCATATTGAAGACAGAATCAACAAGGGTACCACGATTGCGCAACTGAGATTTCTGTTAATGATCCTGTACATGTGTTGAATTATGGTCAGGGTCCCAAATGGATTGCTGGTACGGTCATGGCCAAGGAGGGCAGCAGAGTATTTGTTATTAAGCTCAAGAATGGGCAAACTTGCAGGAAATGCAAGGATCAAACAAAGCTGAGGCACACAGACGAGCCAGAGCAGTTGGACAAAGAAACTGTTGATTCTTTGGACATTTGGACAGTTGTTCTACAACTGTAGAACAGTTGGACAAAGAACCTACCAGCAGCCTTCAGTGGACTCAAGGGTCATCAGTGAACTCGGAATTTCCATCAAGGACTTGTTCAATAAAAATGGACTTACAATTGCTGACATGGCCACTGCCACCCCCAACAAGTCAGTCATCCAGCCACCAGCCACAACAGACTCCGCACATTCACCCAAGGCCGGAATCGAACTGAGACGGTCAACCCGGGAGTGTAAAGCACCGGACCATCTGAACCTGTGAAAGACTGTGATAAGATCTCAAAGGAGGGAATTGTCATGTATGTACATGCTGCTTGTAGCCACGCACATGGTGCTGCTCTGATTTAAAAAAAAGGCCAGCCATTTTGTGAGTCAGACACTTTAGGCCAAAATAAAGCGGAAGTACCTTGCTTCGTTAAACAGTACTCAGTTTGAACCTTTATTTCATACATAACAACCAGGAACCTTAATTGCTTACTCTTCAGTTGAACACAGACTGCAAGCAACTAAATACAGTTTTAAAAAATTTGTTCATGGGATGTGGGCGTCGGTGGCATCTAATTGCCCTTGAGAAGGTGATGGTGAGCCGCCGCCTTGAACAACTGCAGTTCATGTGGTGAAGATACTCCCACAGTGCTGTTAGGGACGTAGTTTGAGGATTTTGACCCAGCGACGATGAAGGAATGGCGATATACTTCCAAGTCAGGATGATGTGTGACTTGGAGGGGAACGTGGAGGTGGTAGTGTTCCCATGCGCCTGCTGCCTTTGTCCTTTCTTGGTGATAGAGGTGGTGGGTTTGGGAGGTGCTGCAGAAGAAGCTTTGGCGAGTTGCTGTAGTGCGGTGCACCGGTGGTGGAGAGGGTAAATGTTGTGCCAACCAAGCAGGCTGCTTTGTCCTGGATGGTGTCGAGCTTCTTAAGTGATGTTGGAGCTGTACTCATCCAGTGGACACTAGATTTACATTTAAGAGGCAGAACACCATGCCAGCCTACTTTAATCACCTATCAGGCAAAATAAACCTATTTTTGTTGATTTCTCAGCGTTTGGTTTGGAGAATTTTAAGGATCGGGATAGGTTTTAATACAGCTGTCCAAAAAATAAAATCGTGTAGCATAATTATATACTTGAAGTATTTGCCTTATAACCATGACTATCACGAATGAAGTAATACTCGGTAAAATAATGGGACTAAAGGCGGACAAGTTCCCTGGACCTGATGGCTTGCATCCTAGGGTCTTAAGAGAAGTCGCTGCAGAGAAAGTGGATGCATTGGTTGTAATCTACCAAAATTCCCTGGATTCTGGGACGGCCTCAACAGATTGTAAAACCGCAAATGTAACCCCCCCCCTATTTAAAAAGGGAGGCAGACAAAAATCAGGAAGCTATGAACCAGTTAGCCTAACATCTGTGGTTGGGAAAATGCTTGGGTCCATTATTAAGGAAGCAGCAGTGGGACATTTGGAAAAGCATGATTCAATCAAGCAGAGTCAGCATGACTTTATGAAAGGGAAATCATGTTTGGCAAATTTGCTCGAGTTCTTTGAGGATGTAATGAGCAGGGTGAATAAGGGGGAACCAGTGGATGTGGTGTATTTGGATTTCCATTTGATAAGGTGCCACATAAGAAGTTACTGCACTAAGCGTACTAACCTTAAATAAAGGAGACTATGAAGGTAGGAGGGCAGAGTTGGACTGGGAAAATAGATTAAAGTGTAGGACGGTTGATGAACAGTGGTCTACATTTAAGGAGATATTTCACAACTCTCAAGAAAAATATATTCCAGTGAGGAGGAAAGGGTGTAAGAGAAAAGATAGCCACCCGTGGCTAACTAAAGAAATAAGGGAAGGTATCCAATTAAAAACAAGGGCACTCAAAGTGGCCAAAACTAGTGAGAGGCAGAAAACTGGGAAGCTTTTAAAAGCCAGTAAAAAATGACTAAAAAAATGATTAAGAAAGGAAAGATAGACTATGAAAGTAAACTAGCACAAAATATAAAAACAGATAGCAAGAATTTCTATAGGTATATAAAAAGGAAAAGAGTGGCTAAAGTAAATGTTGGTCCCTTAGAGGATGAGACCGGGGAATTAGTAATGGGGAACATAGAGATGGCAGAAACTCTGAACAAATATTTTGTATCAGTCTTTACGGGAGCGGACACTAACAACATTCCGGCAGTGGTTAGTCAAGGGGCTATGCGGGGGGAGGAACTTAAACAATCACAATCACTAAGGAGGTGGTACTCAGTAAGATAATGGGACTAAAGGCAGATAAATCCCCTGGACTTAATGGCTTGCATCCTAAGGTCTTAAGAGAAGTAGCGGCAGGGATTGTGGATGCATTGGTTGTAATTTACCAAAATTCCCTGAATTCTGGGGAGGTCCCAGCAGATTGAAAAATTGCATATGTAACGCCTCTATTTAAAAAAGGAGGCAGACAAAAAGCAGGAAACTATAGACCAATTAGCCTAACATCTGTGGTTGGGAAAATGTTGGAGTCCATTATTAAAGAAGCAGTAGCAGGTCATTTGGAAAAGCAAAATTCGGTCAGGCAGAGTCAGCAAGGATTTATGATGGGGAAGTCATGTTTGACAAATTTGCTGGAGTTCTTTGAGGATGTACGAATAGAGTGGATAAAGGGGAACCAGTGGATGTGGTGCATTTGTACTTCCAGAAAGCATTTGACAAGGTGCCACATAAAAGGTTACTGCACAAGATAAAAGTTCACGGGGTTGGGTGTAATATATTAGCATGGATAGAGGATTAGCTAACTAACAGAGAACAGAGAGTCAGGATAAATGCTTAATTCTCTGGTTGGCAACCAGTAACTAGTGGGGTGCCGCAGGGATCTGTGCTGGAACCCCAACTATTTACAATCTATATTAACAACTTGGAAGAAGGGATTGAGTGTAACGTTGTTAATATAGATTATAAATAGTTTGCTGATACAAAGATGGGTGGAAAAGCAATGTGTGAAGAGGACACACAAAATCTGCAAAAGGACATAGACAGGCTAAGTGAGTGGGCAAAAAATTTGGCGGATGGAATATAATGTTGGAAAGTGTGAGGTCATGCACTTTGGCAGAAAAAAATCAAAGAGCAAGTTATTATTTAAATGGAGAAAGATTGCAAAGTGCCGCAGTTCAGCGGGACCTGGGGGTACTTGTGCATGAAACACAAAAGGATAGTATGCAGGTACAGCAAGTGATCAGGAAGGCCAATGGTATCTTTGCCTTTATTGCAAAGGGGATGGAATATAAAAGCAGGGAAGTCTTGCTACAGTTATACAGGGTATTGGTGAGGTCTTACCTGGAATACTGCGTGCAATTTTGGTTTCCATATTTATGAAAGGATATACTTGCTTTGGAGGCAGTTCCGAGAAGGTTCACTAGGTTGATTCCGGGGATGAGGGGGTTGACTTATGAGGAAAGGTTGAGTAGGTTGGGCCTCTACTCATTGGAATTCAGAAGAATGAGAGGTGATCTTATCGAAACGTATAAGGTTATGAGGGGGCTTGACGAGGTGGATGCAGAGAGGATGTTTCCACTGATGGGGGAGACTAGAACTAGAGGGCATGAACTTAGAATAAGGGGTCACCCATTTAAAACAGAGATGAGGAGAAATTTCTTCTGAGGGTTGTGCATCTGTGGAATTCGCTGTCTCAGAGAGCTGTGAAAGCTGGGACATTGAATAAATTTAAGACAGAAATAGACAGTTTCTTAAACGATAAGGGGTTATGGGGAGCGGGCGGGGAAGTGGAGCTGAGTCCATGATCAGATCAGCCATGATCTTATTGAATTGTGGAGCAGGCTCGAGGGGTCGTATGGCCTACTCCTGTTCCTATTTCTTATGTTCTTGTAAAAGCTCACAGAGTTGGGGGTAATATATTAGCATGGATAGAAGATTGGCTAACAGAAAACAAAGAGTCGGAATAAATGGGTCATTTTCCGGTTGGCAAACAGTGACTAGTGGGGTGTCACAGGGATCGGTGCTGGGTCCTCCACTATTTACAATTTATATTAATGATTTGGATGAAGGGACCGAGTGTAATGTAGCCAAGTTTGCTGATGATACAAAGATGGATGGGAAAGCAAATTGTGAGGAGGACACAAAAAAATCTGCAAAGGGACATAGACAGGCTAAGTGAGTGGGCAACAATTTGGCAGATGGCGTATAATGTGGGAAAATGTGTGGTTATCCATTTTGGCAGAAATAATAGAAAAGCAAATTATAATTTAAATGGAAAAAAATTGCAAAGTGCTGCGGTATAGAGAGACTGGGGGTCCTTGTGCATGAAACACAAAAAGTTAGTATGCAGGTACAGTAAGTAATCAGGAAGGCAAATGGAATGTTGGCCTTTATTGCAAGGGGTATAGAGTATAAAAGCAGAGAAGTCCTGCTGCAACTGTACTGGGTATTGGTGAGGCCATACCTGGAGTACTGCGTACAGTTTTGGTCTCTATTTAAGGAAAAGTATACTTGATTTGGAGGCAGTTCAGAGAAGGTTCACTCGGTTGATTCTGGAGATGAGGGAGTTGACTTATGAAGATAGATTGGGCCTATAGACATTGGAGTTCAGAAGAATGAGAGGTGACCTTATCGAAACATAGACCGGTTAGCTTGACATCAGTGGTGGGGAAAATGTTGGAATCGATCATGAAGGACGAAGTTGCAGCGCATTTGGAATGCGGGGACAGGATCGGATCAAGTCAGCATGGATTTATGAAAGGGAAATCACGCTTGACGAATCTTTTGGAATTTTTTGAGGGTATAGCATGCAGAGTGTACAGGGGAGAACCAGTGGATGTGGTGTATTTGGACTTTCAGAAGGCTTTTGACAAGGTCGCACACGAGACTGTTGTGCAAAGTCAAAGCGCATGGTTGGGGGTAATATACTGACGTGGATAGGGAACTGGTTGGCGGACAGGAAGCAGAGAGTCGGGATAAACGGGTCCTTTTCAGAATGGGAGGCAGTGACTAGTGGAGTGCCGCAGGACTCAGTGATGGGACCCCAGCTCTTTACAATATACATTGACGATTTGGATGAGGGAATGGAGTGTAATATCTCCAAGTTTGCAGATGACACTAGGACTGGGTGGCGGTGTGAGCTGTGAGGAGGACGCTAGGAGGCTGCAGGGTGACTTGGACATGTTGGGTGAGTGGGCAAATGCATGGCAGATGCAGTATAATGTGGATGGATGTGAGGTTACCCATTTTGGGGGCAAAAACACGAAGGCAGAATATTATCTGAATGGCGGCAGACTAGGAAAAGGGGAGGTGCAACGAGACCTGGGTGTCATGGTTCATCAGTCACTGAAAGTGGGCACACAGGTACAGCAGGCGGTAAAGACGGCAAATGGTATGTTGGCCTTAATAGCTAGGGGATTTGAATATAGAAGCAGGGAGGTCTTACTGCAGTTGTACAGGGCCTTAGTGAGGCCTCACCTGGAATATTGTGTTCAGTTTTGGTCTCCTAGTCTGAGGAGGGACGTTCTTGCTGTTGAGGGGGTGCAGCGAAGGTTCACCAGACTGATTCCAGGGATTGCTGGGCTGTCGTGTGAGGAGGGACTGAATAAACTGGGCCTTTATTCACTGGAGTTTAGAAGGATGAGAGGGGATCTCATCAAAACATACAAGATTCTGACGGGACTGAACAGGTTAGATGCAGGAAGAATGTTCCCGATGTTGGGGAAGTCCAGAACCAGGGGACATAGTCTTGGGATAAAGGGTAGGCCATTTCGGACTGATGAGGAGAAACTTCTTCACTCAGAGTTGTTAACCTTTGGAATTCCCCTGCTGCAGGTTGATGCCAGTTCACTGGATATATTCAAGAGGGAGTTAAATATGGCTCTTAGGATTAAGGGGATCAAGGGGTATGGAGAGAAGGCAGGAAAGGGGTACTGAAGGAATGATCAGCCATGATCTTATTGAATTGCGGTGCAGGCTCGAAGGGCCGAATGACCTACTCCTTTACTTATTTTTCTATGTTTCGATGTTTCTATATAAGATAATGAGGGGGCTTGACAAGGTTGATGCAGAGAGGATATTTCCAGTCAAAGGGGAAACTAAAACTAGGGGACATAATCTCAGAATCAGGGCCGCCCATTTAAAACTGAGATGAAAGGGATAGACAGGATAGAGGCAGAGAGGTTGTTTCCACTGGTCGGGGAGACTAGAACTAGGGGGCACAGCATAAAAATACGGGGGAAACCAATTTAAAACCGAGTTGAGAAGGAATCATTTCTTCCAGAGGGTTGTAAATCTGTGGAATTCTCTCCCCAAGGAAGCAGTTGAGGCTAGCTCATTGAATGTATTCAAGTCCAGATAGATAGATTTTTAACCAATAAGGGAATTAAGGGTTACAGGGAGCGGGCGGGTAAGTGGAGCTGAGTCCACGGCCAGATCAGCCATGATCTTGTTGAATGGTGGAGCAGGCTCGAGGGGCTAGATGGCCTACTCCTGTTCCAATTCTTATATTCTTATGTTCTTTTTGTTCCCTGAGGGTTGTAAATCTATGGCATTCTCTGCCCCACAGAGCTGTGGCGGCTGGGTCATTGAATATATTTAAGGCGGAGATAGACTGATTTTTGAGTGATAAGGGAGTAAAGGGTTATGGGGAGCGGGCAGGGAAGTGAAGCTGAGTCCATGATCAGATCAGCCATGACCTTGTTGAATGGCGAGCAGGCTTGAGGGGCCAAATGGCCTACTCATGCTCCTATTTCTTATGTTCTTATGACTATGGGAAATTTGAAGACTGAAAATCAGACAGTTTTTGTAACTTTATAAAAGCAGTTCATTTGTTTTATCACTTGTAGCATTTCAAACTTGAATGGGTATTGTTGAGAAGATTGTGTTCTCATTGACTGGGTTGTTCAGTTGCTGACCCAATTCTTTGTATACAAGCATATGTCTTGTCTTTATGACATTTTCCATTTCATTTTTGGGAAATGTTCGACACACTCGGAGGTATTGTTATTTTCTTTCAGATTATTATTATTACGGCTGAAAGTCTATCATGAAGGGCCTCTGCTCACAACTGTGTCCCCTAAAAGAGTATAAATTACCCTCACTTTGTCCTTTGTGTGAATCCTGCTTTTCTTTTGACTACTTTCAGCCTATTAAAGGTATCATCAAAGCAGCCAGTGTTGCCATGCTTGCTCAACTCATTTTACTAATAGCACAGAAACAAGAAAGGGACAATGCATTTTTCAAAGCATTTCAGGTTATTTTACCCAAGTATTTTTTTGTCATGATTCCATCAGAGGGTTCATTAAAAAAACCTTCTATATGTTTTATATTGTTGGAATGTAATGGGGCCGAAATTCAGAGTCAGGATAAGGCCCGTTACCGCCGTTTTTGCAGCGGCCATGCGGGGGAATTGAGTGGATGCTGTGTTGCAGTCCAGTGGCTGCCATGACCCGAATTAACCTCGGGGATTTTTCTGCCGGTCCCCACTTGCACCCTGCTGCTGCTGACCACTGCAAGAGCATCATCAAATCGTGCACTCCCGCACCTCCATCCCACTCCACGCGAAATTTACCTAAAAAGACCCACTAACCGCCGCGCGGTACCCCCGACAGCTTTCTCTGTTGGTGCACCTTGTTTTTTGTGTGTGAGTCGTGGCAGCCCTTCAAGGGGAGGATGCACTGCCATGGCCGCCATGTTTTTCTTTTTGCCAGCCGACTTCCCGATTGGCCGGGCAATTATGGCCCCAGGTTCGGCCGGGTAGCCAACAGTCAGCCTGGCACCCCCTCATGGGTGCCAGGCCATTGGCCTGGCCGAAACCCTCCCTGGTAGATCAGTGGCCGAACCTAAAAAAATCGCTCCTTCGCTCCCCTTTAAATGAGGGGAGGGACATGGTGACGCACACGCTCACTGACATCACCAGCGGCGGAGACTCCATTCCGTCCCGCACCAGCACTTACCGCTGCACTTCCGCCCCTATTATGACCGGCTTCCGGTCTGCTCCAAAAAAATTGATAGAGGTAAAAATAGATCAAGAGTTCACCTCATTGGATCCAACGGTAAAAACATTTTTTTTTTAAAAGGTAGGTGTGCCAGCTTTCTGGCGGGCCTAAATTTCGGCCCCAATATCTCTATCACACTTGTAAGGGGCCACTTTTAATTTTTTTTAAAATTTGTGTTCTTTCTCTCCATGGCTACAATCCCAGCATTGACCCCCAAAATGGTCCAGATATCCACTGGTTGTCATGGAAGTATGTCTCATCTGATCAGCATACCTCTGCCACAATAATACTAGTCCCACTGTTCGTCCACAATGTGGGAACTCCTGATGTGGGAACTCTTAACGCTTATGTTTTGGGGGGACTAGCTTCAGCCCCTCTGGTGGACTCCCATATAAGAATATAAGAAATACGAGCAGGTATGAGCTATTCAGCCCTTTGAGCCTGCTCCGCCATTCAATAAGTTCATGGCTGATCTTCTACCTCAACTCCATCTGCCTGTACCATCCCCATATCCCTTGAGTGCCTTGGTATCCAAAAACTGTTGAGCTCTATCTTGAATATACTCAACGACTGAGCATCCATAGCTCTCTGGGATAGAGAATTCCAAAGATTCACAACCCTTTGAGTGAAGAAATTTCTCCTCATCTTAGTCCTAAATGGCCAACCCCTTATTCTTAGGACTGTGAAGCCTAGTTTTAGACTATCCATCCAGGGGAAACAACCTCTCAGCATCTACCCTGTCAATCCCCTTCAAAATCTTATCTGTTTCAATGAGATCACCTCTCGTTCTTCTAAAGTCTTGGCAATATTGCCCTAGTCTACTCAATCTCTCCTCATAGGCCAATCCCCTCCTCCCAGGAATCAGACTAGTGAACCTTCATTGCACTCACTCTAAGGCAAGTATATCCTTCCTCAGGTAAGGAGACCAAATTGTGCACAGTACTCCAGGTGTGGTCTCACGGCGAAGCTACAACGGTAGTATGTTGGAAGGGCTGCGGATTTAAAGGACTGATAGTAGTGCCAAGAAACTCTTTGGGGTTTAATTGTATGTTTTTATTAAGTTCAATGGTAGATTTTACGCTGAACCAAAGATCTCTCAAAATTATATGATGCATATCTATAAAGGGCACTTAAAGCTTTTGACCTGCATAACTGTACAACAATCTTAAGTTTTCCAGAAGTGGCTTTGTTTTAGTGAATTACTTTCCTGAGCTTCGGAATGCTAGTCAGATTTTAGTTGAGATGTACAATGGGCCTGCACATTTTCAGAAATTAATAATACCTTAAAATTCATCTGTCAAGTTTGTTCTATAAAATTTTTAAAGAGGTGCCACACCAGTTGAAAGGCATTATATGTAAGTGGAAGATTATCATCTGTGTATGGAGTAAAGCAGACATGGAATTCCTATTAGTTGCATGCATGAGAAAATACATCTGCAGGGTTTATCATAGATTCCAGGGATTCTATATGGAATAGAATGTTCAAGTTATAACCATAGGCAATAATATCTAAATATCTGTTAATTGATATGTGAAACTCATTGGATTTTCGACAAACCAGCTTACATTTTTTTTTTAATTTAGTTATTTAGTGACCTGAGTATACAATTCAAGCAAAAAGGTAGCATTTTAATAATATCTCTATAGAGTCAGTGTTGTTGTAGAAATCGTATACCTAATGTCACCCTGGTTTTTTTCCCTTCTAAACAGAAGCGGAGTTCTCCCGGTGTCCTGACCAATATTTATCCCTCAACCAACATCATGTCATTATTGTTTGTAGGATCTTGCTATGTGAAAATTGGTTGCGTTTCCATACTTTACAACAGTGACTGTACTTCAAAAGCACTTCGTTGGCTGTAAAGTGCTTTTGGAAGTCCAGAAATTGTCAAAGGTGCTGTACAAATGTTTTTTGTTTTTTTAGCAACTGGTGCAGTCCTTTTAAAATGGCACTTTCTGAAGTGTGACATTGGAATGAAGGGGGAAGGGAAGAATGGGTGGAATAGAAAACCTGAACAAAAAGATGGAGGAAGGGAATTTGGAAGGCAGTTACTTACATAAAAAGTTTCATGGCAGAATTCATATAGAATTATTCGAAAGAGTACCACAAACTACTGACACCCGGATCCTATCCGAACCATCACTTTTCCAGCTGAGCATTATGACATCAGTTCTACCACAATGTCAGCTTGGGTACTATTTAATAAAGGCAAAATACTGTGGATGCTGGAAATCCGAAATATAAACAGAAACTGCTGAAATACTCGGCACATCAGGCAGCATTTGTGGGATTACGGAAGAGAGTTCACGGGCACAATTTTCCCCAATGCCGTTTCTTGGCGTATTTGAAGAGTTCCGCCCATTTTTGTTGGGCCCGACTACACCAAAAACAAGTTGAAAGTTTCCCCGTTTTAACTTGTGAATGTGGCCCGACACACATTGTCCTTAAGCTCTGTGGGTGGAGCCAAAGATGTGCGCCAAAAAGATTGGGTTGCCAGGGCAATGCGGGACACATTGCGGGCTGAAGCTGGAAAGTGAAACATACAAGACATTCCAGCCAGCTCATAACAACCTGCACAAGCACCTTGCACATTGCAGCTATTTAAGGCAGCAGCTTACCAACATGAAAATATTAAAGAGTCTTTGTGCCAAAAGCCTATCCTGCAAACTCTGAATTGAAAAGGCCTCCCTCACTCCCTCTCCCCCCTTTCTTCCCCCACTACCCATATCCCGGTGCCGCTCCTAACCCAGGTCAAAAGGTCTCCTACACCCCCGGAGCTGGTGCCGCACCTGGCTCAGGCCAAAAGGCCTCCCTCCACCCACCCACCCCCCCCCCCCCCCCCCCCCCCGCCGCACCGGAGCCAGTGTCACTTCTAGCCCAGGCCGAAAGGCCTCCTTTCCCCCCAAGCCGGTGCCTGGTGCTGCTTCTAGCCCAGGCCGAAAGGCCTCCCACCCCCGGAGCCAGTGCCGCTCCCAGCCCTGATCGAATGCCTTCCCCACTCTGCCACTGCTGTCCCGGCCGTGGAACTGCATCTTCTGCACTGATTCTCTTACCTGCGCTGATTTTGTTAACTGCCCAGAAGGTTTTTCAGAGCAGTCACATACGCCGTCTTAAGAAAAATCATAGTTGGCCAAACTTGCTTAAATGGCTGAAATTGGCGCGGGTGGCAGGTTACGTCCCCAATGAGGTAAAAAAAAATTGTAGCCTAACAAAATTGTACCTAAGTAAATTACACTGGCGCAGAAACTTTGGGGAAACTTGGAGATTTTAATTACCCCAAAAAACGTGCAGATAATTGAGGAAAATTGAGCCTAACATTTCAGATCTGTGACCTTTTATCAGAACTGGAAAATGTTACAGATGTAACCGGTTTTAAGCAAGCACACTAATTAATATTGGAGTCTACATTTGATCTGCAGTACTTGTCTCTTCACAGTGGAAGGTATCAGTGGGGTGCCAGGATAGCAAAACAATTGTCATGCAGCTAAGTTCTTACATTTTAAAACCTGTGATTTTAGTGCACACAATACTGAATTCTGATCTTTCATTGCTGCAATCATTTTGTGTACAAGTGTAAATCACACCTGATCTACTGTATCTCAGGAGATTGAAACACAAAGAACAACAGGACCAGTACTATGTCCCCAATTCCCAAGAATGGTGCTATTGCTAAGGTCAGAGGAATCCAGTAAAAAAACATCCATGAAGCAGCAATGCCATGTAGTTTAAGAATCACAAGCCCTCCACAACTGTCTCTTGAACCTAGTCATTTCTCCGTTTATGCTCCACACAAGCCTCCAAGCTGACTCCACCCTATCTACAAGTCAACTTCATCATACCATAGAATTACATAAAATGTACAGCACAGAAACAGGCCATTCAGCCTATCCGGTCCATGCTGGTGTTTATGCTCCACACAAGCCTCCTCTCTGCCTCTTCATCTAACCTTACCTGCATAACCCCCTCTTCCTTTCTCCCTCATGTGTTTATCTAGCTTCCGCTTAAATGCATCTGTGCTGTTCACCACAACTACTCCTTGTGGTAGTGAATTCCACCTTCTGGGTAACCACATTTCTCCTGAATTCCCTATTGGATTTATTAGTTAATATCTTATCTATGGCCTCTAGTTGTGGTCTCCCCCACAATGGGACCTCTGCATTTCTTTCTTATTTTCTACTCCCGAATCAGAACATATCTTTCCTAATCTTTGCTATACCTATGTAAACTAAATTTCCTCTATGTTCATTTGTGTGTGCATTTTAGCTACTGCGGTCTCCAGACCATTACTTTTATCTCTCTTGTTTTTCTCTTATCTTTACCCTTCTTAGGCCCTTCTCTCCTGTCTCATCCTGTCATGAAACCTTTCATTTCTCTTTTCTCTGATACTTTGCCTCTCAATCCCTATCCCAAACCATCATGATTCCTCTGCCTTCCTACACTTTTTTCACCTTACCGGACTTGAATTCCTCTTGGATAAACCCACAGCTTCCCTCTGTGCCTTTCTCGACATTCTCCAAAGGGTCCAGCGATTACTCATCACTGGCTCCTTATGAGTACCAACTCCAAGTGCCACGTCCTCCTTTGTTGTCAACCTTCCTGCCCTGCTGACAACTTCACTTCCCTTCCTCACACTAGCCAATATTGTAAATGGTTCTCCCTCATCAGGTACTGTTCCATCCCTTTCAAAACGACTTTACCTCAAATAATACACCCTCAACATTTTTGACCTTATAAATTACCGCCCCATCTCCAATTTCCCTTTCCTCTCCAAAGTCCTCGAATGTGTTGTCGCCTACCAAATGTGTCCCCATCTCAACCGCAATTCATGAGTACCATACAGTACTCCTCTGCCTTTTCTGCCTCCACAAACCAAAAACGTTTCTTAAATTTATGGATTACTGATAAGATAAGCTTTAGAATATTGTGAAGTTTCATGCATTACCTCCAAAAGGACTAAGTGCACTGCTTAAGGTTCCGAGAAGAGCAATGAGGATGATTCCAGGACTCCTGGCTCTAAGTTATGATGAGACATTCATAAGTTAATTTTGTTTTGTTCGAGAAAAGAAGATTGAGCTGTTTCCCACGTCCTTAAACTGCCTCGAGCTTGCACTGAGAGAATTAAACCAATGGATATCAATATAAGTTTAATGAGCCTCAGCCAAGATTTGAAATTGGAAGGGACTTTTTCCCCCATAGAGTAATGAATACATCCATTAGTTTGTTCCTTTTGTCTGCTCTGTAAAGTGCTTTGGGACATTGTTCTGTATTAAAGGCACTATAAAAATGAAAATTGTTATTGGTCATCCAGACAAATATAACAAGAGGAACATGATTGGAGGTTAAAAGGATAAGCATGGATGGAGATAATCAAATGCTGTGCAGAAAATGATTGACCCCGGAGATACATAAGAACATTAGAAATAGGAGCAGGAGTAGGCCATATAGCCCCTCGAGCCTGCTCCGCCATTCAATAAAATCATGGCTGATCTGATCGTGGCTTCAATTCCACTTTCCTGCCTGTTCCCCATAACCCTTGACTCCCCTGAGACCATGGAAGTATCATGCCAAGAAATGCAAGTTGTCTAGAATGTATAATTTAGGTATTGGGATTAGATAGATGTTCTGGAGTTTCATTTTATGTACCAAGTCTGTGTAAGGAAAAGGCTTAATGGGTAAATTGTCTTTTTCTAACCATGCATTACTTGTGTATTACTTTTTTAATGTACTAAGTACTTAAAGTATGTGAGAAATGGAACAAATGTTCAAAAAAAATGAAAATGGAGAAGAGCCAGGAAGATCAACGGTCAGAATAGAAATAACATTTTAGTTGTATTGGTTTATTGGGTAATAAAGCCTGACTTTCGAATAATGTCAATAGTGCAGTATAAAAATGTTTGTCAGTATTGTAGCATGTGCCCTGAAAACTTCCAAAAAATAGGTCATCCAGGGAACCTGAGAACTGTTGCTGCTTTAAGAGTTAATTACTTTTTTGTAAAGACTGCCCTTTTATATGACAGAATGAAACCATTACAATTTAAATCTCCACCATAACAGATATCACATCACTTTAAAACAAGGAACTTATTTGGCATTATATATAATATATATAACTTATTTGGCATTGCCTGAATAGCTGGAATTTTCACCTAAAAGTTTTATGGCAGAAGATACAGTTGAACATTATGGTATACAGCTTTTTTGTATGTCATTTTATCCCAATGCAATTTTTTTGCCTTTTGGATACGGAATGTAATGTACTTCATATAAATCTGTGCTCTGGGCCTCACACTGGGCACATTTCCATATTCTCAATTTCTGCTGACTCTGTTGAAAGTGCAAGCAAGAACAGAAGGAATCCGGGTGTGTGGGCTGTGGCACTTTATACTTGTAAAGATGTCACTAAGACTGAAAGCTGCTTTATTTATAATTTATTTACACCAAATGAAAAATAATCCATAGAACCCAGCAGTAGTTATTCGTCAACAATTTAGCTGTACGTTTTTAGAAAGATTTAGTATTTTAGAATATTCTAAATCTGTTACAGTATTAAAATAAATGTAGAAACACTTCAAATTAAGTGACAGTGGACCACACAAGATTCAGCAGTTAATTTGCTAATGAATTTAATAAAAGCAATGCAGGTTGCATTCCTAATCTGTACATTTAAGACAGAAGGCTATTCCAACATTTCAAGAAAGCAGTTGTTGGAAAATGAATGTTTCTAACACTGAATAAAGGTTAAATCTTGCAAAATGTATAACAGGATTTGACAGTAAACAATTTTTTATACTGTAACATCTGCTTTGATGCTGTGAAATTGATAAATGGCTTTGATCCATCTGTGTTTAAAATATTTATCTAAATTAATCTTGCAGTGAACTAGTTGATTTCATAAAATAGATGCGGCTGAAGACCATGCAACCCATGATAGTAAATTTATTCAGAAAGAGCCTATAGTCCCCCAATCATGGCATCCAACTGTCTCTTAACTGATTCTAATGTTTTTTGCCTTCACTACCCTATCCAGATGTTCATCTTTGTACGAAAAACGTCCTGAAATCAGTCCTAAATTTCCCTTTCACTGGTGTCATCTTGCCCCACTGTTATGGTTTAGTTTGAATTTGTGTTCCAGGCCTACCTTTTTCATACTATTTACTGTCTAAGGTCACCTCTGTGTCACCAACTTTTCCAGACAGAAAAGCTGAAGTTTATCCAGTCATTACTCAATCTTCTGACACTAGGGATCATCAGTCTCCTGGTTCTTCGCTGAATTGCCTCGAGTGTATGAATGCCTCAGTGGCATAAACCGTATGCAGTACTCAAGGTGAGGTCTGGCCAAACCAGAATGCAGTTTAAACATAACTTATTCCAACATGCACTCTACTGTTTTGAGAACTCCCATCACCAATCCCCAAGGTACATTCAGCATACTTCACAACAACAAGAGAAAGAGAGACATAGAGAAACCTCTCAAGGAGTTGCACAAAAAAAAAATCAGAGACAAAAGTGGACATTGAGCCAAAGGAAGGAGGTATTAAGACGAGTGTCCAAAAGCTTGGTCAATGAAGTGAGTTTTCAGATGGTGCAGAGGTATAGGGAGGGAACTTCAGAGCATCCGGCTGAAGCTACAGATGCCAATAGATCAAAGGGAGGGATGCACAAGAGTCCAGGGGCGGAGGAACAGAGTTCTTGGACAGCGGATTGGTATCTATTTATTATTTAAAGCATGAAACATTGGGGAACTGTGCATGTGCTGTTTCAATTGCTGCAAACTAACAACATAGTTTAAATCACAGTTCAGAGCTGTTGAGCAGGATGGGAAGGCGGAAGGACATGGTATCCTCAGATGTTAGCAGTGTGCATCGGCAGATCCAGTATACCAGCAGAGAAGTGAGGAGCCAGGGCAGGTGAAAAGTAAATCCATGGGTTCAGTGAAGATGAGCGAACTAGTCCCAGGAACAGCTGTAGGGAGGTGAGGAGCACACGAGATCGGAAGCAGCAATCGGAGCATGAGGAGCTGATTCAGTCCAGTTCAGCCCAGTAAAGAGTGACTGAGGAGTTCTGAAGGCTAAATGGAATCAGTGGCTACGGGAAGCAAGCAGAAAGCAGCAAAGCACATCATTCAGTAGCAAGGGAGCAGAATCCAGAACAGGATGGGAACCAACAGGAGCAGATCAAAATTAGATTAGTGTACAGTGAAAAATTCCCAACAGAGGAGCAGAAAACTAAAGCTAAAGCAGACCAATTACTAGAGGGAGGAAGTCCAGCAGAGAATACGGCCTCAGTAGAAAGCAACGACAAAGATGGAGGAAATGGTAAAGTCCAAAAGACAGCGAGGAAATGGTAAAGTCCAGAAGACAGCAGGGAAATTAACTTTGGCCCAAGAAAAGGCACATATGTGTCCAGGACTCAAAACAGCACAGTAAAGCTGAGAGGGCAGCATTGTGTTGGAAATACAGATCTGAAGCTCAGCTCAGCAGGTAACGGCAGTGGGGTGGACACTAGACTGGAAGCTCAGCAGGTAATGGCAGTAGGTGGAGTGGGGGTGGGGTGGGTGGGACCGGGTGGACACTGTAGGCTGGAACAGGTTACCCACCACAACATAAATCCTTTAATAATTAGCCACTGATTCATTCTCGGCCAATTTCTTAATTAATTCCCACATTTTATCCTGAATCAACATCACTTTAAATTAACCAGCAGTTTTTTTTGTGAATTTTATCACATAATTTTACAATTACAATATTAAGTCGACTAACCTAGAAATTCAACTCGGGCAGTGGACAGTGGAACTGAATATCAGGCGCTATGTATAACAGGCGGCTGATCTGATACCCCCCGTTTTGCACCACTGCCTGAGTCTAATTTCTAGGCCACTGTATTTGATTTTATATTGTCTTCAGTCTGTTCCATCCGTGCCAATGTAATCAAAAGTGACCTTTACCTTTGTCAACCTTACAAAACTTGGATTGATTGAGAAAGTAATTTTCTGCCTTTATATTCCGGTATGCAGTCTTACCTGGCAAGAGTGCATATTTTAAATTCCACTCCATGCTGAGCACAATTCTCTGACCATTTAAATGAATGGTCAGAAAGCTGTGGCCATTGTTCACACAATTTCTGATATGCACTGTCACTGGGTACGTCACCCCACTGAAAGCACACTTTGGAGAATTTCCCCGAAATGCGAACAATTTTGACTTGGTGCCTACACTCCTGCTGTGAGCTGAGTTATTTTTTCTTTTTTTTAAAAAAAAACATAGCTGTGGACATTGAAATATTTAAAATGTGATGCTCATTTTAAATAAGTGGTTATGTCTGTAAGTGTCCGAGAATATAAGAAAGCATGAAATGAGAAAAAATCACACCAAACTCCTGTAGTGGTTGTGAATAAGTCTGGAATTAAAAATAATTATATCTGTAATAAAGAAGCTAAAATAATTTCTCAAATCTAAAATTCTAATAACAAAGATTAAAACCTGGAAACAACCCTGAAATTAGAAAATTTGGATGGACAGGTTTTATTTAATCTATCCATTACAGTTCTAGAAGGCCCAATAGAAAAAAGTCATTTGCATTTATACAGCACCTTTCACGACATCAGGATGTCCCAAAGCACTTCACAGGCAATGAAGTATGTTTGAAGTGTCGTCACTAAATAGAGTTAGGAGTGAAGAGATAGAGGAAATTGTCTTTTTAAATAACATTCTATATGTCATTTTGTTCAGTTTGTTGCTTTTGTAAACTTGGCAACGACAGGTCAATTATTCCAACATGAGCGGTGGGAAAATTATTAGAGACCATTGTCAAGGACAAAATTAATTCTCACTTGGAGAAGAATGGGTTAATAAGAGACAGCCAGTATTTGTTAAAGGCAAATCGTGTCTGACTAACCTGATTGAGTTCTTTGATGAAGTAACAGAGTGTTGAAGATAGTGCAGTAGATGTTGTATGTATGGACTTTCAAAAGGCATTTGAATAAGTACCTCATAACAAACTTATTCGGAAAATAGAAGTGCATGGCATTAAAGGTATGGTAGTAACTTGGGTACGAAATTGGCTGAGGAATAGGAGGCAGAGAGTCGTGGTGAACGGATGTTCTTCAGACTCTAAAGAAGTATGCAGTGGGGTCCCCCAGGGTATTAGGACCATTGCTTTTATTATATATAAATGACCTGGACTTGGGTATAGAGAGTACAATGTTGAAGTTTGCAGCTGATACCAAACTTGCCAACATCGCAAATAGTGAGCATGGTAGCAGCAGACTTCACAAGGACACAGACAGACTGGTGAAATCAGTAGATACATGGCAGATGCAATTTAATGCGTATAAGTGTGAAGTGATGCACTTGGAAGAAACAAAATGGAGAGAGTATAATTTAAATAGTCCAATTTTAAGGGGGATGCAAGAACAGAGGGAGCAGGGTGTGCATATTCACAAATCTTTGAAGGAGGCAGGGCAAGTGATAAGGCGATTAAGCAAATGTATGGGATACTTGGCTTTGTAAATAATGTATAGAATACAAAAATAATAAAATCATGCTTAAACCTTTACAAATCTCTGGTTAGGCCTCAACTGGAGTATTTTGAGGCATCGCATTTTAGGAAGAATGTCAAGGCCCTGGAGAGGGTATAGAGGAGGTTTACCAGGATGATGCCAGGGATAAGGGAGTTCAGTTAGATGGAGAGATTGGAGAAGCTGGGATTGTTTACTTAGAGCAGAGAAGGTTAAGGGGAGACCTAATAGAGGTTTTCAAAATTCTGAGGGGCTTTGAGAGAGGGAAAAACTATTTCCTTTGGAAAGTGGGCTGGTAACCAGAGGTCATACATGTAAAATAATTGGTAAAAGAACTAGAGGAGAAATTAGGATAAATTTCTTCACACACAGGGTTGTTGTGATCTGAAAGACTTGTGGAAGGAGATTCCATAGGAAGTTTCAAAAGGCAATTGGACAAGTACATGAAGCCTAATTTGTCGGGTTATGGAGAAAAAGGGATGCGTGCAATAAAGTTACAGCAGTTATCATGGGTGACTTTAATCTACATATAGATTGGACTAACCAAACTGATAGCAATACTGTGGAGGAGGATTTCCTGGAGTCTATAAGGGATGGTTTTCTAGACCAATATGTCGAGGAATCAACTAGAGAGCAGGCCATCCTAGACTGGGTCTTGTGTAATGAGAGAGGATTAATTAGCAAGCTTGTCGTGCAAGGCCCCTTGGAGAAGAGTGACCACAATATGGTAGAATTCTTCATTAAGATGGAGAGTGACACAGTTAATTCAGAGATTAGGGTCCTGATCTTAAAGAAAGGTAACTTTGATGGTATGAGACGTGAATTGGCTAGGATAGACTGGTGAATGATACTTAAAGGGTTGACGGTAGATAGGCAATGGCAGACATTTAAAGATCACCTGGATGAACTACAACAATTGTACATCCCTGTCTGGTGTAAAAATACAACGGGGCTAACAAGGAAAATTAGGGATAGTGTTAAATCCAAGGAAGAGGCATATAAATTGGCCAGAAAAAGCAGCAACACTGAGGACTGGGACAAATTTAGAATTCAACAGAGGAGGACTAAGGGTTTAATTAGGATGGGGAAAATAGAGTATGAGAGTAAGCTTGCAAGGAACATAAAAATTGACTGCAAAAGCTTATATAGATATGTGAAGAGAAAAAGATTAGTAAAGACAAATGTAGGTCCTTTGCAGTCAGAATCAGGTGAATTCATAATGGGGAACAAGGAAATGGCAGACCAAATGAACAAATACTTTGGTTCTGTCTTCACTAAGGAAAACACAAATAACCTCTCGAAAATACTTGGGGACTGAGGATCTAGCGAGAAGGAGGAACTGAGGGAAATCCTTATTCGTCAGGAAATGGTGTTAGGGAAATTGATGGGATTGAAGGACGATAAATCCCCAGGGTCTGATAGTCTGCATCCCAGAGTACTTCAGGAAGTGGCCCTAGAAATAGTAGATGCATTGGTGGTCATTTTCCAACATTCCATGGACTCTGGATCAGTTCCTATGGATTGGAGGGTAGCTAATGTAACTCCACTTTTTAAAAAAGGAGGGAGAGAGAAAACAGGGAATTTATAGACCAGTTAGCCTGACATCGGTAGTGGGGAAAATGCTGGAATCAATTATTAAAGATGTAATAGCAGCGCATTTGGAAAGCAATGACAGAATCAGTCCAAGTCTGCATGGATTTATGAAAGGAAAATCATGCTTGACAAAACTTCTCGAATTTTTTGAGGATGTAACTAGTAGAGTGGATGAGGGAGAACTAGTGGATGTGGTGTATTTGGACTGTCAAAAGGCTTTTGACAAGGTCCCACACAAGAGATTAGTGTGCAAAATTAAGGCACATGGGATTGGGGGTAATGTATTGACGTGGATAGAGAACTGGTTGGCGGACAGGAAGCAGAGAGTCGGAATAAATGGGTTCTTTTCAGAATGGCAGGCAGTGATTAGTGGGGGTGTACCGCAAGGTTCAATGCTGAGACTGCAGCTATTTACAATATATATTAATGATTTAGACGAAGAAATTGAATATAATATCTCCAAGTTTGCAGATGACACTAAGCTGGGTGGCAGTGTGAGCTGTGAGGAGGATGCTAAGAGGCTGCAGGGTGACTTGGACAAGTTAGGTGAGTGGGCAAATGTATGGCAGATGCAGTATAATGTGGATAAGAGTGAGGTTATCCACTGGTGGCAAAAACAGGAAGGCAGAATATTATCTGAATGGTGACAGATTAGGAAAAGGGGAGGTGCAATGAGACCTGGGTGTCATGGTATATCAGTCATTGAAAGTTGGCATGCAGGTACAGCAGGCAGTATGAAAGCATATGGCATGTTGGCCTTCATAGTGAGAGGATTTGAGTATTGGAGCAGGTAGGTCTTGCTGCAGTTGTACAGGGCCTTGGTGAGACCACACCTTGAGTATTATGTTCAGTGTTGGTCTCCTAATGTGAGGAAGGACGTTCTTGCTATTGAGGGAGTGCAGCGAAGGTTCACCAGACTGATTCCCGGGATGGCAGGACTGACATATGAGGAGAGACTGGATTGACTGGCCTGTATTCACTGGAGTTTAGAAGGGTGAGAGGGGATCTCATAGAAACATATAAAATTTTGACGCGACTGGACAGGTTAGATGCAGGAAGAATCTGCCAATGTTGAAGTCCAGAACGAGGGGACACAGTCTAAGGATAAGGGGTAAGCCATTTAGGACTGAGATGAGGAGAAACTTCTTCACTCAGAGAGTTGTTAACCTGTGGAATTCCCTACCGCAGAGAGTTGTTGATGCCAGTTCATTGGATATATTCAAGAGGGATTTAGATATGGCCCTTACAGCTAAAGGGATCAAGGGGTATGGAGAGAAAGCAGGAAAGGGGTACTGAGATAAATGATCAGCCATGATCTTATTGAATGGTGGTGCAGGCTCGAAGGGCTGAATGGCCTACTCCTGCAACTATTTTCTATGTTTCAGCCACCACACAGGCTTGACAGAGCTAAGTCTTGGTCCAGTGGCAAGGATTACCCAAGACAACTGGAGACCTGCGCTGCTGCACGGATCTAGTGCACACATGTATCGTAGTGTGAGCTGGTCCGTGCTGTCCCTGGGCCCCTGGCCCTGAACTCGTGCCTCCCCTGGGCCCCGATCACATCCCTTCACAGTCTCTCGCAGCTCCTTTGCCCTGACCTCACTGCTCCTGCTGTATCTGCCCGCTCTCCAATCACAGACCTGGATCTTGATGACGTCACTCTCCACAGCCGTCGCCCTCCTGCACCAGCTTGTGCTGTACCTTGTAGTAGTATGCCTCCACGCTGCCCATGGCCGCCGCTCGCCGCCCCTTTTATGGCCCCGACCTTTTATGGTGAGGGAACATGAACAACTATAATAGATGTTATGCCATATGGTGAACAAACTTCTCTTTGGAATTGGATAGCATTCTTATTGTATTGTAATATTTTTGTTATGTATTTTATTAATTAGATTTACTTCATAAAAGATATTGAGGTCTGGTGGGGATTCATAATATATACAGCATATTTTTTTAATATTTTCATAACAAATTTAATAAACCCTATCTACCAGCATACTGTCTTGGAAGCGAAATGATTGAGATTGGACAGCGATGTAATTTGGAGTAGATGCTTTCTAAGCAACATTCAAAAATCTACATTTCATAGTTGTTAGATAAGCAACAGAAGCATGTACAGGTCAAATCTGTGGAAATTAAGTGGACCACCCAACAGAAAAGGATTGATCAATCAAAGGCCATGCTGCTGTGAGTTTTGAGAATATGGAAACGAGTCAATCTTTCAAAACAGAGTACTCATTATAATATGTGTTCTTTCAGCAACAAGAACAGGACCCCACAAACTTGTATATCTCCAATCTACCACCATCAATGGATGAACAAGAACTGGAGAATATGCTGAAGCCATATGGACAAGTAATCTCCACACGAATACTACGAGATGCCAGTGGCACAAGTCGTGGTGTTGGCTTTGCAAGGTATTGTAGCTGTTTGGATTTTAAATGCTTAATTTATACTGACTGGGCAGTTAACAATTTCATCCCAATACATATATTATCCATACTAGATTTTAGGACTCCAGAATACAGCTACAAATTTGCCTAGCTCAATACAAAGGATTTCTATATACTTGAGAAAAAAAATTCAGTTTCAGTTTTCTGGCTTCTACTTTATCTATCTGCTCTGCAGGACTGCCTGCATGCAGCATGGGTAGCTGGAAAGTGAAAAAAGATTGTGGGCTGAGGAGGAAGTGGGGTGTGAGAAGAAGGATTAGGAATGACCATACCGTTGTTGTTCCCAAAGGGTTGAACCTTGCCGGTGGTCGTGGCCTCTACCACATGGCACCCAATGATCTCAAGCACTCCGCAAGCTGGCTTGGCCCCCTTCTGTCCACTCCTGCTCCCAGCCGTTATGTGTGACCTTGGTCTGTAAGAGAAAGGGAAGTGTTGAGTGAATTTAATGCAATGTGTTTTGGTGATGTACCTGCCATAGTTGAATCGCTACCATTGTGTGCAAGGTGTGAGATGTGGGTGAGCGTGTTGATGGGTGCAAGGAGCAGTGTGTGAAACTTGTGGTGCAGTTGGTGTTATGTGGCATTTGCTGATGCCTTCACTCACTTTGACCACTCGTATGAGGTCATTAAACTTCTTCCGCCACTGAATGTGTGTCCTGGGGTTAACTGCTGGCCATGACATAGTCCGCTATCTCACGCCACATGGTCTTGGATGTGTGTGGCGAGGAATTTTGCAGTTTTATTTTCTGCTCAAGTAGTCAATCTCTTGTGGCATTACTCATAGTAAGCCTGAGAATATGGTTGCTCTCTTAGTTGTCTCTGCTATCTTTGTGTAGCTCTTCTCTGTTTCTCCCCATTCTGCTTTTGTTTGTTTCCTCTTCTGTTCTCCTCACTTTAACCTCTATTTCTTTCCCTGTTTGTCATCTTCTGCCTTTCTCTTGTGCCTTTTTTTTCTTTCCTTTTGAATGGGTGGTCTGGTACGTTGGACTAGAAGCCATCAATGGCCAAAGACTATGCTTGATGTGAAGGAAACATGGCTCTCAGTGATACCCTTCTTATCCCCTCCCCCAATACTCATGCTTCCCAGACTCACTTACTCCCATTATGGCCCCAAACTTTTCCTCCCCCCACTCCTTCACACCCATCACCACCCCTACCTGTAGTGGTTTTCCTATTCACGCAATTAATTGTAGCATTATTGCAATATAAACCTTGAGCTTGGCCTTCAAGGTGATGCCATGCTGACACCATGTGCCATTAATGTGTAAGTTCTCCTGATCAACGTGTACTTGTTAGAGAGCACACTTCCCTAATCATTGAACTGAATCATTTTGGTGAAATATAAAGCTTTCCTGGTATTGGCTTATATGTAACCTTCATTTTCCTGAGGCTGATGGTGAGGCCAGCTGCTGCCAAGAATGCGGTGTTCAACTGGATATCTTCCTGGACGTATGTTTCTGCTGCATAATCATCTCCAAAGAGCAGTTCAGGAATGAGAGCTCTCATTACATTGCTGGATGCATTGTTCAGGTTGAACAAGCTTGCCAGCTATGTAACAGTGACAGATAGACGGACGGTGCCTTTGTGATATCATTGAAAACGTCAGCTAAAATTTGGCCAACAGGGCCACAACAAACTTTAATGCTATTTTAAATCTTGAAAGTTCACCAAGAGATTTCCTTCCAATATAGTTGCCCAAGTATAATATTGGAACAGTGTAAATGTATACTTCTAGTTATCGAAAACTTCGCTGGAAAATTGTGTTTTTAATTAATTCACGGGATGTGGCATTGCTGGCTAGGCCAGCATTTATTGCCCATCCCTAATTGCCCTTGAGAAGGCGTTGGTCAGCTGCCTTCTTGAACGGCTACAGTTCGTGTGGTGACCGTACTCCCACAGTGCTGTTGGGTAGGGCGTTCCAGGATTTTGACCCAGTGACGATGAAGGAACAGCAATAGATTTCCAAGCCAGGATGGTGTGTAACTTGGAAGGAAATTTGGAGGTAGTTGTGATCCCATGCACTTGCTTACCCTTGTCCTTCTAGATGGTAGAGGTTGTGGGTTTGGGAGGTGCTGTCGAAGAAGCCTTGGCGAGTTGCTGCAGTACATGTTGTAGATGGTACATACTGCAGACACGGTGCGATGGTGCTGGAGGGAGTGAATTTTTAGGGTGGTGGATGAGGTGCCAATCAAGCGGGCTGGTTTGTCCTGGATGGTGTTGAGCTTCTTGAGTGTGCACTGCTCCAAGCAAGTGGAGAGTATTCCATCACACTCCTGACTTGCGCCTTGTAGATAATGGAAAGGCTTTGGGGAGTCAGGTGGTTAGACACACACTACAGAAGACCTAGCCTTTGACCTGCTTTTGTAGCCACTGTCATCATCATCATCATCATAGGCAGTCCCTCGGAATTGAGGAAGACTTGCTTCCACTCTTAAAATGAGTCCTTAGGTGGCTGAACAATCCAATACGAGAGTCACAGGTGGGACAGATAGTCGTTGAGGGAAGGGGTGGGTGGGACTGGTTTGCCGCACGCTCTTTCTGCAGCCTGCGCTTGGTTTCTGCATGCTCTCGGCAATGAGACTCGAGGTGCTCAGCGCCCTCCCGGATGCACTTCCTCCACTTAGGGCGGTCTTTGGCCAGGGACTCCCTAGTGTCAGTGGGATCAGGGAGGCTTTGAGCATATCCTTGTAACGTTTCCTCTGACCACCTTTGGTTCGTTTGCCGTGAAAGAGTTACGAGTAGAGTGCTTGCTTTGGGAGTCTCGTGTCTGGCATGCGGACAATGTGGCCTGCCCAGCAGAGCTGGTCGAGTGTGGTCAGTGCTTCAATGCTGGTGATATTGGCCTGGTCGAGGACGCTAATGTTGATGCATCTGTCCTCCCAGGGACAGTATTTATATTATAGACAGTATGTGTAACCACTGTATTTATGTGGCTGGTCCAGTTAGGTTTCTGCTCAATGGTGACCCCCCAGGATGTAGAGGATTTAACAATGGGAAGGTGATTGAACTTTCTCTTGTTGGTGCCGTCTGGCACTTGTGTGACGCAAATGTCACATGCCACTTATCAGCCCAAGCCTGAATGTTGTCCAGGTCTTGCTGCATACTGGCATGGACTGCTTCATTATCTGAGGAGTTGCGAATGGAACTGAACACTGCAATCATCAGCGAACATCCCCACTTCTGACCTTATGGAGGGAAGGTCATTGATGAAGCAGCTGAAGATGGTTGAGCCTCGGACACTGCCCTGAGGAACTCCTGCAGTAATGTCCTGGGATGGAGGTCTCTAACAATCACATATCTTCCTTTGTGCTAGGTATGACTCTGGCCAGTGGAGAGTTTTCGCTCTGATTCCCATTGACTTCAATTTTTGATGCCACACTCGGTCAAATGCTGCCTTGATGTCAAGGGCAGTCACTCTCACCTCACCTCTGGAATTCAGCTCTTTTGTCCATGTTTGGACCAAGGCTGTAATGAGGCCTGGAGCCCAGTGGTCCTGGCAGAACTCAAACTGAGCATAGGTGAGCAGGTTATTGGTGAGTGCTGCTTGATAGCACTGTCGATGACACCTTCCACTTTGTTGATGATTGAGAGTAGACTGATGGGGTGGTAATTGACCGGATTGGATTTGTCCTGCTTTTTGAGGACAGGACATACCTGGGTAATTTTCCATATTGTCGAATAGATGCCAGTGTTGTAGCTGTACTGGAACATTTAGCACGGCTTATAGTGCCACACAACTTGATGGAGGGTGTCCTCAGTGTGAAGATGAGACTTAGTCTCCACAAGGGCTGTGAGGTGGTCACTCCTGCCAATGCTGTTAAAAGTAGATTGGTGAGGATGAAGTCAAGTATGTTTTCTCTCGTGTTGATTCTCTCACCACCTGCCGCAGGCCCAGTCTGGCAGCTATATCCTTCAGGGCTCGGTCAGTAGTGGTGCTACCAAGCCACTCTTGGTGATGGACATTGAAATCCCCCCCCCCCAGATAGTCTGTGCCCTCGCTACCCTTAGTGCTGCTTTCAAGTGGTGTTCAACATGGAGGAATTTTGATTCATTAGCTGAGGGAGGGCGGTAGGTGGTAATCAGCAGGAGGTTTCCTTGCCCACGTTTGACCTGACGCCATGAGACATCATTGGATCCGGAGTCAATGTTGAGGACTCCCAGGGCCACTCCTTCCCAAATGTATACCACTGTAATGCTGATGGGTCTGTCCTGACGATGTGACCGAACATACTCCGGGATGATGGAGGAGTCTGGGACGTTGGCTGAAAGGTATGATTCTGTGAGTATGACTATGTCAGGCTGCTGCTTGATTAGTCTGCGGGACAGCTCTCCCAATTTTGGCACAAGTCTCCAAATGTTGGTGAGGAGGACTTTGCAGGGTTAACTGGTGTGCCTTTGTCATGTCCGAATCCGATGCCTCGGTCGAAGCCAGCTGGTTCATCTGGTTTTATTCATATTATACTTTGTCATACTGGTTTGATTGAATGGCCACTTCAGAGGGTAGTTAAGAGTCGACCACTTTGCTGTGGGTCTGGAGTCATATAAAGGCCAGACCGGACAAGGATGGCAGATTTCCTTCCCTGAAAGACATTAAGTGAACCAGATGGGTTTTTATGACTATTGAGAAGTTTCATAGGGCCCAAGTTTCCACATGATTTGCGCCTGATTTTTAGGAGCAACTGGTGGAGAACGGACTATCTTAGAAATCGCAATTCTCCACATTTTTATTTCTGCAGTTCTAGTCAGGTAGAACAGTTCTACTTTGGAACAGAATTTTTTCTTCAAAAGGGGGTGTGTCCGGCCACTGACGCCTGATTTGAAAGTTTCCACAGTGAAAACGTACTCCAAACTAAAGTAGAATGGAGCAAGTGAAGATTTTTGTAGAACTGAAAAAACCTGTTCTACACATTAAAAAATCAGGCGCAGGTTACAAATTAGGCGCCCAGAACGAGGTGGGGGGGGGAGGGGGGGGAGAAGGGAAGTCATTAAATTCTATAATAAATCCTTATACAAATATTATACAAATAAATCCAACCTGAATAAACATTTATAAGCAAAGAAAAGATTAAATAAACCATCTTCCTACCTGTGTGAAAGTGCTTCAGGCAGGCCTTTCGGGACCGAAGGCTAAACGGGCCGGCCCGAGACTTCAGGCAGGGCCCGTCCCCAGCACCAGATTTACAGGTAGGCGGCGTTGGGTTGGGTTGGGTTGGGTCGGGGAGGTTCGGTTCGGTTCGGGGGGAGGGGAAGAGAGGGAGGGGGTGAGGGGGAGGGGGAGAGGGAGGGAGGGAGAGGGAGAGAGAGAGAGAGAGAGAGAGGGGGGGGGAAAGAGGGGGAGGGGAAAGAAAAGAGAGAGAGAGAGAGAGAGGGGTCAGGTCGGGGTCAGGTCGGATCCAGTCTGGGAGCGGGAGTCGGGTCGGGTCCAGTGGGGGGGGGGGGGGGGTCGGGTCGGGTCAGGGGGCGGGAGCGCGGGTCGGGTCCAGTCGGGGGGGCGGGGAGCGGGAACAGGAGCGCGGGTCCAGTTGGGGGGGCGGGGAACGGGAACAGGAGCGCGGGTTGGGTCGGGTCCAGTCGGGGGGGGGGGGGTGGGGGGCGCGGAGCGGGAACAGGAGCTCAGGTCGGGTCCAGTCGGGGAGGGGGTGCGGAGCGGGAACAGGAGCGCGGGTTGGGTCGGGTCCAGTCGGGGGGGGGGGAGCGGGTGTCGGGTCTGGTCCAGAGGCGGGGGGGGCGGGGAGCGGGTGTCAGGTCTGTTCCGGAGGCAGGGGGGGGCGGGGAGCGGGTGTCGGGTCTGGTCCGGAGGCAGGAGGGGTGCGGGGAGCGGGTATCGGGTCTGGTCCAGAGGCGGGGGGGGCGGGGAGCGGGTGTCGGGTCTGGTCCGGAGGCAGGAGGGGTGCGGGGAGTGGGTATCGGGTCTGGTCCGGAGGCAGGGGGGGTGCGGGGAGCGGGTATCGGGTCTGGTCCAGAGGCGGGGGGGGCGGGGAGCGGGTGTCAGGTCTGTTCCGGAGGCAGGGGGGGGCGGGGAGCGGGTGTCAGGTCTGGTCCAGAGGCGGGGGGGGCGGGGAGCGGGTGTCAGGTCTGTTCCGGAGGCAGGGGGGGGCGGGGAGCGGGTGTCGGGTCTGGTCCGGAGGCAGGGTGGGGGGGGGAGCGGGTATCGGGTCTGGTCCGGAGGCAGGAGGGGTGCGGGGAGCGGGTATCGGGTCTGGTCCGGAGGCAGGGTGGGGGGGGGAGCGGGTATCGGGTCTGGTCCAGAGGCGGGGGGGGCGGGGAGCGGGTGTCAGGTCTGGTCCGGAGGCAGGGGGGGGCGGGGAGCGGGTGTCGGGTCTGGTCCGGAGGCAGGGTGGGGGGGGGAGCGGGTATCGGGTCTGGTCCGGAGGCAGGAGGGGTGCGGGGAGCGGGTATCGGGTCTGGTCCGGAGGCAGGGGGGGTGCGGGGAGCGGGTATCGGGTCTGGTCCGGAGGCAGGGGGGTTATCGGGTCTGGTCCGGAGGCAAGGAGTGGGTGGGGAGCGAGTGTAGGGTCTGGTCGGGGCGGGGGGGGGGGGGGGAAGCAGGAGCTGGTTGTGGGAGGAGCCTTATTCACGCAGTCCCAGTGAGGCCATTCGGCCAGGGCTAGGGGCTGCGTGCTTCGGGCCCCTCCCACACAGTTCGGCGCCTGGAGCTACTGCACTTGCGTGCCCACTGTAGCGCGCATGTGCAGAGGTCCCGGCACTGTTTTCAGCGCAGGGACCTGGCTCCGCCCCCCCACAGCTCGTGCTGGCTGCGCCGAGGGCCAGAGGACCTGCAGGAAGGTGGAGAACACGGAGGATTTTTTTAGGCGCACTTTGTGGCGTGAAAAACAGGCGTCCAGGTCGGGACTGCGCCGTTCTAGGCGCGTGTGGAAACTTGGGCCCATAGGGCCCAACATTGGCCATGCCTTGCATCAATTATTTTGGGAGTAAGTTGTTTTTTCTGGCGTAAGTTTAAAAAAAATGCCATTTTCCCCAAAAAATTTGCTCCAGAGCAAGTCAGTTAGGTATGATTTTTTTTTTTAGGTCAGTTTTTTTTTCCAAAAGGGGGCGTTCCCAGACACTTACGATAGTTTTGGACATTTATGCCACTTTGGCCAGCAAAAGCTTACTCCAAATCGACTTCGGTCAGCATATGTGGCCAGCTCTGAAAAACTTTGCGGGCAGTGAAGAAAAAGCAGCACACATTCGGCAGATGTTAGGGCAGGGATAGGGGAGGGAAGGGAACTGGAGAGGACCTCAACAACCAAGCACCAAACATTGCAAGGAAATGCTCAAACCATTAAAGTATAAATAAAAAATAAGTAAATCCTACCTTAATCTTTGAAGTCGGCCCGGAAAAGACAGCGGGCCGGCCTGTGCGTGAGGCCATTCGGCCTGGGATAGGGATGGGAAGACGCACACTGGGAGTCCAGAGCGACTGGAGAACTGAGTGCGGCTGGATGCCGTCTCTCGGGGGTGGGGGTGGTAGCCAGCGAGAGAGAGAGAGATGCTGGCCTTTATACAACAGGGAGGCTGGGAGGGTAGGGGGTGTGGAGAGGAGGATTTATTTTTTGGAGCTGTATTAATTGGACATGATTCATTTTTAATGTAAAATATATTTTACTCAAAACGTTGCAATGTACTTAACTTTAGTATAATAAAAATATTCTTGTATCAAACGTTACTCTTTAAGATCACTTAAACTTTAAGTTCACTTATAAACGTGTAAAGTTACATAACTTACAAAAAACATCCAATGTGAGAACAGTTAGAACAGTGAGTGAAGTGACATAAACAACAAAAACAAAAACAGCAGCAGCCAAGAAAGGCTGCACCCATCTCTCATCCCCCTTAGTCTAAGGCCGCCCGCCGCGCTTGGTCTTGGGTTCTCCACGACCCCTGCCCGCAGGCAGTGACAGTGTTTCTGGGGTGCACACCAAGATTCTTCTTTCTAACATCTTGGCCACTGGGCACCTCTTGAGGGTAGGGGGTGTCAATGTCACGTGGCAAGTTGGAGGGCCCAGGCGGCAAGCTGGAGGGCGATGCCTCGACCTGTTCAGAGCTTGGTGCGGGTATTGGAGTGGGAGTTGATTCTGTCAATGGGCGCGGGGTCGGGGCGTGTTCCATTATTGCAGCAGCTAACTCAGACATTCCCTCCCTCATGGCCTTGGTCATTGCAACTTTTGCCCTTTCCACTACCTCTGACATTCCATCCTTCATGGCCACCATTCCCTCACTGATGTTAGCGGACATGGTTCCCATTTCCCGTGCCGTTACTGTTACTTCTCCCGACAGTCCCGCTGCCTCCTCACTCACCCCAGTTATGGTGTCCAGTAGTGATCGGGTAAGCTCAGTGCTCTCCCCACCCAATGCCATCATCTGAACCACATCTGTTGCATCCTGCATCTCAGGAGAGCGTGGTCCATGTCTCCATCCCCTCCCATTGGATCTGGCTCGTGGCATCCCACTGGGAAGCGCAGGCTGGGACCTTGGGACCCTGGGTGTTCCCTGCTGATTGCACCAGCACCACATCACCACTGCTGGGACCTGTAACCTCGGAAGGTGGAGCCACGGGTGTGCAATGCTGCAGCACAACACCACCACCACCACCACTGGGACCTGCAACCTCGGACGGTGGGGCCACGGGTCTGCGATGCTGTGGCACAACACCACCACCATCACCACTGGGACCTACAACCGCTGACTGTGGGAAACCATAGGACGTCGAACCACTGATCACGGAAGAGCCTGGCAAGTGAGATATGTTGACCACCTCAAGATTCAATAGAACACTCCTGTCATTGAACCCCTCCCACATCCACTCAAAGTGCCCCTCACGCCCATGTTGTTCTGGAGGGTTGCTCTCCTCTTCAGGCTCGTCCACGTCTGAATCTTGATTTGGATCATCAGGAGGATTGTCCTCAAGTTCTGCAACATATAACAGAACATTGAAATAGGTGGCATGAGTAGGCTCACACATGGCAGGCCAGGCAGAAGGTTGATTTGAAGGACCCTGATGAATTTTCAGGACTTACCCACTCCCTCACGTGTGTGCAGTACTGATGGTTTTTCTCCAGGCAGGACCAATCAAAGCAGCGACCCTCTCTTCCAAGGGTGTCAGTGGGTGTAGATTTGCCGGTCCTTCTCCTGTTCGAGTTGTTTCCCTTTTGTTGTGGGCCAGTTTCTTCTGCAAAGATGAAAATGCAACTTTTTAGAGAGGGTGTCTTTCTGCTGTGTGGGATTATATACAGCTGGTCACATTTGCAATTGAAATTACATTGAATAAATGGAACTATCACTTACACTAACTACTTGACCAAGGTCCTGCCACTTTTTACACTGCCTTCCAGATCTCTTGTTGATCACCAATCCGCAGAATTCTTCTGCAACTTCGTTCCAGCGTTTCTTCATCTCTTTGCGTGGCACTTTTGTGTGACCTCTGCTGGTATCCAGGTGCTACTATCTGTTCTCAATGACAGTAACTAGTGACTCGACTTCGTCATGCAAGAAATTCTTTGTTCTTGGTGGACGTTGCTGCATTATTGCTGCAACTGCTCGGAGACACTAACAGCACTTTTGCAATGCTCTGACACACTTTTCCACTGCACTTCGTCAAACTGTGATTTTTCAAAACACAGTCCTCTGAGACACTTAACAGCACTTTGCAATGATCCCAAACACTTTTCCAGGCATGCAACAGTTAATTTCAGGCAGGACACTGCTGCTTGCATTCAGCACACCAGCTATTTCGATTCAGAGCTCTCCTGGCATGCAACGAATAACAGCTGCAATGCACTTTAAAAATGGCCGTGCCAAGTTTTGCTGCTATTGCGCATGCGCGCACGTCGGGCCGATGCCACTGCGCATGTGCGCAGGTGCCGGCACTGTTTTCGGCACTGGCCTGTTGCTCCACCCCCCACTTCAGAATGCACGCCATGCCAGGATTCCGGGGACTCAAGAGCGGCGAGGATGGGGCGACTTTTTCCCGGCGCTGTTTCCAGCACGCAAAGTCGGCACACTTCAGGTCAGTGCGCCGAAAAAACGGCTTGGGCAAAGTTGGGCCCATGGGCACCATTACTGATGCTAGTTTTTAAAATTTAATCCAGATTTATTTAATTAAAGAAAGACTTGCACTTATGTAGCGCCTTTCACCAGCACCGGACATCTCAAAATGCTTTACAGCCAGTTAAGTACTTTTGGAGTGTAGTCACTGTTGTAATGTAGGAAATGCGGCAGCCAATTTGCGCACAGCAAGCTCCCACAAACAGCAATGTGATAATGACCAGATAATCTGTTTTTGTTATGCTGATTGAGGGATAAATATTGGCCAGGACACTGGGGATAACTCCCTTGCTCTTCTTCGAAATAGGGACATGGGATCTTTTTAATTAAGTGAATTCAAATTCACAAACTGCCATGGCGGGATTTGAATTTGCGTTTCTGGATTATTTGTCCAGGTCTCTGAATTGCTTGTCCAGTAACATAACCACTATGCTACCATACCTATAATTGTCATAGACTAGGATGGCCAACAGTGTTGCAGGCTTTTCTTGGATCAATATGATATTCATCAATCTAAGTTTTGCATTTGTCTTATGCTGCTATCATATCTGTTGTGCTTAGAACCCGCATGGTATCTCAGGACGAACACCCTACCATGTATGTAATTCAGTAACACACAGACAAGTATTATTCCAGAGATCAATTACAGCAAGGATTGGTCTCGTCTTTCCACTAAGGTACAAAAGGTACAAATTAATAAAACAACAGCTGCACGCACTATCACAGTTCTTCATAGATCCCTTCAAAATAGTTTTCAGTTGAAAAATTGTCTTTGTTGAACATTTTGTGGGATACATTGAAAAGGAAAGATGCATTCCTTCTGGGAATGGAGTAGCTGACTGTGGTTTTTACATTCTTAGTTAATATATAGTGAAGAAGTGTTATTACGGAAATTTATGATGAACATTGTCATTTTACTTCAACAACCCTGTTCAATCTTATGAATTAGCTGAGGTACAACATAACCATTTTTACATTATTTTAAAAGGCGTTGGAAGAACATAGAATGTAAGAAATAAGAGCAGGATTAGGCCACTTGGCCCCTCGAGCCTGCTCTGCCATTTAATAAGATCATGGCTGATCTGTCAAGGACTCGGCTCCACTTCCCTGCCCGCTCCCCACAACCATTCCCTTATCGCTCAAAACTCTGTCTATCTCCGCCTTAAATATATTCAAAGACCCAGTCACCACAGCTCTCTGGGGCAGTGAGTTCCACAGATCCACAACCCTCAGAGAAGAAATTTCTCCTCATCTCTGTTTTAAATGGGTGGCCCCTTATTCTAAGATTTTGCCCTCTAGTTCTAGTCTCCCTTATCAGTGGAAACATCCTCTCTGCATCCACCTTGTCAAGCCCCCTCATAATCTTATACATTGTGATAAGATCACCTCTCATTCTTCTGAATTCCAATGAGTAGAGGCCCAACCTACTCAACCTTTCCTCATAAGTCAACCCCCTCATCCCCGGAATCAACCTAGTGAACCTTCTCTGAACTGCCTCCAAAGCAAGTATATCCTTTCGTAAATATGGAAACCAAAACTGCATGCAGTATTCCAGGTGCGGCCTCACCAATACCTTGTACAACTGTAACAAGACTTCCCTGCTTTTATACTCCATCCATTTTGCGATAAAGGCCAAGATGCCATTGGCCTTCCTGATCACTTGCTATAACGTAGAAACATAGAAAATAGGTGCAGGAGTAGGCCATTCAGCCCTTCGAGCCTGCACCACCATTCAATAAGATCATGGCTGATCATTCCCTCAGTATCCCTTCCCTGCTTTCTTTCATACCCCTTGATCCCCTTAGCCGCAAGGGCCACATCTAACTCCCTCTTGAATATACCTGCATACTAACCTTTTGTGATTCTTGCACAAGTACCCCCAGGTCCCGCTGTACTGCGGCTCTTTGCAATCTCTCTCCATTTAAATAATAACCAGCTCTTTGATTTTTTTTCTGCCAAAGTGCATGACTTCACACTTTCCAATATTACAATCCATCTGCCAAATTTTTGCCCACTCACTTAGCCTGTCTATGTCCTTTTGCAGATTTTGTGTCCTCCTCACATTGCTTTTCCTCCCATTTTTTGTGAAAATAGATGTAAAGTATTAGAAACATAGAAACATAGAAAATAGGTGCAGGAGTAGGCCATTCGGCCCTTCTAGCCTGCACCGCCATTCAATGAGTTCATGGCTGAACATATTCATTAAGAAGCATACCCACATCTTCCGCCTCCACACACAAATTACCCTTATGGTCTCTAATAGGCTCTACCCTTTCTTTAGTTATCCTCTTGCTCTTAATATATTTATAAAACATCTTTGGGTTTTTCTTGATCTTGCTTGCCAAGAATTTTTCATGCTCTCGCTTTGCTTTCTTTTGATCTCACCCCTGGACTTTCTATACTCCTCCTTCCTGATTACTTGCTGTACCTGCATACTTACTGTTTGGGTTTCATGCACAAGGACCCACAGGTCCCTCTGTACTGCAGCACTTTGCAATTTTTCTCCATTTAAATTGTAATTTGCTTTTCTATTTTTTCTGCCAAAGTGGATAACCTCGCATTTTCCCACATTATACTCCATGTGCCAAATTTTTGCCCACTCACTTAGCCTGTCTATATCCCTTTGCAGTTTTATTGTGTCCTCACAATTTGCTCTCCCACCCATCTTTGTATCATCAGAAAACTTGGCTACATTACTCCCTTCATCCAAGTCATTAATATAGATTGTAAATAGTTGAGGCCCCAGCACCAATCCCTGCGGCACCCCACTAGTTGCAATTTCCCAACCGGAAAATGACCCATTGATCCTTACTCTCTGTTTTCTGTTAGTTAGCCAATCCCCTCTCCATGCTAATATATTACCCTCAACCCCATGAACTTTAATCTTGTGCAGTAACCTTCTACGTATCACCTTATTGAATGCCTTCTGGAAATTCAAATCCACCACACCCACTGGTTCCCCTTTATCCACCCTGCTCATTACATCTTCAAAGAACTCCAGCAAATTTGTCAAATATGATTTCCCTTTCATAAAACCATGTTGGCTCTATTTTACTTTAGCCACTCTTTTCCTTTTTATGTACCTGTTATCTGTTCTTCTATTTTGTGCTAGTTTACTTTCATAATCTATCTTCCCTCTCTTAATCATTTTTTTAGTCGTTCTTTGCTGGCTTTTAAAAGTTCCCCAACCCTTGGCCTCCCATTGGTCTTGGCTACTTTGTATGCCCTTGTTTTCAATTTGATATCATCCCTTATTTCCTTTGTTAGCTACGGATGGTTATCCCTTCTCTTACAATCTTTCCTTGTTGAGAATTATGAAATATTTCCTTCAATGTCTGCCACTGCTCATCAACCGCCCCACACTTTAATCTATTTTCCCAGTCCACTTTAGCCAATTCTGACTTCATACCTTTGTAAGTCTCCTTTGTTTAAGGTTAGAACACTGGTTTGAGATCTAACTTTCTCACCCTCCAACTGAATTTGAAATTCAATCATGCTGTCGTCACTCATTCCTAGAGGATCCTTTACTAGGAGATTGTTTATTAATCCTGTCTCATTACACAGTACCACATCTAAGATAGCCTGCCTGCTCTTTGGTTGGGTCTGCAACGTACTGTTCAAGGAAACATAGAAACATAGAAAATAGGAGTAGTTGTGGTCATTTGGCCCGTCGAGTATGCAGTGCCATTCAATATGATCATGGCTGATCCTCTAGGCCCAAATTTGCCCAGGAGTTGCTCCGTTTTTTCGGAGCAACTTGATTTTTCTGGAGTATCTTAAAAATCCCTATTCTGCACATTCAATTTGAGCCAGTGTAAGTGAGTTAGTTAGGATTTTTTTTAGTTTAGATTTTTTTCAAAAGGTGATGTTACCAGCCACCTACACCCATTTAAGCCAGTTTGCACAGCTAATAGTTGCTCCAAACTAACTTAGGCCAGCGTATGTGGCCACTTGTGGCCGCACAGAAAGCCCTTTCAGAGAGTTAAGAAATCAGCGCAGGTAGGTACTTAATGTCTTGACTAAAGAATGTGAGTAGGATCAAACAGCTATACAGGACATATGACAAACTTTGCAAAGTTAATTTACTATATAAGAGAAGCATTCATGGAAGCTTAAACCCTACAAAAATAAAAGTAGTAAAGAGGCAAAACATATTTACATAATTTTTTTCAAAATATCCAAATAAAAACAGTTATTACCACCCCCCCCCCCATCAAAACACTCTTTCACCGCCCCCCCCCCCCGCCCACCCCCCATCAAAACTCCTCCCCTCCCCATCAAAATTCTTCCCCACCCCAATCAAAACTCTCCTCACTAAACAAAAACAAAGCACAACCATCAATAAATAAAAAATAAAACTCAAGTCCTACCTTGGCCCGGGAGGTCACTCGGCCGTGGATAGATGCAGGACTCTATGACGTGCAGCAGCCCGGCGCGTGTCGTGACGCCTCTCGGCCTGGGATAGGGGCGGGACATCATGTCCCATGCTGCAGAGGAGCTACTGCGCATGCACGAAACCTCCAGTGCACATGCATTGAGCTGCCGGCACTCTTTTGAGTGCAGGGCTCTAGCTCCGCCTCCCAATTGAATTGCCACGCCGTGCCAAGCCATGGGAGATGCCACAGAGCGGCCAGAATGCGGGGACAACTTTTTGGCGCCGTTTTTATTGTAGGAAGTCAGCGCACCTTGGGTGAGTGCGCCAAAAATCGGCAGGGGCAAAACTTGAGCCCTCTATCTCAATACCATATTCCTGCTTTTTCCCCATACTCCTTGATGTTTTTTGTGTCTAGAAATCTTTCTATCTCCCTCTTAAATATATTCAGTGACTTGGGCTCCACAGCCTTCTGTGGTAGAGAATTCCACAGGTTCACCAAAAAAATTTCTCGTCATCTCGGTCCTAAATTTTCTCCCCATATCCTGAGACTGTGACCCCTTGTTCTAGACTTCCCAGCCAGGGGAAACGTCCTCCCCGCATCCAGTCTATCCAACCCCGTTAGAATTTTATACGTTTCAATGAGATCCCCTCTCATAGAAACAGAGAAAATAGGTGCAGGAGTAGGCCATTCGGCCCTTCGAGCCTGCACCACCATTCAATAAGATCATGGCTGATCATTCCCTCAGTCCCCCTTTCCTGCTTTTTCTCCATCTCCTTGATCCCCTTAGTTGTAAGGGCCATATCTAACTCCCTCTTGAATATATCCAATGAACTGGCATCAACAACTCTCTGCGGCAAGGAATTCCACAGGTTAACAACTCCGAGTGAAGAAGTTTCTCCTCATTTCAGTCCTAAATGGCTTACCCCTTATCCTTAGACTATGTCCCCGGTTCTGGACTTTCCCAACATCGGGAACATTATTCCTGCATCTAACCTGTCCAGTCCCATCAGAATTTTATATGTTTCTATGAGATCCCCTCTCCTCCTTCTAAACTCCAGTGAATACAGACCCAGTCGATCCAGTCTCTCCTCATATGTCAGTCCAGCCATCCTGGGAATCAGTCTGGTGAACCTTCGCTGCACTCCCTCAATAGCAGGAACGTCCTTCCTCAGATTAGGAGACCAAAACTGAACACAATATTCCAGGTGAGGCCTCACCAAGGCCCTGTATAACTGCAGTAAGACCTCCCTGCTCCTATACTCAAATCCCCTAGCTATGAAGGCCAACATACCATTTGCCTTCTTCACCGCCTGCTGTACCTGTATGTTAACCTTTAATGACTGATGTCCCATGACACCCATGTGTCGTTGCACCTCCCCTTTTCCTAATCTGCTGCCATTCAGATAATATTCTTGTCTTCGCATTTTTGCCCCCAAAGTGGATAACCTCACATTTATCCATATTATACTGCGTCTGCCATGCATTTGCCCACTCGTCTAACCTGTCCAAGTCACCCTGCAGCCTCTTAGCATGCCCCTCACAGCTCACACCGCCACCCAGTTTAGTATCATCTGCAAACTTGGAGATATTACACTCAATTCCTTCATCCAAATCATTGATGTATATTGTAAAGAGCTGGGGTCCTAGCACTGAGCCCTGCGGCACTCCACTAGTCACTGCCTGCCATTCTGAAAAGGACCCGTTTATTCCGACTCTCTGCTTCCTGTCTGCCAACCAGTTCTCATTCTTCTAAATTCTAGTGAATACAGGCCTAGTCGACCCAATCTCTCCTCATACGACAGTCCTACCATTCCAGGAATCGGTCTGATGAGCCTTCGCTGCACTCCCTCTGTGACAAGTATACCCTTTCTTGGGTCAGGAGACCAAAACTGCACACACTATTCCAGGTGCGGTCTCACCAAGGCCCTGTATAACTGTAGTAAGACATCTTTGCTCCTGTACTCAAATCCTCTTGCAATGAAGGCCAACATATCATTTGCCTTCCTAACTGCTTGCTGCACCTGCATGCTTGCTTTCGATGACTAGTGTACAAGGACACCCAGGTCCCTCTATACATCGACACTTCCCAAGCCATCACCATTTAAATAATACTTTGTCCTTATGTTTTTCCTACCAAAGTGGATAACTTCACATTTATCCACATTATACTGCATCTGCCATGTGTTTGCCCATTCACTCAACCTATCTAAATTGCCTTGCAGCGTCTTTGCATCCTCCTCACAACTCACAATCCCACCTAGTTTTGTGTCATCAGCAAACTTGGAAATATTAATTTGGTTCCCTGATCCATATCATTTATATATATATATATGTATTATATATTGTGAATAGCTGGGGCCCAAGCACTGATCCCTGTGGTACTCCCACTAGTCACTGCCCGCCACCCTGAAAAAGACCTGTTTATTCCTACTCTCTGTTTCCTGTCAGTTAATCAATTTTCAATCCATGCCAGTACATTACCCCCAATCCTATGTGCTTTAATTTTGCACACTAACCTCTTATGTGGGACTTTATCAAAGGCCTTCTGAAAATCCAAATACACTCCATCCACTGGTTCTCCCTTATCTATTCTATCAGTTACATCCTCAAAAACTCCAATAGATTTGTCAAACATGATTTTCCTTTCATAACTCCATGTTGTCTTAGTCTAATCCCATTGATATTATCTAAGTGTGCCATTATCACATCCTTTATAATAGACTGCAGCATTTTTCCTACTACTGATGTTCGGCTAACCGGTCTGTAGTTCCCTGTTTTCTCTCTCCCTCCTTTTTTAAATAGTGGGGTTACATTTGCCACCCTCCAATCTGCAGGAACTGTTCCATAATCTATAGAATTTTGGAAGATGACAACCAATGCATCTACTATTTCCATTGCTACCTCTTTTAGTACTCTGGGATGCAGATCATCAGACCCTGGGGATTTATCGGCCTTCAGTCCCATTAGTTTCTCCAGCATTATTTTCTTACTAATAATCATTTCCTTTAATTCATCTTGCTCACTAGACCCTTGGTCCCCTAGCATTTCTGGGACGTTATTTGTGTCCTCTTCCTTAAAGACGGAACCAAAGTATTTATTTAATTGTTCTGCCATTTCCTTATTCCCCATTATAAATTCTCCCATTTCTGTCTGTAAAGGACCTACATTTGTCATCACTAATCTTTTTCTTTTTACGTACTTGTAGAAACTTATGCAGTCGGTTTTTATGTTCCTTGCAAGTTTACTCTCGTACTCTATTTTTCCCCTCTTAATCAATCTCTTGGTCCTGTTTTGCTGAATTCTAAACTGCTCCCAATCCTCAGGCTTGCTACTTTTTCTGGCAAGTTTGTATAACACCTCTTTGAATCGAATACTATCCTTAATTTCGTTTGTTAGCCATGCTTGGGCCACTATTTCTTTTGTGTTTTTACACCAGAAAGGAATGTATACTGGAGTATATCCCGGATACACTCTATGAACTCTTCCTCAAGGCTACCTTGGCCAATTTGATTTGTCCAATCAATATGAAGGTTAAAATCGCCCATGGTTATTGCCGTTCCTTTTTTACAAGCCTCCATTATTTCTTGATTTATACTCTGTCCAACAGTATAGCTACTATTAGGGGGCCTATAGACTATGCCCACCAGCGACTTTTCCCCCTTATTATTCCTTATCTCCTCCCAAACTGATTTCAACATCTTGATCTTCTGAGCCAATATCATTTCTCACTGATCTCATCCTTTATTAACAGAGCTACCCCACCTCCTTTTCCTTTCTGTCCGTCCTTCCGAATTGTCAAATACCCATGAATATTTAGTTCCCAGCCTTGGTCACCTTGCAACCACGTCTCTGTAAAAGCTAACCGATCATACACATTTATATCTATTTGTGCCATCAACTCATTTATTTTGTTACGAATGTTGTGTGCATTCAGATAAAGAGCTTTTAAATTTGTTTTTTAACCATTTTTTTCCTGCTTTGACCCCACTTTCTGATACACTTTTATGTTTTTCATTCTGTCCCTTCCTGGCATGTTCTGGTTTTCATTTCCCCCAGTGCTACCCTGCTCTATTGCCTTCTCCTTTTTCTTTGACTTTTTAAATTTCTGCTCACCTGAACCCCCCCGCCACCAATTATTTTAAAGCCCTCTCTGCAGCCCTAGTTATTCGATTCGCCAGGACCCTAGTCCCAACATGGTCTAAGTGGAGCCCGTCCCACTTAGGAACAGCTCCCTCTTACCCCAGTACTGGTGCCAGTGTCCCACAAACCAAAACCCATTTCTCCCACACTAGTCTTTGAGCCACGTGTTTAACTCTCTGATCTTATTTACCCTTTGCAAATTTGCTCGTGGCTCAGGTAATAATCCAGAGATTATTACCTTTGTGGTTCTGCTTTTTACTTTGGCCCCTAGATGCTCATAATCCCTCAGCAGAACATCTTTTGTTTGTCCTACCTATGCCATTGGTACCCACGTGGACCATGTTAACTGGATATTCCCCCTCACACTCCACATTCCTTGTCTTGACAAAATGTTTGACAAACCTCTTTGCAGAGACATTGAAATGTGTTTTACATCATTGTGATGCATCATGCTGGCATCCATGCATGACATTTCAATGATGCATAGCAACAGTTTTCCTTTAAATTAGATTATGATTCTAATGTATGTAGGTTACAAAATATAACTACATTTCATCAGGTTTAGAGAAATAACTTGGCATGATTACTTAATTGTTATAAGTTTAGTTATTAGTAAGATTCATTCTAGCTGTTGATATTTAATTGGAAGACTCAACAGAAGCATTTTTTCACCTCTTTCAGCCAATTTTCTTCCCTCTTCCAGAAGGTGTTGACTCCTTGCCTGGGTGCAGTTCCATTGGTGCCCGGCAGTCTCATACCTCACCCAAGTGACCATTCTTCATCTGTGAGCCTGGATAATGAGTGTTGGCAAGCTAGTCAATCAATGAGGGCATCATTAAAATCATATTCTGTCCTCACCTTGGGTGATTGTTGCACCAAGACCAATTGTAGTATCTCTACTGTTGCCCTGGCTGCAAAGCTAACTCAATACTGGAGGAGGATAATACATCCTGATGGTTTTGGCCCTCACTTCTCACTGCTTTAACTAATTGAACCAAAGGAAAGTCTCCTAAACCAAATGTTTTTGTAAAATGAAGAACAGCCCTAATAAAACTAAGGAATGATTCCAAGCTTCAGACAGATCATCTGTTTGTGATCTGGATCAGTGTAGGAAACTGCAGTTCCATATTGCCACACCCCTCCTGGGTAATTCTTCTGACAAACTATCAGAATGTGAATACATACAGTATGTCGTATGCAGTGGCATGATCAGCTCAATTTAAGGATGCCTTTTTAAAAATAAATTTTCAGGTACTTATATTTTAAATAAGAGTCCTCCAAAATTTCTCAGGGCATGATCCTGGCAGTTTCACTGGAATTGCATCCACTAATGACCTCCAGCACTGACCCCGCAGGAGTTTAAGATCAGTGGAAAGAAACCTAATTTGCATGGGGTAGGCAGGCACATCTCCAGAGACTGCCAGCTCAGTCCAAGCAAAATTGATGCAGATCTCTGCCCCATACAAGGAGTAATCCTGGACAGGATCCCTGTAATTCCACTGCTTTCCTATCGGAGTTATGGCAGGTGCCAAGCTGAGCTCCCGTGGATTTTCAAGAGAGAGATCTTCAGCAGAAAGGAAAGGATTTTTGTTTTAAATAGCATTTTTATAATATGTACATTTCACCACTATTTGTACCTGATGATAAATCCATGGGAAATGGTGGGCTGGTTAATGATTTACTGCATTACAAGAATGACAACATTTCAAAAGTACTTAATTAGCTGTAAAGTGCTTTGGGACGACCTGAGGCCATGAAAGGCGCTATAGAAATGCAATCTTTCTTCTTTACTCTGAAAATGACAAAAACCCGATAAGCTTAATTTAAAAAGTTGTTTATTTTATTGGGTGGTGTCATTATAAATATTAAAAAAATAGTGATTGTTATATTTGTTGCATCTTTTTATTTCAATACTGAGTGAACTGTTCGTAGAATAGGGAAAAATGAGAAGTGTGTTAAACTGGGAACATTTTTCTTTTTTTAAGAGAGGTAGTCATAGGTATTGAACAATAAATACAGAACAATTTTCATTATATAGCATTGTTAATTGACTACATTACAACAGTGACTACACTTCAAAAAGGACTTCATTGGCTGTAAAGTGCTTTAGGTGGTCGTGAAAGGCACTATATAAATGCAAGTCTTTCTTTCTTTTAATATTTTTATAAAATCCTCGGGTGCTTCACAGAAGGAAAAACAAAAAAGAGCCCCAAGCCATAATAGGAGAGATGGCCAAAAAGAATAGAAAAGTTAGATTTTAAAAAGGCTTCTAAAGGCAAAAGAGAGAAATAGCAAGAAAGGGGTTTAGGGATGGAGTTCCAGATGGTAGGCCCGATGAGATTGAAGGAAGTGCCACCACTGGTGGAGGGAATGGTGCATTGGAGGGCTGAAGAATGCAGATGGCGACGCAAGGCTCGAGGAGGTTTCAAAGGAAGGTAAGGTAGTGGCTGATGCAAAGGATGTGAAGTTTAAATTTCTGGGGTCAAGTTTAACCTAGAGCAGTTTATAGGAAGTGTGGGACGGGATACGTATAAAACTTACACGGTGGCCTAAATTTCAGGCCTGGGGTAATTTAACTCCTGAGCCTCACTTATGGACACTTTCCTGGCTAGAACAGCGAGAAGATGGTCACAGAGCAGCTACAAACAGGGGAAGATCGAACAGTCCTTGGCCAACCACTGCCTTCCAGGTAAATGGCAGGGAGGGGATTTCATGAAGGTCTTGCGGGAGGGAAGGGTGGTAGAGTAGTCGGGAATAGGGAAGGCTGTGACTTTCCTCGTGGGATTCAGAGGACCACTCCTGCTCCTCCTGGCCCCACAAGGGTAATCTTTTGACTCCCCGGAAAGCTTCTTCGTCCTTCCCACTAGCTGCCGTAGCACCTTCCCCACTCAGGGCCCAGTTAAAATGCTATTGGGGTCCTGTGCATGTAATAAGTTCCTAATTTGTATAAATTCATGAAGTTCCCACCTGCTTTAGGTGGGCGCTTCATCCACCTGCAGAACCCTCCGGTTAATATCGGAGACAGCAGGAAAGTATCGAGTTCTGGCAGGCAAGTTTTTAATTGCCTGTGCACCCGGTTTCCACAGGGTGGGTAGGGTTAAAATCAACCCCTATGTGTTTGGGAACAGGGGACCATTGTAGCTTAGTATGGACGATTGGATTCAATAGAAGATTAGTTTTGAACAAGTTGGAGTCTATGGAGGGAGCAGGATAGGAGACCATTAAGATGTTTGAAAAATCCTGAGTAAGACATCTTAGAAATGCTGCATACTAGCAATGTACTGGCATCTCCAGCATCCAGCATTGTAACGTGTCAATCTCCTGCTTGAAATCAGCCAGTAGCAGAGCAGTTAATCGATCCATTAATATGATATAGTTAGATACATTCAAATTACAAATGTATTTTTTTATGATCACTTGGATTTGCTTTTTGATGTCTTGAATGGACAATCGAATTGTGAGCTGCAAGTTTCCATGGTGTACATCCAAACAAATAATCTAAAAGCCCAGATAATAGAATTTAAATATATATGGTTTATTCAGTGATTGCCATATGTTTCAAACATTTTTTCCAAAATTTCTGTACTTGGCAAACATCTGTTTTGGAATTTTTCATGGCCATAGAATGGAATTAGTGAATTTTAAATCTGTTGGTATATAAATTATTCAATCAAAAATTACATTTAGTTCAATAAAATTGGAGGATCTTTTTTGAGTCGTGATTAAGAATTTGGGCCTATGCCGTCGTAGATTTTTTGGTGCCAGGTGATACTTTTGCAACCAATTCCTGACTCTTTTTAAGTGTGACAGGAATCCAGGATGAAAAGTGGAGATTAGCATAATAAGTGCATTACCAAGGATAACAAACATTCACTAGCAGGTTTCAGTTCTGCTTCAAAAAAACCGACATTAGCATTTCAAAAATGGAATGCCTTTGAAGTGCCTGTTTTTTCAAATTATCTCTTTGTAAATAAACTTAAATGAAAGCCATTAAATTTAGTTTTAATTAACAAACTCAATCTGAGGATGAACAAAATGTTAAAGAAAACTGAAACAAAGAAATTTTGTGAGATGCTTTACACCATTTACAATCGAAGTGACACACCTTTTCATCTTTTCCTTGTGTTTGAAAAGAACAGCCAATGCTTGAAAATAATTTTTGATTGTTTAAAAACTGAATGTTTGCAGTAGAATCTCAGCAGCAACTGTCATTCAAATTCAACCACTCAGTGGGTAACTATCAGCATTTCTCAGCGGTGTAAGACACTTAATAACTTAAGTTACCTGAGGATAAGGAAATACCCCACTAGGAACCTATCCTGCACTGTCACACAATCAGGGAACAGTTTTTGTCCAGACAACTCTGCATGTTAGGAAGATAATATGATAGTTGGTAGGTAAGTTATGAAGTGCAGATATAACCGGGGAAAGAACATTAAAAAATAAAAATGATATCTATTTCCTAGTAATGTGCATTTGAGATTAAAAGACAAAGGTTAATGCATTTTCAGATAATTCTACAATCCTCAGTAATCATTTTTGTTCTCCCTTTTCCAGGATGGAATCAACAGAGAAGTGTGAAGCAGTCATCGCACATTTTAATGGAAAATTTATTAAGACCCTGCCTGGCGTCCCTGGTGAGTTTTGATAACCTTTGTTAAACTGCTGTAGATGTGGATTGTTGGAACTAATTACTTTGTTGTTGATGATGAAGAAAAAAATGCATGAAATATGATTGCTTCTGAGCAAACCTAATACACTGTGGGATTCCTAGTCATAGTGTTTGAAGGATATCGGTACAAACCAATCGATTTATTTCATAATCCTGAATTTTACTGAATAAGGGATAATAATTGCATTAGCCAAACTGCTATTGGATAATGCAGAAAAAAACTATTCAAATTTCTTCCAAAATGGAGATGGTATATTACAACCGAGGGCAAAAGGTGTTAAGGGATCCAATCATCCTTTGGAATAGTGTACAATCTGAAGATCATAGGTTTAAGCCATACTGCAGGCCTTGATTACACAATCCGGATTGACACTTCAACAAGTTATTGAAGAAATCTTTATGGTTAGCTGTAAAACCAAGCCCCATCTGCTTGTTCAAGTGTATGTAAAATGGCCATATTTGAATGAAAATGTCCTAGTGCCCTGGTCAGTACCATCCCTGAAAAAATTGATGATTTATCTAATTTGTGGACTTTACCATGTGGTAACGAGCTGAGCCAAAAAATAAATCTAATCATCCCATGGAATGGTGTAAAATCAGAAGATAATAGGTTTAAGTCATCGTCATCATCATAGGCAGTCCCTTGGAATCGAGGAAAACTTGCTTCCACTCTTAACATGAGTCCTTAGGTGGCTAAACAGTCCAATACAAGAGCCACAGTCCCTGTCACAGGTATGACAGATAGTCATTGAGGGTAAGGGAGGGTGGGACAAATTTGCCGCACCCTTTTTCCGCTGCCTGCCCTTGATTTCTGCATGCTCTCGGCGACGATACTCAAGGTGCTCAGTGCCTCCCTGGATGCACTTCCTCCACTTAGGGCAATCTTTGGCCAGGGACTCCCAGGTGTCAGTGGGGAGGTTGCACTTTATCAAGGAGGCTTTGAGGGTGTGCTTGTAATGTTTCCTCTGCCACCTTTGGCTCGTTTGCCATGAAGGAGTTCCGAATAGAGCGCTTGCTTTGGGAGTCTCCTGTCTGGCATGTGGATAATGTGGCCTGCCCAGTGGAGTTGATCAAGTGTGGTCAGTGCTTCAATGCTGGGGATGTTGGCCTGGTCGAGGACGCTAATGTTGGTGTGTCTGTCCTCCCAGGGGATTTGTAGGACCTTGCAGAGACATTGTTGGTAATATTTCTCCAGCGACTTGAAGTGTACATACTCCACAATCTAGACTGACACTTCAACAAATCATTGAGTGAGGTCCCAACGATGTTATTGAAGTATATGCTGAGCCAATTCCACTCAGAGCTTTGAAGTAAAGGAGTTACGCCATGTGTGTGCACTGAATGTGCTGCTGTGTGGCCTCCAAGCAGGACGCATCGTCTCACTTTGGTCATCATAACTGATGAAAATGTTACTTGAACAAGTGACCATGAACTTTTCTTTGCAATTTTTTTCCCTGCAACAACAGAACATATATTTACATCTAAAACACAGCAAAAAAAAAAGCCCAGCCACCTTAAATCACAAACCAGCAACTAACCTGTAAGCATTACATAGAATTAGAATTACAGAGAATATACAGCACAGAAACAGGCCATTCGGCCTAATCAGTCCATGTTTATGCTCCACTTGAGCCTTCTCCCATCTTTCCTCATCGAACTCATCAGCATAACCCGCTATTCCCTTCTCTCTCATATGCTTATCCCCTTAAATGCATCTATACTGTTCGCCTCCCTCTAGTAGCAAGTTCCACATTCTCACCACTCTGGATAATTTCTTCTGAATTACCTATTTGATTTCTTGGTGATTATCTTGTATTGATGGCCTCTAGTTTTGCACTTCCCCACAAGTGGCAACACTCTCTGTGTCTACTCTATCAAAACTGTTTATAATTTTGAACACCTTTGATGGGTCGCCTATCAGCAATGTCCCTTTTAGCGCTCCAGGGGTACCCTGCAGCCGGTGAAACATCTTTTAAATTGAAAAAAACATATGCACGACCTTTTGAATGGGCCGCTCAAACTTCTCTTTTCAAGAGAAAAGGGATCCAGCCTGTTAATGCTTTCTTAATAGGTATAACCTCGCAGTTCTGGTATCATCCTTGTAAATCAGTCTTGCACCCTCTCCAGTGCCGCAATATTCTTTTTATAATGTGTCGATTAGAACTGCACACAATACTCCCAAGTGTGGTATAATCAAGGTTCGATACAAATTTAGCATAACGTTTCTACTTTTCAATTACATAGAAACATAGAAATCTACAGCGCAGAGGCCATTTCGGCCCATTGTGTCTGCACCGGCCGACAAAGAGCCACACGGCCCTCGGTTACAAATAAACCTATGAACAACGAACAATGGCGGAAAGGTAAAAAGCAGCCAGCCTAACCAGTCCGCCTCTCACAACTGCGACACCCCTTACACTGAAACATTCTACACTCCACCCCAACTGGAGCCATGTGATTTCCTGGGAGAGGCAAAAATTAGTTTTAAAAACCCAGGCCAATTGGGGGGGGGGGGGAGAAAAAATCTGGGAAAATTCCTACTCCCCCATCCAGGCAATCGAGACTAGTCCAGGAGATCACTCTGGCCGTATTTGATTCCCTGCAATACTTACCATCATATCTGCGCCAGCCAACAATAGATTATCTACTCTAATCCCACTTAGCAGCTCTCGGTCCGTAACCCTGCAGGTTATGTCACTTCAAATGCCCATCCAAGCACCTTTTAAATGTGGTGAGGGTTTCTGCATCCACCACCCTTCCAGGCAGTAATTTCCAGACCTCCACAACCCTCTGCGTGAAGAAGCCGCCCCTCAAAGCCCCTTTGAACCTTCCACCAACCACCTTAAAACTATGCCCCCTTGAAATTGACCTCTCCGCCAAGGGAAATAGGCGCTTACTATCCACTATGATATTCCCCCCCAAAATTTTGTACATCTCCATGAGGTCTCCTCTCAACCTCCTTTGTTCCAATGAGTACAAACCTAGCTAGATTAGGAAAAGGGGAGGGGCAACGAGATTTGGGTGTCATGGTTCATCAGTCATTGAAAGTTGGCATGCAGGTACAGCAGGTCGTGAAGAAGGCAAATGGTATGTTGGCCTTCATAGCTAGGGGAGGTCTTGCTGCAGTTGTACAAGGCCTTGGTGAGGCCTCACCTGGAATATTGTGTTCAGTTTTGGTCTCCTAATCTGAGGAAGGACATTCTTGTTATTGAGGGAGTGCAGTGAAGGTTCACCAGACTGATTCCAGGGATGGCTGGACTGACATATGAGGAGAGACTGGATCAACTGGGCCTTTATTCACTGGAGTTTAGAAGGATGAGAGGGGATCTCATAGAAACGTATAAAATTCTGACGGGACTGGACAGGGTTAGATGCGGGAAGAATATTCCCGATGTTGGAGAAGTCCAGAACCAGGGGACATAGTCTTAGGATAAGGGGTAGGCCATTTAAGACTGAGATGAGGAGAAACTTCTTCACTGAGTTGTTAACCTGTGGAATTCCCTGCCGCAGAGAGTTGTTGATGCAAGTTCATGGGATATATTCAGGAGGGAGTGAGATATGGCCCTTAGGGCTAAAGAGATCAAGGGGAATGGAGAGAAAGCAGGAAAGGGGTACTGAGGGAATGATCAGCCATGATCTTATTGAATGGCGGTGCAGGCTCGAAGTGCCGAACGGCCAACTCCTGCACCTATTTTCTATGTTTCTATCCAATCTGTCCTCATCGCTAAGATTCTCCATTCCAGGCAGCATCCTAGTAAATCTACTCTGCACCCTCTCTAGTGCAATCACGTCCTTCCTATAATACGGCGGCCAGAACTGCACGCAATACTCCAGCTGTGGCTTAACCAGAGTATTATACAATTTAAGCATAACCTCTCTGCTCTTGTGTTCTATGCCTCGGCCATAAAGGCAAGCATTCTGTATGCCTTCTTAACCATCTTATCCACCTGGCCTACTTTCAGGGATCTATGGACAAGCACTCCAAAGTTCCTTTTTTCATCTACACTTTTAAGTGGCCTGCCGCTTAATGTGTATACCCTTTCCTTATTAGCCCTCCCAAAGTGCATTACCTCACACTTCTCTGAATTAAATTACATTTGCCACTGCTCTGCCCACCTGACCAGTAGATTGATATCCTCCTGCAGTCCATGACTTTCCTCTTCATTATCAACCACACAGCCAATTTTAGTGTCATTTGCAAACTTCTTAATCATACACCCTGTATTCAAATTCTATCCTTTTAAAAAATTAATTCATGGGATGTGGGCGTTGCTGGTAAGGCCAGCATTTATTGCCCATCCCGAATTGCCTTTGAGAAGGTGGTGGTGAGCTGTCTTCTTGGACCGCGCAGTCATAAGAACATGAGAACATAAGAAATAGGAACAGGAGTAGGCCATACAGCCCCTCGAACCTGCTCTGCAATTTAATACGATCATGGCTGGTCTCATCATGGACTGAGGTCCACTTCCCTGCCCGCTCCCCATAACCCCTTATCCCCTTATCGTTTAAGAAACTATCTATTTCTGTCTCAAATTTATTCAATGTCCCAGCTTCCACAGCTCTCTGAGGCAGCGATTTTCACAGATTTACAACCCTCTGAGAAAAGAAATTTCGCCTCATCTCAGTTTTAAATGGGTGGTCCCTTATTCTAAGCTCATGCTCTCTAGTTCTAGTTGTTGTGTATCTGTAAAGCATGCACTCCCATATTCTGCCACCAGGGAGCTCATCCCCTGAAGTCCCAAGGCATCCCAGCATCCCTTGGGAGCATTGTATATAAGCCGCCCCTAAGTCCTGTTCCTCTCTCTGGGGTGTCTTAATAAAGACTGAGGTCACTGTTACTTTAACCTCTCTCTGTGTGCAGTCTCATCTGTGTTAGGAACACAATAATTGGCGACGAGTATACGAATCCAATGCAAAGATGCAGAAAACTGTGGGCAGCCTGGAGAAGTTCTCGGAGGGTGAGGACTGGGAAGCCTATGTCAAATGGCTAGACCAGTACTTTGTAGCCAACGAGCTAGACGGAGAGGGAAGCGCTGCAAAAAGGAGAGTGGTCCTCCTCTCGGTCTGCGGGGTACCGACCTACAACCTCATGAAGAATCTTCTGGCTGCAGTGAAACCCACAGATAAGTCGTATGAGGAGCTGTGTACACTGGTTCTGGAACATCTTAACCCGAGGGAGAACATGCTGATGGCAAGGTATCGGTTCTGCACGTGCCAGCGATCTGAAGGTCAGGAAGTGGCGAGCTACGTCGCCGAGCTAAGGCGACTTGCAGGACAATGAGTTTAATGGCTACCTGGAGCAGATGCTCAGAGACTTTTTTGTACTGGGCATTGGCCACGAGTCCATCCTCCGAAAACTTTTGACTGTAGAGACACCGACTCTCGGTAAGGCCATTGCGATAGCACAGCGTTTATGTCCACCAGTGATAACACCAAACAAATCTCTCAGCACACAAGTGCTAGCAATGTTCAAGAATTAACTGGAACTGTGTTTGCGAGCAGAAATGTACAGGGTAGAAACCACGAGTCTGCAACTGCCAGCAGCCCTTAGGTGACCCAGATGACTGAGTCTGCAACAAAGGATGAATGCAAGGCAATTCACACTTTGCTGGCGTTGTGGAGGCTTCCATTCAGCCTATTCATGTCGCTGGAAGCTCTGCAAAATCTGCTAACCACCACGTGGCAGAGGAAGATTGGTACATGGTGGATCAAAGCAATTTCAAGCCTCAGAGAGACGAGGCAGATGCTGAAGTACATGGGGTTCACACATTTTCGACGAAATGTCCATCTATAATGCTAAATGTAAAATTGAATGGCTTACCCGTAGCCATGGAACTGGACACTGGCGCTAGCCAATCCATCATGAGTAAAAAGATGTTTGAGAGACTATGGTTCATCAAGGCACTCAGACCAGCCCTGAGCCCCATCCACACGAAACTGAGAACGTACATCAAAGAGCTTATCACTGTCCTGGGCAGCGCCATGGTCAAGGTCACCTACGAGGGCATGGTGCACGAACTGCCACTCTGGATTGTCCCGGGCGATGGCCCCACACTGCTTGGAAGGAGCTGGCTGGGCAAAATCCGCTGGAACTGGGATGACATCCGAGCGCTATCATATGTCGATGAGGCCTCATGTACCCAGGTTCTGAACAAATTTCCTTCCCTTTTTGAGCCAGGCATTGGAAACTTTTCCGGGGCGAAAGTGCGGATCCACTTGGTTGCAGAGGCATGACCCATTCACCACAAGGCACGAGTGGTACCTCACATGATGAGGGAGAGAGTGGAAATCGAGCTGGGCAGGCTACAACGTGAGGGCATCATCTCCCCAGTGGAATTCAGCAAGTGGGCCAGCCTGATTGTTCCAGTACTCAAAAATGATGGCACGGTCAGGATTTGCGGCTATTATAAAGTAACTATTAATAGTTTCTCACTATAGGACCAATACCCGCTACCTAAGGCTGACGACCTATTTGCGTCACTGGCAGGAGGCAAGATGTTCACCAAGCTCGACCTGACTTCGGCCTACATGATGCAGGAGCTGGAGGAGTCTTCGAAGGGCCTCACCTGCATCAACATGCACAAGGGACTGTTCATCTACAACAGATGCCCGTTTGGAATTCGGTCGGCTGCAGCGATCTTCCAGAGAAACATGGAGAGCCTACTCAAGTCGGTACCACACACGGTGGTTTTTCAGGACAACATATTGGTCATGGGTCGGGACACCGTCGAGCACCTACAAAACCTGGATAAGGTCATCCAGTGACTGGATCGCATAGGGCTGCGGCTGAAGAGGTCGAAATGCATCTTCATGGCAACAGAAGTGGAGATTTTGGGGAGAAAGATCGCGGCGGACGGCATTCGGCCCACATACGCCAAGACAGAGGCTATCAAGAACGCGCCCAGGCCACAGAACGTCACGGAGCTGCGGTCGTTCCTGGACTCCGCAACTATTTTGGTAACTTCCTACCGGGGTTAAGCACCTTCTTCGGGCCCCTACATGTGTTATTGCGTAAAGGTGAGAACTGGGTATGGGGAAAAAAAACAAGTAATTGCTTTTGAGAAAGCCAGAAACATTTTATGCTCCAACAAGCTCCTTGTATTGTATAACCAGTGTAAAAGACTTGTGATTGCATGTGGTGCATCGTCGTACGGAGTCGGGTGTGTATTGCAACAAGCTAACGTTGCGGGGAAGTTGCAACCTGTCGCCTATGCCTCCAGGAGCTTGTCTAAGGCTGAGAAGGCCTACAGCATGATTGAGAAAGAGACATTAGCGTGTGTGTTTGGGGTAAAGAAAATGCATCAGTACCTGTTTGGCCTCAACTTTGAGCTGGAAACCAATCACAAGCCCCTCATATCCCTGTCCACTGAAAACAAGGGGATAAATACTAATGCCTCAGCCCGCATACAAATGTGGGCACTCGCGCTATCAGCGTATATCTATACCATCCGCCACAGGCCAGGCACCGAGAACTGTGCGGATGCTCTCAGTCGGCTACTATTGCCCACCACGGGGGTGGAAATGGCGCAGCCTGCAAACTTGTTGATGGTGGCGCAGCCCGCAGACTTGTTGATGGTCATGGAAGCGTTTGAAAATGATAAATCACCTGTCACAGCCCGCCAGATTAGGACTTGGACCGATCAAGATCCTCTGCTGTCCCTAGTAAAAAAAACTGTATACTGCATGGGAGCTGGGCCAGCATCCCCGTTGAAATGCAAGAGCTAATCAAGCCGTTCCAGCGGTGAAAGGACGAGCTCTCCATTCAGGCAGACTGTCTGTTGTGGGGTAACCGTGTAGTGCTACCCAAAAAGGGCAGGGAGACGTTCATCTCGGATCTCCACAGCACACACCCGGGTATAGTAATGACGAAAGCGATAGCCAGATCCCACATGTGGTGGCCCATGTGCACAGCAATGCCGCGTGTGTGCTCAGTTGAGCAACACGCCCAGAGAGGCACCACTAAGTTTGTTGTCCTGGCCCTCCAGACCATGGTCGAGGATCCATGTCGACTATGCGGGCCCGTTTCTCGGTAAAATGTTCCTGGTGGTGGTGGATGCTTTTTCAAAATGGATTGAATGTGAAATAATGTCGGGAAGCACCACTACCGGCACCATTGAAAGCCTGAGGGCCATGTTTGCCACACACAGCCTGCCTGACATACTGGTCAGTGACAACAGGCCATGTTTCACCAGTGCCAAATTTAAAGAATTCATAACCTGCAATGGGATCAAACATGTCACCTCGGCCCCATTTAAACCAGCCTCCAATGGGCAGGCAGAGCGGGCAGTACAAACAATCAAACTGAGCCTTAAATGAGTCACAGAAGGCTCACTCCAAACCCGCCTGTCCCTAGTACTGCTCAGCTACCGCACGAGACCCCACTCGCTCACAGGGGTGCCCCCGGCTGAGCTACTCATGAAAAGGACACTTAAAACCAGACTCTCGCTGATTCACCACAACCTGCATGATCAGGTAGAGAGCAGGCGGCAGCAACAAAATGTAAACGATGGTCGCGCCACTGTGTCACAGGAAATTGATTTGAATGACCCTGGTGTATGTGCTCAACTATGGACATGGTCCCAAGTGGATCGCGGACACGGTGATAGCTAAAGAAGGGAGTAGGGTGCTTGTAGTCAAACTAGGCAATGGACAAATTTGCAGAAAGCACCTGGACCAAACGAGGTTGCGGTTCACAGACTACCCTGAACAACCCACAGCAGACACCACCTTTATCGAGCCCAGAACACACACCCAAAGGATCAACGACACCACCCTGGACCAGGAAATGGAACCCATCATGCCCAGCAAGGCCAGGCTCGCCCAGCAACGCCAGGCTCACCCAGCAGCCCTGCAGAGCCAACAACACACCAGAACAGACATTTGCACCGAGGCGGGTCCACCAGGGAAAGAAAGGCTCCCGACCGCCTCACCTTGTAAATAGTTTTCACTTTGACTTTGGGGTGGAGTGATGTTGTGCATCTGTAAAGCATGCACTCCCATGTTCCGCCACCAGGGAGCGCATCCCCTGAACGGGCCGGCTTATCTACAGTGTTCCCAAGTGATGCTGGAATCCCTTGGGAGCACTGTATATAAGCCGGCCCCCAAGGCCTGTTCCTCACTTTGGAGTGTCTTAATAAAGACTGAGGTCATTGTTACTTTAACCTCCCTGTGTGCAGTCTCATCTGTGTTAGGAACACAATATTAGTCTTCCCCCATCAGTGGAAACATCCTCTCTGCATCCACCTTGTCAAGCCTCCTCATAATCTTACACATCTCGATAAGATCACCTCTCATTCTTCTGAATTCCAATGAGTAGAGGCCCAACCTACTCAACCTTTCCTCATAAGTCAACCCCCTCATCTCTGGAGTCCTTGTGGTGAAAGTACCCCCCACAGTGCTATTAGGAAGGGAGTTCCAGTGACGATGAAGGAGCGGCAAGATACTTCCAAGTCAGGATAGTGTGTGACTTGGAGGTGGTGGTTTTCCCATGCGCCAGCTACCCTCGTCCTTCTAGGTGGTCGAGGTCATGGGTTTGGGAGGTGCTGCCGAAGAAGCCTTGGCGAGTTGCTACAGTGCATCTTGTAGACAGTGCACACAGCAGCCACGGTACGCCGGTGGAGGGAGTGAATTCTTAAGGTGGTGGATGGGGTGCCAATCAAGCGGGTTGCTTTGTCCTGGATGGTGTAGAGCTTCTTGATGTTGTTGGAGCTGCACTCATCTAGGCAAGTGGAGAGTAGTCCATCACACTCCTGACTTCTGACTTGTAGATGATGGAAAGGCTTTGGGGAGTCAGGAGGTGAGTCACTCGCCGCAGGTTACCCAGCCTCCAACCTGCTCTTGTTGCCAGAGTATTTATGTGGCTGGTCCGGTTAAGTTTCTGATCAATGGTGACCGCCCAGGATGTTGATGGTGGATGCAGCAATGGTAATGCCATTGAATGGCAAGAGGTGGTGGTTAGACTCTCACTTATTGGAGATAGTCACTGACTGGCACTTGTGTGGTACGAATGTTACTTGCCATTTATCAGCCGAAGCCCGAATCTTAGAACAATAGAAATTTACAGCATGGAAGGAGGCCATTTTGGCCCATTGTCTCCGTGCCGGCCAACAAAGAGCTATCCAGTCTGATCCCACTTTCCAGCTCTTGGTTCGTAGCTCTGTAAGTTACAGCACTTCAGGTGCACATCCAAGTACTTTTTAAATGTGGTGAGGGTTTCTGTCTATACCACCCTTTCAGGCCATGAGCTTCAGACCCCCACCACCCTCTGGGCGAAGAATTTTCCCCTCAAATTCCGTCTAAACCTCTTACCAATTACTTTAAATCTATGCACCCTGATTCTTGACCCCTCTGCTGAGGGAATTAGGTCTGTCCTATGCACTCTATCTAGGCCCCTCATAACTTTATCACTTATCTCATAGGCAGTCCCTTGGAATCGAGGAAGACTTGCTTCCACTCCCAAAGTGAGTTCTCTTTTGGCTGAACAATCCAATATCAGAGCCACAAACCCTGTCACATGTAGGACAGACATTCGTTGAGGGAAGGGGTGTGTGGGGCTGGTTTGCCGCGCGCTCCTTCCACTGTCTGCGCTTGACCTCTTCGTGCTCTTTGCGTTGAGACTTGAAGAACTCAACGCCCTCCCGGATGCACTTTCTCCACCTCGGGCAGTCTTCGGCCAGGGTCTCTCAGGTGTCAATGGTGATGTTGTACTTTACCAGGGAAGCTTTGAGGGAGTCCTTCTAACACTTCCGCTGCCCACCTTTGGCTCACTTACCATGACGGAGCTCCGCATAAAGCATTTGCTTCGGGAGTCTCGTATCTGGCATGCGAACTATGTGGCCTGCCCAGCAAAGCTCGTCGAGTATGGTCAGTGTTTCAATACTGGGGATGTTAGTCTGGACGAGGACACTGATGTTGGTGAGCTTGTGCTCCCAGGGGATCCACAGGATCTTGCGGAGACATCGTTGGTGATATATCCCAGCGACTTGAGGTACCTTCTATACATTGTCTATGCATCAGATCCATACAGGAGGGCGGGTATTACCACAGCCCTGCAGACCATGAGCTTGGTGGTAGATTTGAGGGCCAGGTCATCAAACACTCTTTTCCTCAGACGGCCGAAGGCTGCACTGGGGTACTGGGGGCGATGTTGAATCCCCGCATCAATGTCTGCCTTTGCTGATAAGAGGCTCTCTAGATATGGGAAATGGTCCACATTGTCGAGGGCTGCGCCGTGGATCTTGATGACTGGAGGGCAGTGCTGTGCGGCGATGACAGGCTGGTGAAGGACCTTTGTCTTACGGATGTTAAGCGTAAGGCCCATGCTTTCATCTGCCTCAGTGAATACATTGACTATATCCTGGAGTTCAGCCTCAGAATGTGCGCAGACACAGGCGTCGTCCGCAGCTCAATGACAGAGGTTGGGGTGATCTTGGACCTGGCCTGGAGGCGGCTTAGTTTAAACAGCTTCCCACTGGTTCTGTCGTTTAGTTCCACTCCAGCGGGGAGCTTGTTGATTGTGAGGTGGAGCATGGCGGCGAGGAAGATTGAGAAGAGGGTTGGAGCGATGACGCAGTCCTCTTTGACCCCGGTCCGGACGTGAATTGGGTCTGTAATGGATCCATTGATAAGGATCACGGCCTGCATGTTATTGTGAAGCAGGCGAAGGATGTTGACAAACTTTTTGGGGCATGTGAAATGAAGGAGGACGCTCCATCGATCCTCATGGTTGACAGTGTCAAAGGCTGAAGAAGAAGAAGGAGGCCATATATAAGGGCTGGCGCTGCTCCATGCATTTTTCCTGCAGCTGTCACGCTGCAAAGATCATGTCCATTGTGCCCCGTAGAGGACGAAATCAGCACTGTGATTCTGGGAGGAGCTCCTCGGCCACAGGGAGAAGACGGTTGAGGGGAACTCTAGTCATTGATGGTAGATGGCCCGAGGCTTGGTTGGGGGGCAGGCATTAGGAAGATCACTTCCAAAGTTATTTTAAGAGTTAAAAGTTGATTAAAAATTCCCAATTTGTTTAAAAAGTTTCCAAGAGTTGTTAAAAAGGCTAAGATGTAGATCAATAATAGGTTATAAAAATTTCTCCAACTGTTTAAAAGTTTAAGATTAATTTAGAGACCGAGGAATGTTTTTAAAAGTTTTTCCAAAGTTATTAAAGGTTTCTCCAATGTTTCTAAGTTTTTTAAAAGTTTAAAAGTTTTTCCAAATTGTTTAAAGAGTTACTCAGGCTGATTAAAAGTTTTTAAAAAAATAGATTAAAAGTTGATTAAAAAATTGCTTAAAAGTCTGAGGTGTAAGGCAGGTTACTACCCTGGCACTGCTTCATGGATGCCGCCAGCCCTCTGTTGTCCTGGACCGGTCCCGGAGTCCCTTTGGCCAGTTAGATGCCAGTCCCGAGTCCCTTCGGTCAGTTAAACGCCGGCCACGGTGTCCCTTCGGCCAGCTTGGAGCCGGAATCAACAGCGACCCCAGAGTTCCAGCGGCCCAATCCTCGTGTTATTTCTGAGTCTGTTGTAGAGTAAGGATGTGGTCTCCTGTATTGCCCTGGGGAGTTGGCAAGGCCCTGAGGTCGATGGAGGTCCTTGCGAGCCGGTGCAGAGTCCCTTCGGCCTGGGATAGGTGCGAGCCGGTGCGGAGTCCCTTCGGCCTGGGATAGGTGCAAGCCGGTGCCGAGTCCCTTCGGCCTGAGATAGGTGCGAGCCGGTGCGGAGTCCTTTTGGCCCGGGGTAGGTGCGAGCCGGTGCGGAGTCCCTTCGGCCTGGGATAGGTGCGAGCCGGTGCGGAGTCGCCTTCGGCCTGAAATAGGTGCGAGCCGGTGCGGAGTCCCTTCGGCCCGGGGTAGGTGCGAGCCGGTGCGGAGTCCCTTCGGCCTGGGATAGGTGCGAGCCGGTGCTGAGTCCCTTGGCTGGGTTGGTAACACACTTTGGCCTGGAAATGATCCAAAACTCTGCCCCCATACACCTCAATGCGGTCACCCCTCAGTCTCCTCTGTTCAAAAGAAAACAAACCCAGCCTATTCAATCTTTCCTCATTGGTAACATTCTTCAGTCCAGGCAATTTTCTCGTAAATCTCCTCCGTACCCTCTCTAGTGTAATCACATCTTTCCTGTAATGTGATGAACAGAACTGCACGCTCCCCATTACCCCTTATCGTTTAAGAAACTGTCTATTTCTGTCTTAAATTTATTCAATGTCCCAGCTTCCACAGCTGTCTGAGGCAACGTATTCCACAGAGTTACAACCCTCAAAGAAGAAATTTCTCCTCATCTCAGTTTTAAATGGGTAGCCCCTTATTCTAAGATCATGCCCTCTAGTTCTAGTCTCCCCCATCAGTGGAAACATCCTCTCTGCATCCACCTTGTCAAGCCCCCTCATAATCTTATACGTTTCGATAAGATCACTTCTCATTCTCCTGAATTCCAAAGAGTAGAGGCCCAACCTACTCAACCTTTCCTCATAAGTCAACCCCCTTATCCCTGGAATTAACCTAGTCAACCTTCTCTGAACTGCTTCCAAAAGTATATCCTTTCATAAATATGGAAGCCAAAACTTCACGCAGTATTTCAGGTGTGGCCTCATCAATACCTTATATAGCTGTAGCAAGACTTCCCTGCTTTTATACTCCTTCCCCTTTGCAATAGAGGCCAAGATACCATTGGCCTTCCTGATCACTTGCTGTACCTGCATACTATCCTTTTGTGTTTCATGCACAAGTATTCCCAGGTCCCGCTGTGCTGCGGCACTTTGCAATCTTTCTCCATTTAAATAATAACTTGCTCTTTGATTTTTTTCTGACAAAGTGCATGACCTCACACTTTCCAACATTGTACTCCATCTGCCAAATTTTTGCCCACTCACTTAGCCTGTCTATGTCCTTTTGCAGATTTTTTGTGTCCTCCTCACACATTGCTTTTCCTCCCATCTTTGTATCGTCAGCAAACTTGGCTACATTACTTAGTCCCTTCTTCTAAGTCGTTAATATAGATTGTAAATAGTTGGGGTCCTAGCACTGATCCCTGCGGCACCCCACTAGTTACTGGTTGCCAACCAGAGAATGTATCCCGACTCTCTGTTCTCTGTTAGTTAGCCAATCCTCTATTCATGCTAATATATTATCCCCAACCGCGTGAACTTTTTATCGTGCAGTGACCTTTTATGTGGCACCTTGTTAAATGCCTTCTGGAAGTCCAAATACACCACATCCACTGGTTCCCCTTTATCCACCCTGTTCGTTAGATCCTCAAAGAACTCCAGCAAAGAACTCTAGGTACTCCTGGTGCTGCTCCTGACATGCTCTTCTGTACTCCTCACTGAACCAGGATTGGTCCCCTGGCTTGATAATGGTAGAGTGAGGGATATGCTGGGCCATGAAGTTACAGATTGTGGTGGATTACAATTCTGCTGCTGCTGATGGCCCACAGCGCCTCAAAGATGCCCAGTTTTGAGCTGCTAGGTATGTTCTGAATCTATCCCATTTAGCACAGTGGTCATCAAGAAATAAATCCTAGTGCTTGGTTTGCTTTTATTAGGGCCTTATAGACATGCGTTGGAACTTTTAGTGATTTGTGTATTTGTACTCCCAAATCCCTTTGCTCCTCTATCCCATTTAGATTCTTATTTTCCAAGTAATTTGTGACTTCCTTATTTTCTTACCAAAATATAATGCCTCACACATGTCAAAATTAATTTGCCAATTATATGCCCATTCTTGAAGTTTATTAATGTAATTTGTTATAGTCCTCTTCAGTATTGACTATCACTCCCAACTGACTGCAAATTTAGAAATTGTGATTTTGATTCCAATGTCTAAGTCATAAATTGTGCAACAACAGTGATCCCAGCACTGATCCTTGTGGGACCCCACTTCACACCACCTGCCACTCTGAATAGCTACCCTTTACTCCTACTCTCTGCTTTCTGTCTTTCAGCCAGCGAGTTATCCATTCTGCTAATTGTCCCATGACTCTGCATGCTCTGACCTTATTCATTAGTCTATTATGTCATCATCATAGGCAATCCCTCAAAATCGAGGAAGACTTGCTTCCACTCTAAAAGTGAGTTCTCAGGTGACTGAACAGTCCAATATGGGAACTACAGTCTCTGTCACAGGTGGGAAAGACTGGGTTCAAGACAGTCGTTGGAGGAAAGGGTGGGTGGGGAGTCTGGTTTGCCGCATGCTCCTTCCGCTGCCTGTGCTTGTTTTCTGCATGCTCTCGGCGACGAGACTCGAGGTGCTCAACGCCCTCCCGTATGCTCTTCCTCCACTTAGGGTGGTCTTTGGCTAGGGACTCCCAGGTGTTGGCGGGGATGTTGCATTTTATTAAGAAGGCTTTGAGGGTATCCTTGAAACATTTCCTCTACCCACCTGGGGCTAGCTTGCCGTGTAGGAGTTCCGAGTAGAGCGCTTGCTTTGGGAGTCTTGTGTCGGACATGTGAACAATGTGGCCCACCCAACGGAGCTGGTCGAGTGCGGTCAGTGCTTCAATGCTGGGAATGTTGGCCTGATCGAGAACTTTGGCCTTTGACATTGTTAACTGCAAGGGACCATGGAGCATCCTCCTCCGTTTCGGCTGCCGCCAAACGTTTGTCGCCATCCTCCGCCTGCTCCACGACGACATGCAAGCCGTAATCCTGACCAACGGATCCACCACAGACCCAATCAACGCCTGGACCGGGGTCAAGCAGGGCTGCGTCATCGCACCAAATCTTTTCTCGATCTTGCTCGCTGCAATGCTCCACCTCACACTCAACAAGGTCCCCACTGGAGTGGAACTAAACTATAGAACCAGTGGAAACCTGTTCAACCTTCATCGCCTCCAGGCCAGATCCAAGACCGTCCCATCCTCTGTCGTAGAAATACAGTACGCGGACAGCACTTGCGTCTGCGCACATTCAGAGGCTGAACTCCAAGTCATCGTCAACATCTTCACCGAAGCGTACGAAAGCATGGGCCTTACACTAAATATCCACAAGACAAAGATCCTCCGACACCTGACCCAGCCACACAGCCCTGCGGCGCCCTCCCCGCCCCCCCCCCCCCCCCCCCCCAGTCATCAAGATCCACGGCGTGGACCACTTTCTATACCTCGGGAGCCTATTAGCAAGGGCAGACATCGACGGCGAGGTTCAACACCGCCTCCAGTGCACCAGCGCAGCCTTTGGCCGCCTGAGGAAGAGAGTATTTGAAGATCAGGCCCTCAAATCTGGCACCAAACTTATGGTCTACAGGGTGTAGTAATACCCGCCCTCCTATATGGCTCAGATGTGGACCATATACAGTAGACACCTCAAATCGCTGGAGAAATACCACCAACGATGTCGCCATAAGATCCTGCAAATCCCCTGGGAGGACAGACGCACCAGTCTATTATGTGCTACCTTATCAAAGCTCTTTTGGAAATCTCGATATATTACACCTGCTGCATTACCCCTGTCTACTCGCTCTGTTACCACTTCAAATAATTCAATGAGGTTGGTCAAGCAAGACTTTCCCTTTTGAAATCCATGTTGACTATCCGTTATTATATCTTTTGGTTTCTAGATGTTCTGCTATTTTCTCCTTTAGTAGGAATTCCATTAGTTTTCCTATTGCCGATGTATTGCGTGAGCCCGTTCAGCAGCGCTGGTGAGGCTGCCTTCCTGCAAACACCAGAGATCAGATCCAAACCAGCAATGACATCTAAGCTCTCTCAAGCTTAAGATTTAATTGAACCCAGTTCAATGTGAACTTGTGCTGCTAAATATGGACTTGGCACACATTTTTTCCAAAATTTTGGTATTTCTGATTATATTCATCTGGAATGTATTGTTTCATTAAGTATGGTGGTCAGGACTACTGAACTTTGGCTGTGTATGATTCTCTTTCTGCTCACACTAGGACTGTCCTTGAATCATGGCAAACAGTTTTGATATACAGAAATCCCTTGTGATTTACAGAAAAATCTTGAATTTGAAAAAGTTGCAATTTTAAAACTTAGTGCAATAGTTTAAAATAATAAATCTAATGCCCATTGAAATTAGGAATTGAAACAATATCGATATTGGCTGATGACACTAAATTGTAACAAGGATTGTGAAAAACTGCTGGAGTACATAGATAGGCTATCAGTTTGGACAGATGAGTGGTTACTGCAGTTCAATATGGAAAAAGATAGTACAATTTAAGAACAGGAAAAGGCAATACATCCGAAATGATATTTTAGATAGTGAAAAATCAGAGGGACCTTAGATATACAGGTCACTGAAGGTGCCAACAGAAGTAGATAAGGCCAAAAGAAGGCATCTTTTCTCTTGAAAAGAGAAGGCTGAGGGGTGACCTAATAGAGCTCTTTAAAATTATGAAAGGTTTTTGTTATGTATGTAAACCTGTAGTTACCACATCTAACTACCAGAGGGCTTATCCCCTGGAGTCCCAAGGGATCCCACAATCCCTTGGGAGCACCTGTATATAAGGAGGCCTCATATGCTGGAGAGACACGCTGAGACCTGTAATAAAGGACTACGGTCACACTTACTTTGAGTTTTGCAGTATCTAGTCTGACTCCTTATCCAAGACATAACAACTGGCGATGAGACACAGATGACGAACCCCAACACAACAATGCAGAGAACTGTGAGCATCCTGGAGAAATTTTCGCAAGGAGATGATTGGGAAACCTTCGTGGAGCGACTTGACCAGTACTTCGTGGCCAACGAGCTGGAAGGAGAAGGGAACGCTGCCAAACGAAGGGCGATCCTCCTCACCGTTTGCGGGGCACCAACGTATGACCTCATGAAAAACCTGCTCGCTCCAGCAAAACCCACAGCAAGTCATACGATGAATTGTGCACACTGGTCCGGGAGCATCTAAACCCGAAGGAAAGCGTTCTGATGGCGAGGTATCGGTTCGACACGTACAAGAGGTCTGAAGGCCAGGAAGTAGTAAGCTATGTCACCGAGCTAAGGCGCCTTGCAGGACATTGCGAATTTGAAGGACACTTGGAGCATATGCTCAGGGACTTCTTTGTACTTGGCATTGGCCATGAAGTGATACTTCACAAACCTTTGACTGTAGAGACCCCAACCTTGATTAAGGGCATTGCGATAACCCAGGAGTTTATCTCCACCAGTGACAATACCAAACAAATTTCCCAGCACACTAGTGCTGCTGCAAGTACTGTGAACAAAGTAACGTTGTTTTCGAATCGAAATGTACATGGCAGGACTTACACGCCTGTAGCTGTACGTCCGCAGATGACTCCGAGTCCGCCATCAAGGGTGGTGAATACAAGGCAATTAACACCTTGTTGGCGCTGCGGGGGTGATCATCGATTCCATTCATGCCGCTTCAAAGGATATGTTTGCAGGGGCTGTGGAACAATGGGACACCTCCAATCTATGTGCAGGCAAGCTGCAAACCTTGTTAATCCTGCAAACCACCATGTTGTAGAGGAGGACAGATCCACGGTGGGTCACGACGAACCAGAGCCTCAGACCGAGGAGGCAGAGGTATATGGGGTGCACACATTTATCACAAAGTGTTCCCCAATAATGCTGAAGGTTGAATTAAATGGACTCCTGGTGTCCATGGAGCTGGACACGGGCACAAGCCAGTCCATAATGAGTAAAAAGACTTTCAATAAGTTGTGGTGCAACAAGGCTTCAAGGCCAGTCCTGACTCCCATTCGTACCAAACTCAGAACGTACACAAAGAAACTGATTCCCGTAATTGGCAGTGCTACTATAAAAGGTCTGCTACAATGGAGCGGTGCACGATTTACCACTCTGGGTGATACCGGGCGATGGCCCCACGCTGTTTGGCAGGAGCTGGCTGGGAAAGATACGTTGGAACTGGAACGACGTCCGAGCGCCTTCATCTGTCGGAGATGAATGGGTATGGGGTAAAAGCCAAGAAAATGCCTTTGTGAAAGCTAGGAAGCTGTTATGTTCAAACAAATTGCTTGTGTTGTACGGTCCATGTAAACGTTTGGTACTAGCATGTGATGCGTCGTCGTACAGGGTCGGTTGTGTATTGCAACAAGCTAATGAATTTGGGAAATTGTAACCGGTTGTTTATGCATCCAGAAGTCTGTCTTAAGGCCGAGAGGGCCTACAGTATGATCGAAAAAGAAGCGTTAGCGTCATTTTACGGGGTAAAGAAAATGCATCAATATCTGTTCGGACTCAAATTTGAATTGGAAACCGACCATAAGCCGCTTATATCCCTCTTTTCTGAAAATTAAGGGGATAAATACGAATGCATCAGCCTGCATCCAGAGATGGGCGCTCACGTTGTCCGCATACAACTATGCCATACACCACAGGCCAGGCACACAAAACTGTGCCGATGCTCTCAGTAGGCTACCATTGCCCACCACCGGGGTGGAGATGGCACAGCCTGCAGATTTAGTCATGGTAATGGAAGCATTCGAGAGTGAGCAATCACCTGTTACCGCCCAACAGATTAGAACCTGGACGAACCCGGACCCATTACTGTCTTTAGTAAAAAACTGTGTGCTCCACGGGAGTTGGTCTAGTGTCCCGTTCGAGATGCAGGAAGAAATAAAGCCGAACCAGCGGCGCAAAGATGAAATTTCTATACAGGCAGATTGCCTCCTATGGGGTAATCGGTAGTTGTGCCAAAAAAGGGCAGGGACACTTTCATTAGTGATCTCCACAGTACCCACCCAGGCATTGTAATGATGAAAGCGATAGCCAGATCCCACGTGTGGTGGCCCGGTATTGATGCAGACTTAGAGTCCTGTATTGCATTTGTGCACACATGTTCCCAGTTAAGCAATGCACCCAGGGAGGCGCCACTAAGTTTATGGTCTTGGCCTTCCAAACCGTGGTCTAGGGTAAATGTCGACTATGCAGGCCCATTCTTGGGAAAAATATTTTTAGTGGTTGTAGATGCGTAATCCAAGTAGATTGAATGTGTGATAATGTCGGCAAGCATGTCCGCTGCCACCATCGAAAGCTTACGGGCCATGTTTGCCACACACGGCCTGCTTGATGTCCTTATAAGTGACAATGGACCGTGCTTTACCAGTGCCGAGTTCAAAGAGTTCATGACCTGCAATGGGGTCAAACATGTCACATCTGCCCCGTTTAAGCCAGTTTCCACTGGTCAGGCAGAACGAGCAGTTCAAACAATCAAGCAGAGCTTGAAAAGGGCTCACTGAAGGCTCACTGCAGACTTGCTTATCCCGAGTCCTGCTTAGTTGCCACACAAGACCCCAGTCGCTCACCGGGGTCCCTCCCGCTGAACTCGTGAAAAGGGCACTTAGGACAAGGCTCTCGTTAGTCCACCCTGATCTACACGAACGGGTAGAGAGCAGGCGGCTTCAACAGAATACATATCATGATCGCGCAAATGTGTCACGCGAAATTGAAGTAAATGATCCTGTAATTGTGTTAAACTATGGATAAGTTTCCAAGTGGATTGCTGGCACTGTTTTGGCCAAAGAGGGGAGTAGGGTATTTGTGGTCAAACTCGCAAATGGACTCACCTGCAGAAAACATTTGGACCAAGCCAAACTCAGATTTACGGACTATCCAGAACAACCCACAATAGAATAGACTCTTCCTTTTTCGACACTCCACAAGTGGCAACCAACCCAGCGGTTGACCACGAAGCAGAACCCATCACCCGCAGCAGCCCAGCAAGACTCACCACTCCCAGCAGTCCAGCAAGGCCAGCTGCGCAGCAGCCCAGCGAAGACCCAATAAACGACTCGCCAACACCAGCATTTGCACCGAGACGATCAATCAGGGAAAGGAAGGCCCCAGATCAACTCACATTGTAAATAATTACACTTTTGACTTTGGGAGGGGGGGGGGGGGGAGGAATGTTGTCATGTATGTAAACCTGTAGTTACCATGTCTAACCACCAGAGAGCTTATCCCCTGGAGTCCCAAGGGATCCCACAATACCTTGGGAGCACCTGTATATAAGGAGGCCTCACAGGCTGGAAAGGCACTCTGAGATCGATAATAAAGGACTGCGGTCACACTTACTTTGAGCTTGCAGTATCTAGTCTGACTCCTTTTCCAAGAAATAAATTGTTTTGATAGAGTAGACACAGAGAATGTTTCCACTTGTGGGAAAGAGCAAAACTAGAGGATATCAATACAAGATAGTCACCTTGAAGTCAAATAGGGAATTCAGAAGAAACTTCTTTACCCAGAGAGTGGTGAGAATGTGGAGCTCGCTACCGCAGGGAGTCGTTCAAGCGAATAGTATAGATGCATTTAAGGGGATGCTAGATAAATATACGAGCAAGAAGGGACTAAAGAGTTATGCTGATAGTTAGATGAGGAAAGACGGAAGGAGACTTGAGTAGAGCATGAACTGGTTGGGCTGAATGGCTGTACATCCTCTGTAATAATAGAAAAAATTTACATTCACAAATATCAGATTAATTTTTCAGGGCCAGAATGGTTGTTCAGCAGTAGTTATGACTTAGTACACTGTTAAAAACCCAGTTAAACCTCATTGAACAAGGCTTAACTTTTTGGGGGTTTTAATAGCGATATTAGAGTGTGAAAGCTGAAGTTCTCATCAGTTCAGTAATTTCAATTGATTGCCCGCTGCGGGGAGTTAAATCGCGTGACCTGTGAAGGAGCATGGAGTAGCTTGACAGCAACTTCTGGATTTCCGCATTTAACTGCGCTTGTGCAGAAGCCAGAAGTTGCTGTCAGTTTCACAGTTGTAATGACGGCAGATGCTGACAGTTTTGCCGTCATTACAGCTGCAAATTCTGGGCCATTCTGATTAAGAAAGTTCTCCTGTACACATTTTAAGAATTCCTTGCCGCCTTTGCCCTTTACTCTAAATTTCGGCATGTCTCTATTAGGGTAATTGAATTCCCTATTGATGGGCCGAATGACTTGTTTCTGTGCTTTAACATGATATGAGTCTACATAATACTGTTAAAACTTTAAATAGTAGTTGATAAAGCCAAATATTTTATACAAAAGCAAAATACTGTGGATGCTGGAATCTGAAAAAAACAGAAAATGCTGGAAATACTCAGCAGGTTAGGCAGTATCTATGGAGAGAGAGAGACAGAGTTAACAGTTCAGGTCGATGACCTAGTTATTTCAATTTTCCGACCCCCCCCCACCGCCCCGCACCACTCCCACCCCGTGATGTCACCAGCTGCTGTTTTTAAAATCAGTGAATACAGAATTAATGAAAGACCAGAGGAGAGTAACTCATAAGTTTCTTCTGACAAGTAGCAGAACAAGATGTTACTAAGCATTCTGGCTGTCCTCCTGAGAGTGGTGTAGTACACAACGGACAATTGATAGCCATGCAGCATGGACAGATGACAAGAAGTTGACTGGTTTGCAGCATTCTTCTGTCTCTGCTGAATGGTTTCCACAGCACAACTTTATGTCTACTGATTGCCTGGAATTTGGCATGGAAGTTGACAGGCTACCTTTGTACTTTCCAGTGGCAATATGAGTTGGACAGCATTCACGTGCTTCTCATCAGAAAAGCTTGCATTACCCCAATGTTTGAACTTCAATGTGTGCTAGGATAGGAAATTGGGTCAAAAGTAATGGATCAGAAAATTAGAAAGAAAGAATAAATAGATTACAATGACTATTAGTAACTTGTAAATTAAATTGTAAGTTTATTAAGAGCACATGCTTAAACATTTTACAACCAATTCAAAATAGAATCTTTGTGAAACGAATACTGTTACTGTCCCTTAAAAACTGAGGCTATTTGGCTTACAATATGAATGAGGGGGAAAATCAACTTGGGCCCAAAATGAGTGCAAAGTCAGCGGAACGACTGCTCTGCGTGCTAATCTGTGCCAGTTTGATGTCCAAATTTGGCTTTTGGCCTTAATTAAATGCCACCAGTGATCTGTGGGCGCCAACGGCTGCCCTCCCAGCCGATCGCCGGTCAGCAGGTCGGGTCTGGGGCGAGAGAGGCAATCCCAACCGAAGTCCTCAACGCAACAGCAGAGGACTGGAGTGTTTGGGTGGACCCAGAGGAGCACTTCTGCTTCTACTGGGCTGACTAAAATAAAACCTGAAATTTGTTTAGGCCTTTTTGAGCAGCTTCCAGCAATCCCTTAAAGGACCATTGGTTAGAGTGTGCAAAACCTGGTACAACTAGGTAGAGCATGTGCAAGGGAAACTCCGCACACTTCTACCTTAATTTCACATTCAAGATCCTACAACCTGCATCTAGGATTCCCAACCCTCCCTGAATGACCGGAGTTGCTGGAAATCAGGGGTACCTCTCCTGAGCTGTGTCTTAAGCAGTCCAGTAGATCAGCTATTTCAATTTCCCGACCCCCCCCCCCCCCAATCCTGTGATGTTACAAGCTGCTGTTAGATCCTCCGGCTCAGTGATGTCACCCAACCGCAGGGAGCCGCAACCGCGTGGAGCACAGTCGGCGGGGGCTAGAAAGTCGGGAATCACGAGTGTCAGCATTTGGAGGGTGCCTGAACTCGTGAAGGCTCTGAAATTGAGAGGATGGTGCTTGAATTCTGGGAGAGGTCTGAGACTGGGGGGATCGAGAGTGGGGGGGGGGGGTGCGAAGAGAAGGAGAATGGAGGGTCATGGGGAGACTGGGGAATAGGTATCAGGGAACGATGGAAACTGTACAATGGGGACTTGAGAGGGGACTGGGGAATGGGAACTCGGGAAGAGATGAGGAATTAGGGAGTGGGAGAGAAGGGGACTAGTGGTCGGGGGATTAGGCATCAAGCGAGTGAGGTGGGGGGAGTGCGGAATGGGTTGGGGCGGGTATTTCCCACAGAGCTGGAAGCAGTACCAGCAAGGTGGTGATTGGGAGCAACGCTGAGGAAGGAACAATCAGTAAAGAAGTAAGTGAAACCCAGACACCTTACTTTGGATAAATAATGAAAGATTATTTCTACTGGTAGGGGAATGGGGAAGTAGGGAATGGGAAACAAGGATTCCCACTGGAAGAAACAAAGGGGAAGGGAGGAGGAAAGTTCTTGAACTGAGGACTATTAGACCATGGAATACTTCACCACATGTGGCGATTGAGGTACTGCCTAAAACTTAATCTCAAAGGGAATGGGATATTTATTTGAAAAGGAGTGATATATAAAGATTTTTGGCTGGTGGGGTTGGGAGGCAGATTACATACATAGGATTACATAGGATATGCAGCACAGAAACAGGTAATTCGGTCCAACCAGTTCATGTCTGTATTTATGCTCCACTCGAGTCTCCTCCCGTCTTTCCTTAACTAAATCTATCCACATAACCCTCTATTCTCTTCTCCCTCATTTGGTTATCTAGCCTCCTCTTAATTGCGTCTATACTATTCGCTTCAACCTCTCCCTGTGGTAGCGAGTTCCACATTCTCACCACTCTTTGGGTAAATAATTTTCTTCTGAAGAATGTGATTAAAAGAGAGAGCGGCAGTATCAGGGAACGAATGGTCTCCTATGCTGTAATTTCTATAATTCTATGAAAACTTTTCTATATCGAGTTTGAGCTCAGTGAGTGGTTCAGAAATGTTGGTGTTGAGCTGAGTTTAGAGCGATGTGCCCTGTGAGAAGTGGCCCAAACACTGAGCCTGTTTCCCTTTGTGCGATCTATCGGTTTGTTTCAGGTCGCTCTGTGCTGCCCAGTTTTGACATGTGAAGTCCAAGTACAGATCAGCTCTGACTGAGGTTCTCAGTTCAGAGTTGTCACCTTCACACACAAAACCCGAGGTCCAAGGAGATGTGGAGAGATACTGAGCCTGTTAAAAGTGGCCGGTTTTCCCCTCTTCCCCGCCCTCTGTTTTCCCCTCTTCCCCGCCCTCTGTTTTCCCCTCTTCCCCGCCCTCTGTTTTCCCCTCTTCCCCGCCCTCTGTTTACCTTCCCCACCCTCTGTTTCCCTCTCTTCGCCTGCTTGTGGGTGACCTCCTGGTGCTTCGAACTTGTCACACAACAGCTGCTGGCGCAAAACCACTCGCAAAAATAAACTACAGGGGACCCAACTGTTACAATATAAATGCAATAAATTGATCAAAGTCATGTAATCAAATGTCACATGATCTGGCACCACATGGTCAGATGTCATGGAGACAGAATATCATGTGATCAAACCTCCAGGGTTGGCAACCCTACCTACATATGACCCCAATTTTCTTGAAATAGCCTAATGCCTGTTGCAGGCGGGCACTCTGAATGATCAAATGTCACCTGAGTCAAAATGGCATCCATCGCCGTTCTGGTCCAGATTGTGGATGACAGATCACAACACAAAATTCGGATGCCTAACACTCGTTTTACAGGTGTGAAACAGGTGATCATAAGTTGAATTTCTTCCCCAATGCCTTTTCTTCCTTATTCCATCTGCAAACGTGATTTTGTACATTTCCAGTAATGCATGTTTTGTTAAGTGGAAAAGAAAAATGTTTCCACAGCTGAGTTAATAGAGTATTCTGAGAAAAGTAGAAACTTGCAGTAGCAGTGTTGCCATTGCACTGTACCTACTCATCATCATAGGCAGTATTTTTTTAAAGTGTGGTGACTATTGCACACCCGTCACCACACGGGCTTGACAGAGCTAGGTCTTGATCCAGTAGCAAGGATTAACCAAGACGACTGGAGACCAGCCCTGCTGCACGGATGCAACATGGAAGGGCCCGTGCTGCCCCTGGGCCCTCGCCTCTCCTGGGCCCCGATCACATCCTTCGACAATCTTCACCACTCCTTCGTCTTGACCTCGCCGCTCCTGCTGTATCTGCCCATGCTCCAATCACCGACCTGGATCTTGGTGATGTCCCTTTTCACTGCCGTTGCTCTCCTGCTCCAGCACGTGCTGCTCCCTGGAGTGGTATGCCGCTACGCTTCTCCTTCTGCTCCCTGGCCTGCTCCGATGGTGTTCGCAGGCCGGGGGCCGCTCAGCCTGCTGGGCTAGGCCGCCACGCTGCTCCTTCCGCTCCCCGGCCTGCTCTGATAGCGGTTCACAAACAGCATTTGTGGAGCAAAGAAACATTCTTGGCCATGTATTTAATTCAATGAGAAAATAGGTAGTGGTAATTGGATGACAGAACGGTTTATCGTTTTTCTTGATCAACAACAACAACAACTTGTATTTATTTATATAGCGCCTTTAACATAGTGAAACGTCCCAAGATGCTTCACAGAAGTATTTTGAGATAAAACAATTTGACACCGAGCCACATAAGTAGAAATTAGCATAGGTCACCAAAAGCTTGATCAAAGAGGTTGGTTTTAAGGAGCACCTTGAAGAAGGAAAGAGAGGTAGAGAGGCAGAGGGTTCCAGAGCTTTGGGCCTAGGTAACAGAAGGCACGGCCACCAATGGTTGAACGATTATAATCAGGGATGCTCAAGAGGGCAGGGTGGGGGAGGTCATGGAGGGATTTAAAATAATGATGGATAATTTTGAAATCGAGGTGTCGCTTAACTGGAAGCTAGTGAAGGTCAGCGAGCATAGGGGTGATGCTCCACCTCACAGTTGATAAGCTCCCCGCTGGCTAACCTACAGAACTAGTGGGAAGCTGTTCAACCTTCGCCGTCTCCAGGCCAGGTCCAAGACCACTCCAACCTCTGTCGTCGAGTTACAGTACGCGGACGACGCCTGCGTCTGTGCACACACAGAAGCTGAACTCCAGGACATAGTCAACGTATTTAACGAGGCGTATGAAAGCATGGGCCTTATGCTAAACATTAGTAAGACAAAGGTCCTACAACAGTCTGTCCTCGACGCACAGCACTGCCCCCCAAACATCAAGATCCATGGCGTGGCCCTGGACAACGTGGACCACTTCCCCTATCTCGGGAGCCTCCTATCAACAAGAGTAGGCATTGCTGATGAGATCCAACACCGCCTCCAGCGCGCCAGTGCAGCCTTCGGCCACCTGAGGAAAAGTGTGTTTGAAGATCAGTCCTTCAAAACTGTCACCAAGCTCATGGTCTACAAGGCCGTAGTAATACCCACCCTCCTGTATGGCTTAGAGACGTGGACCATGTACAGTAGACACCTCAAGTCGCTGGAGAAATACCACCAGCGATGTCTCCGCAAGATCCTGCAAATCCCCTGGGAGGACAGACGCACAAACATTAGCGTCCTCGTCCAGGCCAACATCCCCAGCATTGAAGCACTGACCACACTTGATCAGTTCCGCTGGGCAGGCCACATAGTCCGCATGCCAGACACGAGACTCCCAAAGCGAGCACTGTACTTGGAACTCGTCCACGGCAAACGAGCCAAAGGTGGGCAGAGGAAACGTTACAAGGACACCCTCAAAGCCTCCCTGATAAAGTGCGACATCCCCACTGACACCTGGGAGTCCCTGGCCATAGACCGCCCTAAGTGGAGGAAGTGCATTCGGGAGGGCGCTGAGCAGTTCGAGTATCGTCGCCGAGAGCATGCAGAAATCAAGCGCAGGCAGTGGAAGGAGCGTGCGGCAAACCAGGCTCCCTGTCCACCCTTTCCCTCAACGACTATCTGTCCGACCTGTGATAGAGACTGTGGTTCTCGTATTGGACTATGCAGCCACCTAAGAACTCATGCTAAGAGTGGAAGCAAGTCTTCCTCGATCCTAGGGAGGATGATGATGGATGCGCAGGACTTGGTGCGATTTAGGACACGGGCAGCAGAGTTTTGGATCACTTCTAGTTTATGTAAGATAGAATGTGGGAGTCCAGCCAGGAGTACGTTGGAATAGTCAAGTCTAGAAGTAACAAAGGCATGGATGAGGGCTTCAGCAGCGGATGAGCTGAGGCAAGGACGGAAATGGGCAATGTTATGGAGGTGGAAATAGACGGTCTTGGTTATGCTGCAGATTTTTGGTCGAGAGCTCATTTCAAGATCAAATATGACACCATGGTTGCGAACAGTTTGGCTCAACCTCAGACAGAAATTGGGGAGAGGGATGACATTATCAGTGAGTGTGCCGAGCCCTTACTGCCCCGCAGGGGAAGTTGCCCCATGGGATGCGCGGTTGGTGTGGGGCGATGCCACCGACAGCTTTGCGGGGCAAGAAGCTGTGGTGGCTGTGACGCCCCGGCCGTCCTTAAAGGCGAGGTGGTTGTGCCACCGCCGCCATCTTTTCCGTGTCGGCCCACCTTTTAGTCGGCCCGACAATGGGACCGGGCCGCCAACATGCAACCTGGCATGCCCTCTTGGGTGCCAGCCCACTGGCCCAGCCGACGCCCCTCCCTGGTGGCCCAGTGGGCATCTCTGAAGTGACTGCAGAGTTCACAGCGGCCCTCCCCTTTAAAAGAAGGGGAGAGATGTTGTGACATGTCATCATCGTCACGCTGATGTGTTCAGCGCGGCGCTGAGAGTTGCGTCCCACAGCCGTCCCAGGCATTTTGATTTGCTCCAAGACCCTAATTCCGCACGATTTAGCGGCCCATCTCGCCGGGCACTAAATTTTCTTTTAATTCAAATTATGCGTTCAAAAGCAGCCATGGGGCAATTTCACTTCCAAGGTCTCTTAGGGTTGAAGTGGCTTCATGATGACAAGTCTACCAAAGAATGTTTGGAACCAAGTCAATCTTCTATAGCAGACTCGGTAATCTGATATCTAAGGCAAGGAGGTATGCAATATTCCAAGGGACTGTTGATGGTTGACCAGCAACCTGATTTATTAATGTAGACCTAACACTAGTAGCAGGGGTTCTTCCCACTCAGCTCCCAATAATATTGAAAGTCCGATATTACAGACAGAATGAGCTAACTAGACAAGCAGCAGGAAGCTCATCAATGCTATGGGCAGATACACTGCATGGTTTTAGCTAGTTAAACTCCACCAGTATATTCATGTACATTTGGGAATTCCTAAGCCTTGACAGTTGTCAACCTGTGTCTAAGTTTTCTAGCTTATAGGGAGAGAGTGTGCACTTCCTATCAAGCTAACAGAAATTCTACCTTTGTGGATTTCTCATTAACTTGCTTTTGAGACTATTAAACATTTGGGGTGGGTTTCTGTGCTGTTCGACATCAAGCTGACAAAAAAGCCCCAATATTGTGTATTGAATTATGTGGCTAAAGACACTGGGGACAAAATTGCCCTGTGCCCCGATTGGGGGTGGTAACCAGCTGGGGCCAGGATTTTCTGCGCCCGGCAAAAGTCCCGCCTCTGCCACTGAATTGGGCTTACTGCCACTCAAAGGAAGTGGAGCTCAATCTCGCATGTTCCAATTCCTTTGGGGGTAGCTCCCGGGGCACTACTGGGGCTGTGAGTCCGCAGACACATTTCAATGCCCCTCCCCTTTGCTTAAAGGAGCGGGCCGCTGCGCATTCTGCAAGGCCTCTAATGGCCTCCACTAGGCTACCAGCGCAGTGTGGGACCGGCACCCAAAACAGAGTGCCGGGCTGCACGATGGCAGCCCGGACCACGCTAGCACCGCCATCCTTGAGCCAACCCGAAAGTTGGCAATCCTGAAAAGATGGCGGTCCGGGCCACTGGCACCCTCCCCTTTAAGTAGCACCCCGAGAGCGGATGTGGGCCAGCTTCGCAACCCGTGGGGCGCGGCACTGCCATGGCAATGCCTCCATAAACACCCAGGCAATTTCTCAGGAACCGGTAGCACCCCCCCCTCCCCCCTTCCCCAGGTGAAAAGTCTCCTCTGCCCCGTTAGCGCCCCTGGAGGCGCTAAAAGGCCTCTAAAAAGGGGGCAATTTCACCCCCACTGACCCTTGAGTCTAATAAATTCAAAACTTTGCCAGGATTTAACCAAACCTATATGACTTTCTTTCACAATGAATCTGTTTAAAATTTGCCTGGAGGGAACTTGGGGAAGAAATTGATTATTGGCCCGTTTGGGGGCGGGAAACTTAGCGACAGGCACTAATGTTTCCCTGCTCTCAAAATTGGCTTTAGCGCTCCAGGAAGGAAGTGGAGCACTAAATCGAGCGTTCCACTTCCTTCTTGGAGCACTAACTGGGTGCACACTTCAGCAGCACTGCACACCGGGCCGTGCACCGTTGCCGTGTACAAAGGGCCTTAAAGGGAAGGGCCATCGCTGCAGGCTTTGCAAGTTTAAAAAAAAAACCACACCTACCTGGACCACCATGGGAGCGGGGAACCCGTGCGATCAGCCCTGCACTCTGCTTGAAGGCAGAACCCAGCGAAGAAAACGGAAGGAAATGTCAGCAGCAAAGATAAGTTTGTTTTTACTTACCTAGGCCACCTTGCCTTTAATTATCGGCTCAATAGCGGCCGGCTGCCCGATCCACACCTCCTGCAGCAGCTGGGGGCGAAAGTGAATTTCGGGTCCGGGGTGCTAATGGGGCGATGCGCACGGCGATGACGTCACCATCCCCGGGAGCAGGAGATCAGGGCGCAAGGCTGTAGCATCACCGCTAAACTCCCACCCTATATGGTGAGAGTCGTTGTCAGTGCCCCTGGGGGTGCTAACAGGAGGCGCAAATGCACACACTTTCTAGGCCTGGGCATTTGTATAAGATGGGTTACTACTTAACAATAAAACAAAATGCACATTTATAACTACAATAATAACCTACAGTTTTAGACATTGTGCCAAATTATTTTATAATCACATTTAGATGTTTCCACTTGCTTTCTTGTACTGGCATTTTGATTGATGTCCATCTTCTTTGTCGTGACCTTTCTTGCGGGGGATTGTGAATACTGCTTTTAATGCCACTATATGTGTTTCCTGTGTTCTAATCAGCTGGCTAGAATTGGCCACTCAGGAGACAAACTGAGACTGTGTTTTACTCCTAAAATAACAACCAACTCACTGGGATTTGTGTATTACAAAGTTGGAACACAACTTAGCAGTCTCGTATCATAAACTATGAAAGCTCGGGTGGTTTATATATCCAACTAACCCCAGGATTTTGTCACACTTTTTTATTCATTCATGGAATGTTGATGTCACTGGCAAGGCCAGCATTTATGGCCCATCCCTGATTGCCCTTGAGTAGGTGGTAGTGAGCAGCTGCCTTGAACTGCAGCAGTCCATTAGGTGAAGGTACTCGCACAATGCTGTTAGGCAGGGAGTTCCAGGATTTTGACCCAGCGACGATGAAGGAACCGTGATATACTTCCAAGTCAGGATGGTGTGTGGCTTGGAGGAGCACGTGCAGGGGATCGTGTTCCCATGCACCTGCTGCCCTTCCAGGTGGTAGAGGTCACGGGTTTGTGCACTACTATCGAAGAATCTTGGCAAGTTGCTGCAGTGCATCTTGTAGATGGTACATAGTGCAGCGCCGATGGTGGAGGGAGTGAATGTTTAGTATAATACTTGAAGTAGGCCGTAAAAAAAATTGTTGTGATGTACTACAGTATTCCAATGCTATTTTCGCAATGTGGTATCAAGTTTTTCATTATATGGTACATACAGTAATATAACGTTTTTAAACAAATGTTCTCTCTCTACAGCACCCATAGAACCTTTGCTATGCAAGTTTGCAGATGGTGGTCAGAAAAAGCGACAAAATCAGAACAAATATGTGCAGAATGGTCGAGCGTGGCATCGAGAAGGCGAGGTGAGACTTGTAAGTCTTTCAATGAACTTGAAGTATGCATGTGGAAATAATATTATAAGCAAATAGTCAAACTGTAGAGTTTAGTGTAGTGTGGCATATTGTTCAAAGAAGATATTGTTACAATTTTTTCCTGCGTGGTTCAGTGGCTCATCAGTCATGTCATGGTGACAATAGTCCACCAATAAACAACAGCACCACTTTGATAATATGCCCTCTTCAATCATATTTCATTCAACACTGTCCCTGTCCAAGATAAGCATTGCTTTCTTCTTTCACATGCACACAGCTCTGCACGTCATTTTCAAAAAATATTTTCTTTTATATAAATAAAAATACATTAGTGTTGTCACAAAAGTTAAATAAATAGGCATTTACTGTTGCTTTCCTTTGTTCTTCATAGTTTGTCTGGATAATGTATACTTCACAGTTTGTCTGGATAATGCATATTCCTAAAATACAATGCTATCAATAAATAGGAGCCCAACAGAAATTGGAAGGTTATATGAATTGATGGAATATACTAGTGCTAATAATATCAGAACTGTGTTCCACCATTCATTTAGATCATGGCTGATCTACATTAACTCCATGTACCCGCCTTGGCTCCATTACCCTTAGTACCTATGTCTTAACAAAAGCTATCAATCTCAGATTAGAAATTTTCAATTGACCTAGCCTCAACAGCTTTTTGGGATAGTGTTCCAGATTTCCAATACCCTTTATGTGAAGAAGTGCTTGCTGACATCACTCTTGAAGGCCTAGCTCTAATTTTAACATTTATGGCCCCTTGTTCTGACTCCCCCACCAGAGGAAATAGTTTCTCTCTTAGCCACCCCAATTAGATCAACCGTTAGGAGCCGAAATTGCTCCTTCCCTTAAAGCCTGTTACAGCCGGAAATCAGTGGCCACGCTGCAGAGTGGAATGGCCGCCAATTTTGCGTGCAATGGCCGCCATTTTGAAAATTCCGCTCCTGGCTGTGACTCGTTCCCCCCACTACCGCTCCATTGCTGCAGATCCATCCCGAATGCATCATCAAAGCGCATACCCCCAATGTTCCCCCCCTCCCCCCCCCCCCCCCCCCCCATGATTGCGAGATTCCGCGGAGAAAATCTTCTGCCAGTGCACTGTGCTTGGAGTGCTTCTAAAATGATGGTTGGTCTGCCATTAAAGGGGAGGACCGACTGCCGCAGCCACAATCTTAATTTTTTTGTTGGCCGACTGCCGTGTCGGGCTGACAATTATGCCCCCAAGTTCAGCCAGGCCGCCAACAGGCAGCCTGGCACCCCTTCTTGGATGCCAGGCCGCTGGCCCAGTTGAAACCCTCCCTGGTGGCACAGTGGACCCAACTTCAAGAATCGCACAGGCTCTCGCCTTTAAGTGAAGGAGAGAGACGTGGTGACGCGCTACGCTGATGACTGACAGCAGAGGACACTCCGCCCGCCACCCAACTTCCGCCCCTCCAGTATGCGAACTTCCGCTCACTGCCTCACTTCTGCCCCCATTATGACCAACTTCCGGGCTGCTGGGAAAAAAAAGCCAAAGAGCGGATTGTCGCTCAAGAAGCCACCACATCAACTGCACCGGTAAAATCATCTGAAACAGGGTAGGTGCGCCTCGTTTCCGGCGGTGGGCAATTTCGGTCCCTTAATCTTCTATTCTTAAGGGAGTACAAGCGTATGTAGCCTGTCCTCAATTTAACCCTTTTCGCCCCGGCATCATTCTGGTGAATCTGCTGCACCCCCTCCAAGGTCAATTTATTCTTTCTGGTGTGCGGTGTCCTGAACTGAATACAGTACTCTAAATTGGGTCTAACCAGAGCTTTATATAACTGTAGCATTATTTGCACCCCTTTGTATTCCAGTGCAATCAGTTGTCCAATATATTTTAAAGACTCTGACTGAATGATTGCAACAAATTACAAGAAGACATTAATTAACTTGCAGAATGGGCATATAAATTGGCAAATGAATTTCAGCACAGATAAATGTGTGGCATTACATTTTGATAAGAAAAGTAAGGAGGTCACACATTACTTGAAAAATGAGAATCTAAATGGGGTAGAAGAGCAAAGGGATCTCGGAGTACGCTAAGTAACTAAAAGTAGTGACGCAGGTTAATAAGGCCATAAAAAAAACAAGCACCAGGGTTTATTTCTGGAGGGATAGAATTGAAAAGTAGAAAGGTTATGCTATACTTGTCTCAAACCTTAGTTAGACCACATTTGGAGTACTGTGTATAATTCTGGTTGGCATATTATAGAAAAGATATAGCGTCCCTGGACAGGGTACAAAAAAGACTTACAAGGATGATAACTAGAAATTCAAGGTTATATCTATCCAGGAAAGGATGAACAGGTTGGAACTATTTTCTCATGAAAAGAGAAAGCTGAGGGGTGACCTAATGTGTAAAATTATGAACAGTTTTGATAGAGTAGACCCAGAGAGAATGTTTCCACTTGTGGGGAAGAGCATAACTGTAGGCCATCAATGTAAGATAGTCACCAAGAAATCAAATGGGGAATTAAGAAGAAACTGCTTTATCCTGAGAGTGGTGAGAATGTGGAACTCTCTACCACATGGAATAGTTGAGACAAATAGTTGAGATGCATTTTAGGGGAGGCTATTAAGCATATGAGGGAGAAGGGAATCGAGGGCTATGCTGACAGAGTTAGATGAGAAAAGATGAGAGGAGGCTCGAGTGGAGCTTGTTTCTGTGCTGTATATGCTGTGTAATGAAAGTTCTACAATACAATGCATTATTATTGTAAACTCAAAGACAAGCCTATAGCAGCAATCACCTGTTTTCTGGTTGTAGAAGATTTTCCTCTTAGAGTAGGACCTTTGTAACACTTAAATGTTGTGCATTATCTGTAGTGCGCACACACTCATGCCATCAAGGTTCCAATCTATAGATGTGAATCTGTTGAATTGGACCAATATACAAGAATTGGTTATTTATCAGATTTACAAGGATGGTCATGAAAAATATTTTGGACTGATAATGTTGAAAATTAAGGGCAAGAAATTGGCCTCCTTTGCACCTCCCATTAGTGCCTTGAGGGGGTGCAAGAATGGGATGCTAACGGCTCTGTGACTGGAAACGGCGAGAGTATTGACACCTAGGAACTTGCCGTGGAGGTTTGCGGCAGCCGTAACCCCAAGCACCACGATCTCCTGTGCCTCGGAGGTCGTGACGTCATCCACCTGCGCAGTGCCCTGGTAGCACCCTGGATCAGATCTTCAGTTCTGCCCCCTGCAGCATCACCAGGCAGCTGCAGGAGGCATTGTAAGGTAGGTCGGCCACTTAGGGAGCAGTATTCCAAGGGATTGCCGCTAAAGTAAGTGATAACTCTTGCAACAACTCTCTGCGCTTTTTTTTCCTTTTCTTTGGCCGCGATTGATTAGCCCTGCACTTGGGGCTGATCGTCGCGGATCGCGGCTGCCATCGGCCACCATAAAAGTATTTTTAATGCAGAGCTTGCAGCAATGGCCTGTCCCTTTTTAAAGGGAGGGAAGGAGCCTCCGATCCCGGCAGCGCTGTATGGCTACTGCCCCTCCTGCGTGGTTTAGCGCTCCAAGGGAAGTGGGTAGCGCCCAGCGATATTTTTTGTGCTCCCGCAAAAGTTATCGCCCCGAATGGGGCGCTATGCAATTTCTCCCCCTAACTCTTTTGTTCTCTGTATGCTGGCATGAGCACCATAAAGGGTAAGAACCTATATATAATAGCTTGAAGCCATGCTGATTTAATAGTTGCTGTATAACACTGTTTTAAAAACAACTGAACCTTGTCAAGAAAGATCAATATGAACACTATTATGCATATAATTGAAGGTGATACTGATTCTTTTTCCAGGCAGGCATGACCCTCACATATGATCCCAGTGCTATGCAAAATGGGTAAGTAACAAAATAGATTTTCTGTATGCAGTAAATGCTCTTTTTAAACAATGTACTAATAACATCCTATTGCATTTGGGTGCAAAATTACTTTGAGAGTTCTATTATTGTTCTGTTATGTAGTCCTGCATTATCAAATATTGAGTATGGTTGATCTCTGCCATTTGCTGTCTCTTTTTAGATTTTATTCAACACCATACAGTATTGCAACAAATAGAATGATTGCTCAAACATCTCTTGCACCGTACATTGCATCTCCTGTTTCAACATATCAGGTTGGTATTCAAACTCTTCATATTAATTTCAATTATTTACAGGAATTTTGAATATATTTCTGCAAGAATGCAGTACAAGTTGCAAAGAGTAAAATGTGATTGAGTAATCATTTCTCTAAATAACAAGTCACTTTGTTTTAAAGTAATTTTATTTGTGTGAAACACTTTGAGACATTGCAACATGATAAGATGTTATATAAATATGAGTATTATTATTTGAGTGGATGCTTCAGAATTACTTTTGATAAAAATGTTGGCTCTCTTGTTAGCTCTGAGTTTATCCAGTCAGTAGTTGAGCCATACAAACTAGGAAGATCACAGGTTCAATTCCGCATCTGAGTTAGCTGATCTGAACCTAGGCAGCAGTATGGACAAAGCAGTTGGCCTCATGCCCATGGGTTAAGGTCCCAGGTCCTAACACTATCCAGTGACCACTGTTGGAAGTGCCCATGTGTTTAATGTAGATAGGATTACACTCAAGTGTCATTGAATAGTCTGGTGATATTTGCGGTCAAAGCTCCCACATGAATTATGGCTACTTGGGTGAAGTACCAGAAGACAAATCAGCACCATGGAGCCATATCACAGCAAGTAATCAATGCTTTGAGTAGAGGAGGTAAGGTGAAAAAATTGTCGAAGAAAAAAAAAAGCGCACACAATTGTTCCCGTGAGTTTGAGAAAATTGCTATTAAAGGTAGACAAAGTGAATCCAACTGTTTAGCAATGCCGTTTCAATGCTGACATTCTGTCACAAAAATAAGACAAAAGTGTTTTCTGGTTATATGGGCAACGTCTGTCTTAAAAATAGCCGGTTAAATATTGGAGTATTAGATAAAGCCTTTCCATTCTGAATTCTGAAATCTTATTAAAATATAACTGTTTAATGGAATCTATAATTATGAAATTGCATTGTGTTGTGTAGCTATACTGAACCAATCTATGCTTCGTGATGGATTCTTTTCATTTTTGTAAGGAATGTAGTTGGTAGATGATTGACACAGGAAATGTTTAGAGAAGGTACAAGGCAGCAGAAGATGGAGGAAGATGATGTGATGAACGGCACAAAGGAAATATTTGAGTTTAAGTTGAATCAAACATAAGTGTTTCCTGTGTCTTTTATTCTTTACAGATTGATTGATTTAAAATTAAGCAATAATGAATGCCAATGTGTGCACAATTCAGGTTTAACTACATCAGGGACTTCATGGTGCATACATCACCCAGGCATGTCTACTTGAGAAGATTCAATAGATTAAATTAAGCTGCAGGGACAGACCTTAGTTTAAGTAATTGTCAAGACCTATAATTATAGAATGTAAAACATAATCTTGACTTAACTTTTTATGCCCAATAAAATATTTGTTATTGGTGTAGAATTTCCAGTATTCAATCACAATAGCTGAATTCACCCAGAGCTGATCACAGTAAGCACTGTCTCTGCCTGAAGAAAGAAGTCAGATTGATCAATTAGTTCCAGCATTGATTACATTGAGCAGCTTCTATGCCTCACGAAAGTACCCAAATCATGAAGAAACACAGCTCATAAAATCACCCGTTTATAACAGTGATGCTGCTATGTGATCAATGTTTTGGTGATGTGATGGCCTTCTGCTTACCACATCTTGTTTTACAAATGTATTATTTTTTTAAATCTCCTTTTTTTTTCTTGTCAGTTTTCTCCATTCCTCTCTTCTGCTCCCCTGAAGTATATGATTCTTCACTGTGGCACATGTCAGCCTTCAGTACTTCACTCAAGAGACCATTATTCATGTGTGATCCTTGACTGTAGTATTGGCAACCTATTTTACCACGCGGCATCACAGTCCCAATTCTGTCCTTTCCTGACAGTAGTCAATCTTAAATGAATTCAAGCAGTGACACTGTATAGTGATTAGAAATATAAATCCTGGTCGATTTTCTTCTCACTAACCAAGAGGTACTGAAGCTCTTTGTCACACACTACTGTCACCCTGGCTGCAATCACTTAACTTAGAACAATTTCAAAAGCCACATCATGAATTTTTGCACTTCATATCTCGGGCTAGATTTTCTGCTAATTGATGGTCAATAGGTAGAAAATCTAACCCATAGAATTTATAACAGCGTTGCTTGGTCTTGCTGC